>NC_138976.1:224591413-225005564 GCF_964341445.2 Mesoplodon mirus | reverse complement strand
AGATCAAAGTATAGATAAAAATGAAAATTTTAAAATATTTTGATATGAATGAAAATGGAGATACAGCTAAGGCAGTGTCTGTAGGAAAATATACAGCTATAAATGTCTATATGATAAAAGAACAGATCTCAAATCAATAACCTAACCTTCCATCTTAAGACACTGGAGGAAAAAAGCAAACTAAAACTGAAGCAAGAAGAAGGAAGGAAATAATAAATATTAGAGCAGAAATTAAAGAAATCAAGAAGACAGAAACAATAGAGAAAAATCAATAAAACCGAAAGTTGGTTATTTGAAAAGATCAACAAAATTAACAAAAATTTACAAAGAAAAAAAGAGAGATATTCAAATTGCTAAAATCAGAATGAAAGAGTGGATATTACTACTAATCTTACGTAAATAAAAAGGATTATAAAGAAAAACTATGAACAATTGTATGCCGATATATTAGATAACTTATATGAAATGGGCAAGTTCTTAGAAAGACACAGACTGCTGAAAATCACTCAAGAGAGAATTTAAAAATTTGACTAGACCCATATCAAATAAAGAGATTAAATTAGTAATCAAAAAACTACCCACAAAGAAAAGCTAAAGCCCAGATAGTTTCACTGGTCAATTCTACCAAACATTTAAGAAAGAATTAATACCAATTCTTCACAAACTCTCCCAAAAAATACAACAGAATACTTTCAACTCATTCTGTGAGGCTAGCATTACCCTGATACCAAAATCAAACAAAGACATCACAAGAAAACTACAGACAAAACTCCTTTGTGAATATCAATGCAAAAATGCACCCTCAACAAAATGCTAGCAAACCAAATCTAGCAACATATAAAAAGAATTACACACCATGACCAGGTAGGATTTATCTGAGGAATGCAAGGTTGGTTTAACACCTGGAAGTCAATTAATGTAATACACAATGTCAATAGAATAAAAAACAAAACCCACACGATTATTTCAATAGATGCAGAAAAAGTTTTTGACAAGACCCAACACCCTTTCTTTTCTTTCTTTTTTTTTATAAATGTATTTATTTTATTTTATTTATTTTATTTTTGGCTGTGTTGGGTCTTTGTTGCTGCATGCAGGCTTTTCTCTGGTTGCAGCAAGCAGGGGCTACTCTTCATTGCAGTGCACAGGCTTCTCATTGCAGTGGCTTCTCTTGTGGAGCATGGGCTATATGCATGTGGGCTTCAGTAGTTGTGGCTCACGGGCTCTAGAGTGCAGGCTCAGTAGTTGTGGCACACGGGCTTAGTTGCTCCATGGCATGTGGGATCTTCCTGGACCAGTGCTCAAACCCGTGTCCCCTGCATTAGCAGGTAGATTCTTAACCACTGTGCCACCAGGGAAGCCCCAACACCCTTTCTTGGTTAAAAAAAAACCCACGAAAACAAACAAACAAACAAAACCACTCAACAAACTACACAAAGAAACTTCCTCAACCTGATAAATGGCATCTGTGAAAAACCCACAGCTAACAACATACTTAATGGCTCCAACAGATCAGGAATAATATAAAGTGCTCTTGCCACTTCTATTCAACATTGTTCAATGAAAGGTTCTAGTAAGGCAATTGGGCAATAAAACAAAATAAAATCATCCAGATTAGAAAGGAAGAAATAAAATTACACCTATTTATACTTGACATAATCTTGTATAGAGAAAATCCTAGAGAATTCACACACACACACACACACACACACAAAACCCCACAACTATTAGAACTAATAAACAAGTTCACCAGGATTGTAGGATATAAGATCAAACACACAAAAATCTTTTGTATTTATATATGCTTGCCATGAACAATCTGAAAATAAAATAAACAATTCCATTTACAATAGCATCAAAAAAATACTTAGGAATAAATTGAACAAAAGAAGCATAAAATTTATATTCTGAAAGCTGTAAAACATCGTTGAAATAAATTTTTAAAGATCTAAACAAGTAGAAAGAATCTCATGTTCATGGATTGAGAGCTTTAATACTGTTAAAAAGGCAACATTCCCCAAAGTGATCAGGTTCAACGTAATCCCTATTGAAATCCCAGCTGGCTTCTTTGTAGAAATTGCCAATCTGGTTATAAAATTTATATGCAAATGCAAGGGACTCAGAATAATGAAAACAATCTTGAAAAAGAAGAACAAAGTTGGAGGGTTCACACTTCCTAAATTCAAATGTTACTGCCAAGCAATTGTTATCAAGATAGTGTGGGGCCTCCCTGGTGGCGCAGTGGTTGAGAGTCCGCCTGCCGATGCAGGGGATGCGGGTTCGTGCCCCGGTCTGGGAGGATCCCATATGCCGCGGAGCGGCTGGGCCCGTGAGCCATGGCCGCTGGGCCTGCGCATCCGGAGCCTGTGCTCCGCAACGGGAGAGGCCACAACAGTGAGAGGCCTGCATACCGCAAAAAGGAAAAAAAAAAAAAAAAAAAAAAAAAGATAGTGTGATATTGGCACAAGGATAGATATACACATCAATGGAGTAGAACTGAGAGTCCAAAACTAAACTTATATGTCTAAGGTGAATTGATTTTCAACAAGGGTGCCAAGACCATTCAGTGGGGAAAAGTATACATTTATTTATTTATTTATGGCCACACACGGCATGTGGGATCTTAATTCCCTGACCAGGGATCGAACCTGCACCCCCTGCATTGGAAGCGTGGAATTTTAACCACTGGACCACCAGGGAAGTGCCCAAGAATATTCTTTTAAACAAACAGTGCTAGAACAACTGGATAGACAAATGCAAAAGAATGAAGTTGGACCCTTACCTCACACCATATACAAAAATTAACTCAAAATGAATCACAGACCTGAATGGAAAAAACTAAAATTATAAAACCCTTAGGGGCTTCCCTGGTGGCACAGTGGTTGAGAGTCCACCTGCTGAGGCAGGGGACACGGGTTCGTGCCCTGGACTGGGAATATCCCACATGCCACGGAGCAGCTAGGCCCGTGAGCCATGGCCGCTGAGCCTGCGCGTCCAGAGCCTGTGCCCCGCAACGGGAGGGGCCACAACAGTGAGAGGCCCGCGTACAAAAAAAAAAAAAAAAACAAAAAAACAACCCTTAGAAGAAAATATAGAAGCAGAACTTCATGATGTTGGATCTGGAAATGGATTCTTAGATATGACATGAAGAACATGAGCAACAACAATGAAATATAGATAAATTATGAGGCAGGAGATAGATGGGCCCCAGGCCAAACAGCTGGAGTTTGTCCCCTGTGGACAGAAACTCCATAACAACAGGATAATTGAGAGAGGAGGCTGGGCCTTGCCCAGATAAAAGATAAGAGACCACATATTTCTTATTCTCAAAATCAAGAAGACCTTTCTGTCTATAAAGGTCCTTGGAGGTCAAAAGGGGAGTGATGTCAAGCTACCCATAGGCCTCTTCGCTGGAATCCACGTTGGGTGAGAGATGCATGTGCACACATGGGAAGGTCCTGAAATATACCAAATACAGACTCAGAACCTGTCAAATCAAAATGATCGGCCAAAGGAAACCTGGAAGAAATTCCCATATAAGTGATTTAAACTACCACAAGGGCACAACTCTCTGAGTCCACCCGTGTATCTATCCACACATACTGTACTCTTTTTCCTCCTAATAAACACTTTACTTGTTTCACTACTTTCCATCTTTGTGGGAATTCTTTTCTGCAAAGCTGAAGGGCCAGGGCCTTGTCACTGGCCAGTGGTCTAGTGGCTAGGATTCAGTGCTTTCACCGCCGTGGCCCAACCTCAATCTCTGGCCGGGAACCAAAACCCTGCTTCAAGCCACTGCAGGCTGAGGCCACCCGAGATCAATTGGACCTCATCAGAATTAAATACTTTTGTGCTATAAGCGACACTATCAAGAAATTTAACAGACAAGCCACAGAATGGAAGAAAATATTAGCAAACCATGTTGATAAGGGATTATATGTAGAATATATTTTTTAAACCTTTTACCAATAAAGAATAAAAAGACAATCCAATTTAAAATGATCAAGTATCTGAAAAATATCACTTCTCCGAAGAAGACACAGAAATGGCCAAGAAACACATAAAAATATGCTTGAAATCAGATAAATGTAAATCAAAACCACAATGAAATAATACTTAAGATGGCTAGAGTCAAAAAGTCAGATAATAAGTGTGAGGATATAGAGAAATTAGAATCTTCCTACATTTCTGGTTGGAATGTAAAATGGTACAACCACTTTGGAAAACATCCTGGCAGTTCCTCAGAAAGCTAAACACAGAGTTACCATTTGACCCTACAATCCACTCCTACAGAAATGAAAACATATATCCACACAAAAACTTGTATAAGAGTGTTTATAGCAGCAATATTCATACTAGCCAAAAAGGTGGAAACCCAAATGTTCGTCAACTAATGAATGGGTAAACAAAATGTGGTACATCCATATGTCGACTGAAAAGAAAATGCACAACCTAAAAGTTGAGAATTATGTTTTATTTGGCGGACTTTCTGAGGACTCAAGCCCAAGAGGCAGCCTCTCCTATGGCTCTGAGGGACTGTTTCAAAGAGGTAAGGGGGGAGCCAGGACATATAGGGGTTTTTGAAACAAAAACCAGGTGGTCCGAACATCAAAAGATTACAGTTAATTAAAGAAAACCAGACATCCCAAGTTAATGTATTGTATGGGAAGATGCAAGAGTCTGGGCTCACTGAAACCATTCCTTTGATCTGCACCTTAACTATCTAGGGCAAGTCTCCTGTTCTGTCTCACCCTGAGTCCCCTCAGGGCTCACCGTAGCTGGCAGCTTTAGTGGCTGATGGCTTGATGGCTGCAACATCTTTTGTTTGCTGATATGGCAGGCGCATTCTTAGTCCACATGTAGGGTAGGATAGGATATTGTTTAGCCATAAAAAGGAGTGAAATACTGATACATGCTACAACATGGATAAACCTTCAAAACACCATACTAAGTGAAAGAAGCCAGTCACAAAAGACCACATATTATGTGATTCCATTTATAATTTGCAAGCAGCTTTTGGCAGGAAAAAGCTTTTGGCAGGAAAGAGGTCTCTGCAGGAGGCACCCCTTTGTCTTGTCACTAATCTTAAACCAGACACCCCCATGCCCTACTCATCTCTGGCCCTAGCACAGCTTTCAAATCTGTTGATTACACAATACTTCGTCTAACTTGTTGGTTATCTCCGTAGATCAAAGAAGTAGAAATGAAGAATAAGTATGTAACAGATGACCAGATCTCTTCTCTAGCTTCCCATTCAGTAATCTCGCAGAGAAACTGTGTGAACAAGACAGCATCTAAAGAAATATCATGAGGAGTCGACAACCTGCACTGAAGCCTGCACACAGCGGGGGATGAAGAGGACTCTGACCCCCTATCTCAATGATTCACTGAGATTACTTCTCTATTTCCCTTTAAAAGCTTTCATGGCTGAGCAGAATCTTGAGAGGTGGTTTGGGGGGATGTTGAGTCCACCATCTCCCCAGATTGCCAGCATTCTCATTAAAAGCACCTTTTCTTCCTACCAACATCTGTGAGTATTGATTTTGTAAGCGGCAAGCAGCAGGACCCGATTCGGTAACAAAATGTCCAGAATAGAGAAAATCTATAGAGACAGAAAATAATTTTGGTGGTTGCTTAGAGCCGGGGGTATAGGAGGACTTGGAGGCAATCGCTAAAGGATGTGGAATTTCTTTTTTGAGGTGGTAAAAATGTTCTAAAATCGATCATGGTGATGGCTGCACAACTCTGTGAATATACTAAAACCCAGCAAACCATACAGTTTAAATGAGTGATTTGCGTGGCATGTGAATTATATCTCAACAAAACTGTTATGAGAAGAGAGAGAGAGAGGGAAAAGCTTCTGGTAAGGGCAGAGAAGCAAATTAATGTAGGGTTAATGCTTAATCTGCATTAAGCCATGTTTCAGCCCATATGGTCTAAACCTGCATGTCCGGTAGAAATTTCAGAGATGATGGAAATATTCTGTGCTCTCCACTACCCACACATGACTACTGAGCAACTGAAATGTGTCTAGAGAGACTAAGGAACCGAATTTTCAAATCTGTATATGTTGGCACGATGGGTTGTTCTGTTCTAAGGAAACAAATCTCTCACCAAAGAAACTCCTGATTTTTACATGATCATACATTATGCGAAAGATTCTTACAACTAATCAGAAAAATGGAACCAGTGTACCAGTTAGCCCATACAGAAGGCCATGGCTTTCATAGGGATAACTTCATAAGACCAAAGTAATTGAATTCCAAGAGGCATTTAAATTTAAAGGTGTGAAAATGCCCAAAGTCCAGAAGGTGCCTTAAGTCACATCAGGAACTACTGTTCCACCTAGAGCTACTCCCGTCCCCCCTTTCCATGCCTCCTGCTATGGACTAAATGTGTCACCCAAATTCCCATGTTGTGTTCTAATGCCCAGTGTGATGGTATTAGAAGGTGGGCCTTTGGAAGGTGATAAGGTCATGAGGGTGAAGCCTTCAAAAATGGGATTCGTGCCCTTATAAAAGAGACCTCAGGGTTTCCCTGGTGGCACAGTGGTTGGGAGTCCACCTGCCGATGCAGGGGACGCGGGTTCGTGCCCCGGTCTGGGAGGATCCCACATGCCGTGGAGCGGCTGGGCCCGTGAGCTGTGGCCGCTGGGCCTGCGCGTCCGGAGCCTGTGCTCCACGGCAGGAGAGGTCACAACAGTGAGAGGCCCGCGTACCGCAAAAAAATAAAAAAATAAGAGACCCCAGAGAGCACCCAAGTTTCTTCCACCACATGAGGTCACAGCAAAAAGGCACCGGCCATGAACCAGAAGGAGGGCCCTCATCTGACCAGGTTGCCACCCTGATCTTGGACTTCCAGCTTCCAGAAATATGCGCAATAAGTGTCTGTTGTTTATAAGCCACCCAGTCTGTGGTACCTTGTTATAGCAGCCCGAACGGACTAAGATACCACACAAAGGAAATTCCCCTCACCAACCTCTATAACTGTGACAGGAAATCAGGCTCTGATCCAACAACATCCTTTCTCAAAAATCTCTTACACAGATGGGTCTCTGCTGTCAACTAACACATACCCGTTGGAAGCCCACCTTTAGTGAAAGAACAAGTTGTAATATATAAGCCTTGGTCATGAGCAGAGCTGGGAGCTATTTTAAAATCTAATTAAGAGCCCTTAAATTTTTTAAAAAAGTTTGTATTAAATTTATAAAACCTACAATACTAGCCAATCCATGCTGTACCAGATGTGTGAACAAATTCCAAATTACACCCCTAATACAGCTCCCAGAATTGTTCAGAAATGCACGTGGGAATCACCTGGATAGCCTGTCTCCCCAGAGCCTTAGCAAGTGCAGTTGGAAAGTCTTTCAAATTCAATACAGCTCCTATTTTGATGGTTTCTGGGAGTTACAAAGAACATAAATAAACAGATAAAGACTCTCAAAGACTCCCCAAAGAGCAAAAACGTTTAAGAAATTATGTCAAAACACCTAATGCTTTAAACATGCTGGCCCTTTAAGAAAGACTCTTCAGCCATGAAAAATAAAATGTGCAATTTCCAGGAGAGAGTCAAGCTGCAAATTATGTACTGTAACCACCTATATGTGTATTTCAAATAGTTTAAAGAAATCGGTCTTCTAGAAACTGAAGCATCCAATAGTTTCCTTTTTGGAAAGGGAAATCTCCAATAAGAAGACTTAAAAAGTTAACATAGTTATTAAAACATGGATCAAAAGGTATATTTTTTCAAAGCAATGTGAATATACTTAACATCTGTAGCTGTACACTTAAAAATCGTTAACATGGTTTTTAAAAGGGTATATATTACCCTAACTAGTAAAAATTTAAAAATAATGTCTAAATAAGTAATTAATAAAAGTGTAAAAAATATTCCTGTTGGACTTCCCTGGTGGCGCAGTGTTTGAGAGTCTGCCTGCTGATGCAGGGGACGCGGGTTGTGCCCCGGTCCGGGAAGATCCCACATGCCGCGGAGCGGCTGGGCCCGTGAGTCATGGCCGCTGAGCCTGCGCATCCGGAGCCTGTGCTCCGCAACTGGAGAGGCCACAGTAGCGAGAGGCCTGCGTACCGCCAAAAAAAAAAAAAAAAAAAAATTCCTGTTTTCTAATACTAAACCATTTCTCTCTAAAACGTGTTTGGATCAGAAAAGTAAAAATGCCAGATTAGTTTAATAACATAGCAGTTCCTGTTGATAAATTACAAGGAATAAATAAATGCAAATCAGCATTTGGTCAACAATTACTCATCAGATAATGATTCCACAAACTCCTTTCTGTGTTCACATTTTAAGTAAAATAAGAGTTTTAACATTACTTAGTAAAAATAAGTACAAGAAGATTATATAAAAATCTACATTTCAAGCCCAGAGATAAACCCACACACATATGGTCACCTTATCTTTGATAAAGGAGGCAGGAATGTACAGTGGAGAAAGGACAGCCTCTTCAATAAGTGCTGCTGGGAAAACTGGACAGGGACATGTAAAAGTATGAGATTAGATCACTCCCTAACACCATACACAAAAATAAGCTCAAAATGGATTAAAGACTTAAATGTAAGGCCAGAAACTATCAAACTCTTAGAGGAAAACATAGGCAGAACACTCTATGACATCAATCACAGCAAGATCCTTTTTGACCCACCTCCTAGAGAAATGGAAATAAAAACAAAGATAAACAAATGGGACCTAATGAAACTTAAAAGCTTTTGCACAGCAAAGGAAACCATAAACAAGACCAAACGACAACCCTCAGAGTGGGAGAAAATATTTGCCAATTAAGCAACTAACACAGGATTAATCTCCAAAATTTATAAGCAGCTCATGCAGCTCAATAGCAAAAAAAACAAACAACCCAATCCAAAAATGGGCAGAAGACCTAAATAGACATTTCTCCGAAGAAGATATACAGACTGCCAACAAACACATGAAAGGATGCTCAACATCATTAATCATTAGAGAAATGCAAATCAAAACTACAATGAGATAACATCTCACACCAGTCAGAATGGCCATCATCAAAAAATCTAGAAACAGTAAATGCTGGAGAGGGTGTGGAGAAAAGGGAACACTCTTGCACTGTTGGTGGGAATGTGAATTGGTACAGCCACTATGGAGAACAGTTGGAGATTCCTTAAAAAACTACAAATAGAACTACCATATGACCCAGCAATCCCACTACTGGGCATATACCCTGAGAAAACCATAATTCAAAAAGAGTCATGTACCAAAATGTTCATTGCAGCTCTATTTACAATAGCCTGGAGATGGAAACAACCTAAGTGTCCATCATCCGATGAATGGATAAAGAAGATGTGGCACATATATACAATGGAATATTACTCAGCCATGAAAAGAAATTGAGCTATTTGTAATGAGGTGGATAGACCTAGAGTCTGTCATACAGAGTGAAGTAAGTCAGAAAGAGAAACACAAATACTGTATGCTAACACATTTATATGGAATTTAAGAAAAAAAATGTCATGAAGAACCTCAGGGTAAAACAGGAATAAAGACACAGACCTACTTGAGAATGGACTTGAGGATATGGGGAGGGGGAAGGGTAAGCTGTGACAAAGCGAGAGAGTGGCATGGACATATATACACTACCAAACGTAAAATAGATAGCTAGTGGGAAGCAGCCGCATGGCACAGGAAGATCAGCTCGGTGCTTTGTGACTGCCTGGAGGGGTGGGATAGGGAGGGTGGGAGGGAGGGAGACGCAAGAGGGAAGGGATATGGGAACAGATGTATATGTATAACTGATTCACTTTGTTATAAAGCAGAAACTAACACACCATTGTGAAGCAATTATACTCCAATAAAGTTGTAAAAAAAATCTACATTTCAAGTTCACTTAGTACTCCTAATCAATTATGAATTTTCATTTTAAAAAGTTATACATCTTCTCTCTGATTTTATCACGGTGTGCAATATAATTTAAAGATAACAGTTTATGCAAGACTTTGAAATTATTATCCTACCACAAGCTTAACTAAATAGAATATCCTAAATTCCTTACAGTTATCAGGTTGTCATTACTTACGTGAAATATTTAAGACTGTAAATATAAGCATGAGTATTTAATGAGAGTTACAACAACGAATGGTTTCATGTAAAACCCTGCAAATTATGTGAACCTATGGAATCACTCCATATCTGCCTGGATAAGTTTTCAAGTGTTGTATTTCTCTGACAAATTTTTAATAATAAGAGTGATTATATTTTTTAAATGTCAACTAAAATACATTTCCTAAGATCCCTAATTGACCTGAGACCTTTAAGTGCCAACTGAGGAAATTGGGGAGTAATCTCTGCATATCTGGAAATTTTCCAAAGAAAGAATTTTAAATTTATAAGCAAAGAGAAAGTAAAGTACAGGCTCATGTGGTTTTGGCTTATATATTCTTGTCATATAAAAACATACATCTTTGTGACACTCATGAAGATAAGTAAAAATCAGTTATAAACTTTGCCTAATAATATGCTAGGTAAGATGGATTATATGTATAAAATTAGAGTTTCAAAGGGTTAAATAATGTTGGCGTTTAAACATTGTTTGGGTACAAGGCCATTAGGAGCAAGGCATGGAGAAACCCTGGGGAGTAAGATGTGATGGCCCCTCAGAGCCTGCAGGGAGGGGTCCCCGCCGCTGCAGTGGCAGTGGCGCAGCACCTGTACTGGTCTAGCCCTGGGGCCTCTCAGGGGAGCGCGGTCCCCACCCGGAGCATGGTACTCACTTCGTCGCAATGAATGAGTTACCGGCACGCGGCCGATCCAGCCGAGGACTGTGCGCTCCCAGCCGCGCGCTGGCTCCTGTGCCCCGCGGTGACACATGATGCGCTGTGCGCTGTGCCTACTGCATACCCTGGGGTGTGCTCGGGCTTCTCGAAAGGTCTGCTAACGTTTGTACAGACTCGAATTCAGCTCTTGGATACTCCCCACTTTATGCAAATTCCTAATGGTGGTGGTAATATTACCTTCAGACGTCTATTAGGCTAGGGCTTCCCCTGGTGGTGCAGTGGTTAAGAATCTGCCTGACAATGCAGGGGACACAGGTCCGGGAAGATCCTACATGCCGCAGAGCAACTAAGCCTGCGAGCCACAACTACTGAGCCCATGTGCCACAACTACTGAAGCCTGTACGCCTAGAGCCCATGCTCTGCAACAAGAGAAGCCCGCACTCCACAACAAAGAGTAGCCCCCGCTCGCCGCAACTAGAGAAAGCCCGCGCGCAGCAACGAAGACCCAGTGCAGCCAAAAATAATAAATAAATAAATTTATTTAAAAAATAAAGTCCACAGTTTACATTAGAGGTCACTCTGTGTTGTACCGTCTATGGGTACAACACAACATATGACATATGTCCATCATTATTGTATAATACAGAATAGTTTCGTTGCCCTAAAAACTCCCTTTCTCTACTTTTTAGTTTAGTTTTAATTGCCCTTTCCAAGATTTAGCCCCAAATTGAGAACCTGTCGAGTTTTTTTGGAATTCCCACCATCTTTGATTTTTCCCCAAATGGCCACTAGGTGGCGCCTAGACAATTCGTACACATATCCCTGACTGGGCACATACACAAGCTAGAAAGGCAAGAATTAACACCTGGGTACAAACAAACTGGTGTGGAAGTTGTATTAAATCTTCATTTATATAAATAGTTGTCTCACCTGCAACCAGCATAACCCTAGAATATCTATAAAGGTGTGGCAAAGACATCAAGCAGCACTGCTTAGGGCAATGTGAATCGGGTCCCCTGTACTTATGGACTATGTCCTTCCAAGAGGGTGTTATTTTCACTGGGTGAAGGCACTTCCTTGTCGCAGAGCACCCCTTTACCCTGTTTCAAAGACATTAGTACAGTATGTCGCTCATTCCAGCCTGGAGAATACCTTCAGTGCATCCCACAGACACGGCTCTCTTTATGGAACAAGTTCTTTTCAGCTGTCAGGCAAGCTACTGGGGCCACTGAACAATTTTACTTTCCATATCTATATCCACATTTCCAAACTTGGAAAAAGTGACCCAGATTGATAGAACTGTCAGAACCAAATTGGCTGACCTAGTTTGTGAAGCTGACATGTCTCGGGTCTTTTGTCTTTCGTGATCAGGAGAATTCATTCCTCTGCACAAGAAAAATACTGAATCCTTATGAAATAGCTCCTGCACGGCCTCTGCATTTTAGGATTATATCTTCTTTAGAGGACTCCACTCGGGGTAACCATACATCCTTGTTTTCCCAGGACAGCCCCAGTTTATGCTTGTTGTCTGTAATGGTTAATTTTATATGTCAGCTTGACTAGGCCACAAGATGCCCAGATATTCAGTTAAACATTATTCTGGTGTGTCTATGAGGGTGTTTCTGGATGAGATTAGCATTTGAGTCTATAGACTGAGTAAAGCAGACTGCCCTTTCTAAAGTGGGTGGGTCTCATCCAATCAGTTGAAGGCCTCAACACAACAAAAAGGTGAATAAGGCACAGCTCTCCCCCACTCTTTCTCTCTATTTCTCTCTGTCTCTCTCTGACTGTTTTGGCTGGACATCAGTCTTCTTCTGCCTTCAGACTGGAACTTACACTGTCTGCTCTCCTGGTTCTTGGGCCTTTGGATTTGGTTTTTTTTTTTTTTTTTTTTTTTTTGCAGTACACAGGCCTCCCACTGCTGTGGCCTCCCCCGTCGTGGAGCACAGGCTCAGGACGCGCAGGCCCAGCGGCCATGGCCCACAGGCCCAGCCACTCCGCGGCACGCGGGACCCTCCCGGACCAGGGCACGAACCCGTGTCCCCTGCATCGGCAGGCGGACCCCGAACCACTGCGCCACCCGGGAAGCCCGGGCCTTTGGATTTGAACTGAAACTACATCCCCACCAATCCTGGGTCTCCAGCTTCATGACTGCAAATTTGGGACTTCTCAACCTCCATAATAATATAAGCCAATTTATAGATAGATAGATAGATATAGATATAGGTATATAATTCCTCTTGATTTTTTTTTTCTGGAGAACCCTGTCTAATACATTGTCCCAGTGTAACTATTCATACCAACACCCTCATTTTACTCCCCACAGTGTCTCAGTTTGGATGATCCCTCTCAGCTGTTAGATTCTGACATTGTCCACTTTGGTAAAAGCTAGACTGAGCTGGTCAGTGTTCTCATCAGCAAGTTGCCACTATCTTTCCCCTTACCCCTCACTGAGGGCCATGCCATGAACTACAAATTGGAGACAGGAGGTACACCCAGCAAAAAGAACATTCAGATCCCAGTGAAGGACATGTTAAATCTACGCTCAGGTGCTTCAGTAACTGCACAGGGAGTAGACCGGTGAGTACCCACCAGAGAGCAAGTTAACTCTGTGTCCCAAAGGTAAGACCCTTGAATGGCACAGCCTTCAGGTTATTTAAAACCAAACCTCTTCACGATGAATTCCATCAGGGTGCAAGCATAGGATCCACCAAGGTTGCTGGACCAAGATGGTCCAGAACAGAACTGTTGTAGGTTACAGACAACATAACAGAGGCGACACAAAAGATATTCTTTGTTTGGAGCTTTTCTGTTCTTAATATTCCATCTGCTGCTACTATCATGTTATTCTCTCACTTATATCTAGTCTTAATTCTGCTCATATGTGTAATGCCTCAAGTTGGGATGCCCACCCACAGATAAAAATTCATAAAAAGTGGGCATTAAATGCTAAATTCACACATGATGGTTGGACTCTATTAAAGATAATGTCAAGGACTTTCATTGACTATTTCAGTGAAGACAATTGGATATATATTTTAAAAGGATGGTTCTTCAAATTTTCTAGAGGACACTGTAAGTGTTCCTGTGTGTGATAACTTTGTAGTTATCAAGCGGTTATATGTTACCCTTTACAACACTGGCCTTGACAATAAGACAGCGAAGGATTACGGAGGTTAAGAATTTTGTCCGTGTGCTGCAGCTAATAAAAGGCAGAACCAGGATTTGACTCAGTTCTGTCTGGCTCCCAAATCTACCAGCTATAGGCTAAACATTCCAGATCCTTCTATTTTTTCTTATAGAATGTGAGTTTGAATGCCATTGCCATCCTGGTCATGTGCTCTGAATGTTCTTGAATAACCTGTCTGCTTAAATTGTCCAGCCCAGAACTGATGGTGCTGCTCCATGGAACGTTCTGTGCAAAACACAGCAGCCTTCCATCACAGGCTGTTTCCGCAGGGCCCCATCCATCCCATCACCAGCTTCCCATTGACATACATCTTCCAAGTCTTTGCAGGTTATGATGCTGCTCTTAAGACATCTTCCCCACATCCTGTGTTCATTTGTGCCATTGACCTAAGTATATATAACCTTTCACACGTATCCTTGTTACGTTTCCCCCTTTTTTTTTTGGCTGCTCCGCATGGCATGCAGGATCTTAGTTCTCTGACCAGGGACTGAACTTGTGCCCCCTTCAGTGGAAGCTCAGAGTCTTAACCATTGGATCACCAGGGAAGCCCCAAGCTTCACCTTATTACTTGAGCCCAGCATATCAACCTCATGAGATCTTGTGGGATCCTGATTCCAGCATCCAGTCACTTCCAGCTCTACCCCATCCACCAGTTTCACCAACATGTCTGTTGTGTGCTGTTCTTCCTTCACTAGTCCATGGGACATACTGACTGAACATCAGCCACGGGTCAGCACCATTCTAGGCAGTGGGAACACGGAAACAAGAAGGCAAACCCCTGGCCTTGTGGAGTTCACGTTCTAGTGATGGACACAAACAATAAAGAGATTGATGACTGGTAAGGAGAAGGCCAGGTACTGAGGAAACTTATAAAGAAAAATAAAGTATGATATGGGTTTGTGGGATGTGCCATTGTAGATCTAGTGGCCAAAGGAAGTGATGTTTGTGCAGAGTCCTGAGTGAAATAAAGGAACGAGCAGTGCAGTCATCTGGGAGAAGAGCCTTCCATGCAGAGGGAATGAAGAGCGAGTGCAGAGGTCCTGAGACAGAATGTGCTGGGCCGGTGGGGCTGGAGTGTAGGGCCCTCTCAGCTGGGGGAAGGGATTTGGATTTTATTCTGAATGAGGTGGAAAACCATGGGGGGCTCAGAGAAGACATGCAACATGGTCTGATGGATGTTTCTTTTTTGTGAAATACACATAAAATGTAACCATCTTAAGTGTACAGTTCAGTATGCTCACACTGTTGTCTACCGTCACACCATCCACCTCCAGAACTCTCTACTTCTTGAAAAATTGAAACTCTGTATCTATTAAACAACTCCTCAGTCCCCCCACCCCTCCAGCCACTGGTGACAACCATTCTACTTTCTGTCTTTATGAATTTAACTATACTATGTACCTCATAAAAGTGGAATCTACAGTATCTGTCCTTTTGTGATTGGCTTATGTCACTTAGCATAATGTCCTCAAGGTTCATCTATGTTGTAGCCTGTGTCAGAGTTTCTTTTCTTTTTAAGGCTGAATAACATTCCATTGTATAAGTAGACCACAGTTTGTTTATCCATTCATCCATCGATGGACACTTGGGTTGCTTCCACCTTTTGGCTATTGTGAATAATGTTGCTATAAACATGGATGTACAAACACGTCTTTGAATCCTGTTTTCAATTCATTTGGGTATATACCCAGAAGTGGAATTGCTGGATCATATGGTAATCCTACGTTTAATTATTTGAAGAACTGTCATACAGTTTTCTACAAAGGCTGCACCATTTTACATTCCCACAAGCAGTGCACAAATGTTCTCATTTCTCCACATCCTTGTGAACACTTATTTCCTGTTTTATTTTTAGTGGGGGCAGATATCACCTCATACCCATTAGCTACCCTAATGGTGGCTTATTGTGGTTTTGATTTGTATTTCCCTAATGATTAGTGACGTTGAGCATCTTTTCATGTACTTATTGATTGTTTGTATGTCTTCTTTGGAGAAATGTCTATTCAAGTCCTTTGCTCAGTTTTTAATTGGATTATTTTCTTGTTGTTGTTGTTATTGAACTGTAGGAGTTCTTTATATATTATGGATATTAACCTTTTCTCAGATATATGATTTACAAATATTTTCTCCCATCCGTGGGTTGTCCTTTCACTCTGTTGATTGTATATTTCAATGCACAGGTTTAGATTTTGATGTAACCCAATTTATCTATATTTTTTTCTTTTCTTGCCTTTGGTATGATATCCAAGAAATATCTGATGTCATGAAGTTTTCCCCCTGTTTTCCTCTAAGAGTTTTATAGTTTTAGTTCTTGTGTTTAGGTCTTTGATTCATTTTCAATTAACTTTTTATTTTTGATATGGTGTAAGGTAAGGGTACAGCTTCATGATTTGCATGTCAATATCCAGTTTCCCAACATCATTTGTTGAAAAGATTGAGTGGTCTTGGCACTTTTGTCAAAAGGCATTTGACCATATATGCAATGGTTTATTTTGCCTCTCTATTTTACTCCACTGGTCTATATGTCTGTCTTTATACCAGTACCACACTGTTTTGATTACTGTGGCTTTGTAGTAAGTTTTGAAGTCAGGATGTGTGAGTCCTCTAACTTTGTTCTTCTTTTTTAAGATTCTTTTAGCTATTTAGAATCCCTTGATATTCCATATGAATTTTAGGAGAGATTTTTCTATTTCTTCAAAAAAACATTGAGATTTTGGATAGGGATCTGTAGATCACACTGGCTCATATTTAAACACTACTAAACACGACCATACAGAATTTCCAGGATGCAGCAAAAGCAGTTCTAAGAGGGAAGTTCATAGTGGTACAAGCCTTCTTAAAAAAACAAGAAAAATCCCAAATAAACAACCTAATCTAACATCTAGAAGAATTAGAAAAAGAAGAACAAACAAAACCTAAAGTCAGCAGAAGGGAGGAAATCATAAAGATCAGAAAGGAAATAAATTAGAGATTAAAAATAATAGAAAAAAATCAATAAAACCAAGAGCTGTTTTTTTGAGAGGATAAACAATATTGACAAACCTCTAGTTAGGCTCACCAAGAAGAAAAGAGAGAAGACTGAAACAAAATAAGAAGTGAAGGAGGAGAAATAACAATTGATACTGTGGAAATATAAAATTATAAAAAGAAAATATTATAAAGTTATATGCCAACAAAATGGACAACCTAGAAGAAATGGAAAAGTTTCTAGAAATATATAGTATGCCAAAACTGAGTCAAGAAGAAAAAGATGATTTGAACAGACTAATCACTAGAAGTGAAACAGAATGTGTAATAAAAACAAACAGACAAACAACTGCCTGCAAACAAAAGTCCAGGACTGAATGGCTTCACTGCGGAATTCTACCAAATATACAAAGAAGAGGTTATAGCAATCCTTATCAAATGCTTCCAAAAGATGGAAGAAGAAGGAACACTCCCAAAGTCATTCTATGAAGCCACAATCACCCTCATACCAAAACCAGACAAAGATAGTAGCAAAAAAGAAAATTATAGGCTGATATCTTTGATGAATATAGATACAAAAATCCTTAACAAAATATTAACAAACTGAATCTAACAACACATAAAAAGATCTTATACCATGATCAAGTTGGATTCATTCCAAGGTCACAAGGATGGTTCAACATTCACAAATCAATCAATGTGATACCCCACATCAACAAAAGGAAAGACAGAAACCACATGATCATCTCAATAGAGGCAGAAAAAGCATTTGATAAAATTCAACATCCATTCATGATAAAAACCCTTATGAAAGTGGGAATACAGGGAACATATCTCAACATAATAAAAGCTATTTATGACAAACCCATAGTCAATATAATGCTTGACAGTGAAAAGCTGAAAGTCTTCCTGCTAAAATCTGGAACAAGACAAGGATGCCCACTCTCACCATTTCTCTTCAACATAGTATTGGAATTCCTAGCCACAGCCATCAGAAAAGAAAAAGAAATAAAATGTATCAAAAGTGGAAGGAAAGAGGTAAAGTTGTCATTATATGCAGATGACATGATGCTCTATATAATAAACCCTAAAAACTCCATGCAAAAACTATTAGAACTGACAAGTTCAGCAAGGTAGCAGAATACAAGACTAGTATACAGAAATCAGTTGCATTTCTTTACACTAACAATGAAATATCAGAAAGAGAATGTAAAAAAAAATCCCTTTTAAAATCACATTTAAAAAATACCTAGGAATAAAACTAACCAAGGAGGTGAAAGATTTATACTCTCAGAACAATGAAACATTAATAAAGGAAATTGAAGATGATTCAAGGTAATGGAAAGATACCCATGCTCTTGGTTTGGAAGAATTAATGTAGTTTAAATGGCCATACTACCCAAAGTAATCTATAGATTTAATGCAATCCCTATAAAATTACCCATGACATTTTTCACAGAACTAGAATAAATATTCCTAAAATTTATATGGAACCACAAAAGACCCAGAATTACCAAAGCAATCCTGAGGAAAAAGAACAAAGCTGGAGGTATAACCCTTCCATTCTTCAGACAATACTGCAAAGCCACAGTAATCAAAACAGTGTATTGGCACAAAAACAGACATATAGATGAATGGAACAGAATAGAGAGCCCAGAAAGAAACCCACACACCTAGAGTAAATCTTTTTTTTTTTATATCTTTATTGGAGTATAATTGCTTTACAATGGTGTGTTAGTTTCTCAGTCAGTTAATATTTGACAAAGGAGGCAAGAATATACAATGGAGAAAAGACAGTCTTTTCAACAAGTGGTGTTGGGAAAGTTGCACAGCCGCATATAAATCAGTGAAGTTAGAACACTCCCTCATGCCATATACAAAGATAAACTCAAAATGGCTTAAAGACTTAACTATAAGACAGGACACCATAAAACTCCTAGAAGAGAACACAGGCAAAACACTGTCTGACATAAATCATAGCAATGTTTTCTTAGGTCAGTCTCCCAAGGCAAAAGAAATAAAAACAAAAATAAATAAATGGGACCTAATCTAACTTATAAGCTTTTGCACAGCAAGGGAAACCATGAACAAAACAGAAAGACAACCTATGGACTGGGAGAAATTATTTGCAAATGATGTGACCAACAAGAGCTTAATTTCCAAAATATACAAACAGCTCATACAACTCAATAACAAACAAACAACCCAATCAAAAAAATGGCAGACCTAAATAGACATTTCTCCAAAGAAGACATACAGATGGCCAATAGCCACATGAAAAGATGCTCATCCTCTCTAATTATAGAGAAATGCAAATCAAAACTACAATGAGGTATCACCCCACACCAGTCAGAATAGCCCATGACCTCGGTTTCCTCATCTGTAAAGTGGAGCTGGGGGTAATAACAAATCTGCTTTATAAGATTTGGGGCAGGAGGAGAGGAGAGGAGGGGGAGTTAGTTAATGGATACGGGGTTTCAGTTTTGCAAGATGACAAGAGTTAAAATGGCTCACTTGGCAAATTCTATGTTATGTGTATTTTACCACAATTGAAAATAATTTATAAAAACTAAAAAAAAAAAAAAAAATTGGGAGGAGGAATAAGGAGCTCATTTCCACCTGGCACCCCTGCGCCCTTTGCCATCTGCTGGGGCTCGTGTTCACATCATCACCCGGTGAGGGTCAGCAACTCTGCTTGCCCTCTGGGCTTCAGTTTCCTCACCCATAAACTGAAGTCACTGTGAGAATTAGAAATAAAGCAGAGACAACTGTTAGACTGTAGTCCCAGCCTCAATAAACGGTAATAGTCGTGACTAGCCTGGAATCTATCTGGGAACGGGGTTGACTCAGCCGCCAGTGACCCGCACCACAGACCTGCAGGCGTGGTATCCAGACAGCCCCTCATTCGGGGGCGAGAACACGGCTTCCAGAGCAAACCAGAGGGGCAGAAACATTGCAGCAATGCCAACAAGAAGACAGAAATGTGGTCAGTTTCTCTCAACGGGTAAAACCTGACCAAGTTCCACGGAGCACGGGGCATGAAATTATAAGGTTTTTTTGTTTTGGGTTTTTTGTGTGTGTGTGTGTGCGGTACGCGGGCCTCTCACTGTTGTGGCCTCTCCCGTTGCGGAGCACAGGCTCCGGACGCGCAGGCTCAGCGGCCGTCCATGGCTCACGGGCCCAGCCGCTCCGCGGCATGTGGGATCCTCCCGGACCTGGGTACGAACCCGCGTCCCCTGCATCGGCAGGCGGACTCCCAACCACTGCGCCACCCGGGAAGCCCTATAACTTATTTTTGAAGCACGTGTGCAGATTTAACAAGACGCGTGTATCACGCGCGGTCGCGGCCAGAACACACTCACCTCTGGGCTTTCAATGGGTCTTCCCTCCGAGCCTGCTCCTCTAGCTCCAGGCCTAAGCTGCTATTTGTCAGGTGCTCTGAGATCTTCCCAAATACGGCCCCCTTAAATGAAGGGAAGGCTCAGGAGGGGGATGGGCTTGACCTCGGACATGATTAGGAAACTGGACAGTGGTCTTCTCTGGCCTGAGGGCGGGAGGGGCGCGGGAAGGAGCACGCTGCCTTGGCTGGAGCCGCCCACCCTTCTCTCCTCTGAGATTCTCCTCCCAGCCCAGCACTGCTCTCCCAGCTTCTCTAAAGCAGGATCCAGTTTCCTGATAGAAAAGCCTTCCTTCCTTTCTTGCATGGCTGTTAGCAGCTGGACACCTCCCAGAAAGGGAGGTGGAAAGGAAATTATTGGGGATTTAAGACCAAGGCGGACCTAGCATAATTAACACCTGGAGTGGATGGTTTTTAACACTTCCCCTTCCATATACAACAAAATTACTTATAGTAACAATATAATAATATTCAGTAGCTATTCAAGTTTAGAACATATTTCATGTACGAACAAAATTTGCACTTGCCAATGGAAAATATTAGATATCACAGTTCTCACTCTATTTTACTGTTTCAAAAAAATTTTATTGAGATATAGTTGAATATAACATTGTATTAGCTTTAGGTGTACAACATAACAATTTGATATATGTGTATATTAAGAAATCATCACCACAATAAGACTAGTTAACAACCATCACCACCCACAGTTACAATTCTTTTTTCTTGTGATGAGAACTTTTAAGATATACTCTCTTAGCATCTTTCAAATATACAAAACAGTATTGTTAACTATAGTCACCATGCTGTACCTTACATGCCCAGGACTTTTTTATTCTATAGCTGGAACTGTTTTTCATTTTAAACACAACCAAAACCTCCAAGTTTGTATCATGTAGAATGACAAAAGTGAAGTAACTCAAGGCCTGTTCCTTTGTCTTTGCAATCGCTGCGTTATCATGGTTCATTTTGAACCTGCTATTTAAACAGGTGTTGGAGACAGTTGCTGCTCAAGGATTAATCAAGAATTAAACCCCAAGCTCTCAATGTTTCTGAATCAAATGGAACTTACCCTGGAAGGAAAATGCATGAAGCTGAGTCCACGGAGCAGGAACTTCAATACAACGGGGATTTCTCTGGATTAACTTCCAGATAGGATACAATTATTAATGGATAAATAGGAAATGTACCAAGTTGAAGCTTACATATGTATTAATAAAACACAAGCATACCTGCCAGAAGTTGTTTAGAACTTCAAACAATGAGAGATTTATTATTTATTTCGTGTGTGTGTGTGTGTGTGGAGTATTTTACCACTGACATTATTCAGAATTGCTGGCACGTGGTGATCTAAAAATATGAAGTGACTTCTGGTCGGTATTATTGTGTTGAATTACAAACCATGTGTCCCTTACTGCCTGCACCAGGACAGGCGGCTTCCCCAGCTCTGCGCTTTGTTTGCAGCTGATTTAGAGAGGCAGCCTCAGTGCTGCAAGGTTACACATCTGACTTCATTTAAACGAACAGTCTCGAAGTTGAGCGCTTTTATTTTAGGTATAGGACCTCTCAGCGGGGAAGGGGAAAACGAATGGAAAGTCGCTGAATCCCTTTTCTCAGATATCAGTGCTTAGGATTTTTAGAGCATGTTTTATAAATTGAGAATTTGGGAGCAACACTGGACAACAGCTTTTTCAAGTTCCAGGACGGTGTTTGGCGCGCCCTCTGGTGGACAGTTTGAAAATAGAAAGCTCATATACTATATAAATTAATAACAGCTTACGTGTACATTGTTTATTACGTGCTCTGCTTCTGGCTAGGCCTTTTGCGGGCATTAGCTCATCCTTACAAATGACTATAATTAGGCATCTGATTCCTATTTTACCAATTATAGAACTAAGAGAGGCCAAGTAAATTAACTACAGCTACCCAGCTAACAAGTGGCAAAGCTGGGATTGAATCCAGTTTTGTCTCATTCCAGAGCCTGAGCTGTTAACCACCATGGACTGACTTGCTACCGGCTCCACATCTTAGAGCCTGGGGGCTTGAGGAGTGCCTACCCCAAACTGTGCTTCCAGAACTATAGCTACTTGCACAATTGTGGGAGTTTTTGATGTTCACTTAAAGGTTGTGATTTGCTCTCAAAAAACCACTGTGGCTTGGTTTGTCACTCCTTTCTTCATATATTCTTGTTGCCTTTGTGTCTTAACATGTTCTGGCCAGTTCACGGCAATGGACTTTGGTGTCCAGCAACAGTAACTCTCAGACTTCAAAGAACATTAGCAATATACCTCAGCTGTGAAGCCTCGGCAATCTCAGAACCATAGAATTGAAAAAAGCTGGTCCTGGGAGCAGATTGAGGTTATCCAGTTAAGTGGTTTCCCAAGGTGGGCATCTTGAAAACCTCTGGAGGAAGTTTTGGTTGTCACGTGTTTGGAGGGGGCTGCTGATGTTTAGTGGGAGAGACACTGGATGTCCTGCAATGCCCAGAGCAGGTCACACAAGGAGTTTACCCAGGTCCCTTAAGACTTTCCAACGTCCTGCCAGATATTCTGAACTAGAACATCTGCTTCAACTGTGATGGGATTTCAAGATCTGGGATATCTTTTCTGTGACATTTAAAAAAAATTTTATTGGAGTATAGTTGATTTAAAATGTTGTGTTAGTTTCTGCTGTACAGCAAAGTGAATCTGTTATACATATACATATATCCACTCTTTTTTAGATTCTTTTCCCATATAGATCATTACAGAGTATTGAGTAGAGTTCCCTGTCCTACACAGTAGATCTTATTAGTTATCTATTTTATATATAGTAGTGTGTATATGTCAGTCCCAATCTCCCAGTTTATCCCCCCCCTTTTTCCCCCTTGGTAACCATAAGTTTGTTTTCTACATCAGTGACTCTATTTCTGTTTTATAAATAAGTTCATTTATACCTTTTTTTTTAGATACCACATGTAAGCGATATCATATGATATTTGTCTTTCCCTGTCTGACTTACTTCACTCAGTATGACAATCTCTAGGTCCATCCATGCTGCAGCAAATGGCATTATTTCAGCTTTTTTATGGCTGAGTAATATTCCATTGCATATATGTACCACATCTTCTTTATCCATTCCTCTGTTTTGTTTTTTTTTGTTTTTTTTTTTTTGCGGTACACGGGCCTCTCACTGTTGTGGCTTCTCCCGTTGTGGAGCACAGGCTCCGGACGCGCAGGCTCAGCGGCCATGGCCCACAGGCCCAGCCGCTCCGCGGCATGTGGGATCCTCCAGGACCAGGGCACGAACCCGTGTCCCCTGCATCGGCAGGCGGACTCCCAACCACTGCGCCACCAGGGAAGCCCCCCATTCCTCTGTTGATGGACATTTAGGTTTCTTCCATGTCCTGGCTATTGTAAATAGTGCTGCAATGTTTTCTGTGATATTTCATCCCTCCCACATCCCATATCATCACAAGGAATTATTTTGACACCGAACTTACACATAAGGCCTGGATGATTTGCAAAGAACTCATCCTTTCTTATTTTGCTCTGCAATCTATAACTTAGCTCGGCATCTTATCTCTATTTAACTTAAGGTATTTTCCTCTTTCTCCTGCCATGTACAAATCAGTCAGCTCTGTTAATATTCACTAACTTTTATCCCTTTGTCTATCTGTTCTTTGACTTTTTCATTTGCTGTCCTTCTAGGAAATGACTCCTGATTTTTGACTTTTTTTTTTTTTTTTTGGCCATGCTGTGAGGCTTGTGGGATCTTAGTTCCCTGACTATGGATGAAACCCAGACCCCAACAGTGAGAGTGCTGAGTCCTAAACACTGGACTGCCAGGGAATTCCCATCTTTGACTTTTCTTTTTGGCTGTGCAGTGCGGCATGCAGGATCTTAGTTCCCTGACCAGGGATCGGACCCACGCCCCCTGCAGTGGAAGTGCAGGGTCTTAACCACTGGACTGCCAGGGAAGTCCCTGACTTTTCTTAAATCTAAACTTATTCATTATAAGTAGGGGCAATAAACCATTTCCTAATGTCTTGCAGTCTAGTTCTGTTAAAAATATAGTGTATTAATATAAAATTTGAGCTATAGTAAAGCCAACAGGCCAAGAGATGACTGCCATTGAAATGATAGTTTGTTACCCACAGTTCCCAAGAGGCGGTACACCACGCCCTGGGGGTGGGACACACAGGGAAGCACCAGGGTGGGTCAGGAGGCAGAGGGAGCTAGGGGGAAATGTGGGCAAGAGTCTTCACTGTGGTTTCTATGGGAAAGCAAAAGTGAGGCAGGGGAAGCTGGCTTAGGACTGGCTAGTCTGGATAATTTCAGTGGGCTCTGGGGCATCGGGGCTGTCCCTAGTGGTCTGGTACCTGGCTCTGGGATGATTAGGACTGGGGGATAGTGGCCTACTGGGAACGTGAGAGCCTGAGAAAGGAGGTGGCTGGGTTGTGGGCTCTGAACTGGTTGGTTTGAATTTTAAAATCCTGCTCTTGGGAAGTCCCTGGAGGTCCAGTGGTTAGGACTCCTGCTCTGGGGCAAGTTGCTTACTGCCTCTAGGGACAGGCTAGCAGCCCTGGGAGGCGTAGTCTCTCCAGGAGCAGCAAGGCCCCAGCAAAGCATCAGAATACAGACAATAAAAGACAGGTTTAGTACACTGCCCAAGCCTTTACAGATTAAAATACGTATTATTGGTTACAATCTATTCACTTGAATTTTCCACTTAAATTACAGTTAGGGCATCAGTGTGGTTTTTAAAAATTATGTCTATAGGTGGTTATAGCTACAGTTTTCATTTTAGAACAGCAAAGAAGATGTTACAAATGTTTATTTCAAAACAGGACATAGGGAACTTCCCTGGGGGCCCAGGTTCAATCCCTGGTCAGGGAACTAGGTCCCATATGCATGCCGCAACTAAGAAGCCCGCAGGCCACAACGAAGATCCTGCATGTCTCAATGAAGACCCAGTGCAGCCTAAATAAATAAGTATTATAAAAAACAAAAGCAAAAACAAAACAGGACATAGGATCGATGAGGCTGGGAGACACAGATGTTTTACGGACGAGGAAGCTGAGGCCCGGGGATCCCAAGTGGCTCTGCTAGGGTGCACAGTGGGTTACAGGAAGGGCTGGTTCCAGGCACAATCTCCTGGTTCCCCAGGGCTTTCTTTGGCAGTAAGCAGCCTCAGTTGAGGAAAAGCTCTAAAAAGACAGTATTAACGTGCTCTGCAAATACCCTCGATAAATACCTAAGATAATGCTCTAGTGTGAAGGCCAAGTGTAAATGATGAATTACAGCAAAAACGTGCCAACAAAATCGAGTCTGCATTTCGTCTTTTGGTAATACTGGGGAGACAGCACCTGTGTTCCATTTGCTGCATCCTCTCTGCTTTCTCTTGCTTCCTCTGCTTCTGTGTTGGTCAAATAGAAGCAGTGGTTCACTCTGCCTTTTTGACCCTCTTAACAGCCCAACTTCTCCATAAAGTCTTTCCTGACTAGCTAACAGTGAGACCATCATGGTCTCCCAAAGACTTCCCAGAGCTGTGGACACCCTACACACAGTGCTTCCCACGTTTTCCTGCCTATCGTCTGGGGAGCCTGTGAAAATGCAGAGTGGGTGTCTCTGACAAGCCCCCTGGTGAGGGCCCTGGCAAGGAGAGCACACCCAGGCCAGCAGGACCCTCAGGCGAGATCTGTGGTTTATCATCGCAGGCATCTGAGCAACTTTTGAAAAATACAGCTTCCCAGCCCCACTGCAAAGCTGTATCGTCGTAATCTCTAAGAGCAGAGCCTAGAATATGAATTTTTAGAAACCCTCCAGATCACTACGATAACTAACCAAGTTCAGAAAAACCGTCTCCCTATAACAACCACCATAAAATGTTGACCTAATGTTTATGGGTACCACACAGACCTTATAACTTAATCTGAAATTGGCTTTGGAAGTAAGCACCTTGCAGGCTACTGAGAACCTAGAGTGAAAGTGATGATTTTTTCAGGCCAGATTCCAAGAACTGTACCTTCCCACACAATTACAGGACCAAACCAGATGGGGAAATGGTCTAAAACAGTCTTGTGATGTTAATACCTTATTTACATGTATTTATACATCTCTTAAGATAATCACAGTAGTTGCCAGAACCCAAATTGAAACATTTTACTGCATTAGAATTTAAAAACTAGAGCATTGATGTATATTTCACCAGAAGCTCATATTTGCATAATTATGAGTGGCCTGCAATTTCTTTTTTTTTTAATATATTTTTTTTTCGGCTGCGTTGGGCCTTTGCTGCTGCACGCGGGCTTTCTCTAGTTGCGGTGAGCGGGGGCTACTCTTCGTTATGATGTGCAGGCTCCTCACTGTGGTGGCTTCTCTTTGTTGTGGAACATGGGCTCTAGGCGCGTGGGCTTCAGTAGTTGTGGCACATGGGCTCAGTTGCTCCGCAGCATGTGGGATCTTCCCGGACCAGGGCTCGAACCCATGTCCCCTGCATTGGCAGGCGGATTCTTATCCACTGTGCCACCAGGGAAGCCCAGCCTGCAATTTCTTAAGTCTATCTCTGTGTCTTAGTTAAAGGCTTGAAGTAGCCCTGGCATTGGGCCTAATCTTACAGAGGGAAATGCTTTTTTTTTTTTCATTCAGCAAACATTTATTGGGTTCTTACTTATTTGACCGCTATTATACTAGGTCCTGGAAGTTAATGATAAGCGAGGCACAGCCCTGACTACATGGCTCTTACAGTCTAGCACAGGGCTCAGCAAACTACAGCCCATGGGCCACATCCACCCTCATTTTGTAAATAAAGTTTCATTGGAACAAAGCCACACCCACTTATCTACCTGTTGTCTATGGTTGTTTTTAAAAACTAGCTTTGTTGAACTATAGTTCAGATACCATAAGATTCACCCTTTTACAGTGTACAGTTCGGTGGTTTTTAGTACATTCAGATCCTGAGTATGCTTGCTGATACATTCTCCCCTCCCACCAGCCCCTGGAAGCCACTCATCTATTTTCCGTCTCTATCGATTTGCTTATTCTGGACATTTCACATAAATGTAACCGTACAATATACAGACTTTTGTGCCAGGCTTTTCTTCACTGAGCGTCGTGTTTTCAAGGTCCATCCTTGTAGCTCATGTCAGTGGCTCTTTATACGGCTCTCTGGCAGCTTCTGCACTGTACTGGCAGAGCTACGTAGCTGGGACAGAGACTCCACGGCCAGCAAAGTCTAAAACATTCGCAAACACTTATTAAATATTATCAAAGGAGTTTGTGACCCATGGGCTAATGTGGGAAAAAAAGACATTTTAGAATCAGAGTTGGAGAAAAGTTTATGTCAGTAAGTGCCATCCCTCACTTAATTCTGGAATCTCTTCATTGGCCCCCGTGCTGGATGTCTTGGTCTGCTAAAAGGACATCTGATAGATTCTTTTTTTTTTAATTTCTTTTTTATTGAGGACACATTGGTTTATAACATTCTATAAGTTTCATGTGTAAAACATTATACTTCTACTTCTCTGTACACTATAGCGTGCGCACCAACAAAAATTTAGTTTTCATCCATCACAGAGGGAAATTCTTCAAACAGTCCTCCAGAGAAGGTGGAAGAGGGTGGGAGGGAGAAGAACAGTGGAGAAAACCCCCCAAATAAGAATGCTGCTTTACTCTACTCAATGCTCTGTGGTGACCTAAATGGGAAGGAAATGTAAAAAAAAGACTGGATATGTATATATGTATAACTGATTCACTTTGTTGTACAGCAGAAACTAACACATTGTAAATCAACTATCTAATTAAAAAAAGGGGGGCTTCCTTGGTGGCGCAGTGCTTGAGAGTCCACCTGCCGATGCAGGGGACACAGGTTCATGCCCCGGTCCGGGAAGATCCCACATGCCATGGAGTGGCTAGGCCCGTGAGCCATGGCCGCTGAGCCTGCACGTCCAGAGCCTATGCTCCGCAATGGGAGAGGCCACAACAGTGAGAGGCCTGCGTACCGCAAAACAACAACAAAAAAAGAATGCTGCTGTAGACTGAATGTTTGTGTTCCCCTAAAATTCATATGTTGAAAGCCTAACTCCCAATGTATTTGGAGATGGGCCCTCTGGGAGGTGATTAGATCAGGGCGGTGAAGCCCTTTTCCCTCCCCGACGACGTGGGGACACAGAGAAGTTGGCCATCCATGAACCAGGAAGCGGGCTCTCACCAGACACCAAATCTGCTGGCACCTTGATCTTGGACTTCCCAGCCTCCAGAACTGTGAGAAATAAATTTCTGTTGTTTATAAGCCACCCCGTCTATGGTACTTTATTACAGCAGCCGGAATAGACTAAGACAAATGCCCCTCTGAACTACAGAAACACTTAAATTTCTTTTCCAAAAGAGCACCGTAGAGAACCGCAGTGATGGACTGTGCCTGCTGCAGACAGAGCTTACACAGTCTGACAAAGAAATAACGCTGAGGCCCGGATGCGAGGATTCAGACAGGTCCTCGGGCTGCTGAGCAAACTTTGGAAATGCCTCTGGTGGAGACTAGGAGCTCCAAAAGGCAGGGTCTTTCTTCCAGCCCAGCAAGCCATATAGTGAGAGGTGCATGATGTCTTCGGGCCCAAATGTGCCCCAGAGAGATACACCTCCAATTTCAGGTGACAAATTGTAACAGGGAAGAGCTAAATTGGACCCCATGTTGGATCTGTTTCTTTGACTTTAACCTTTGCTTTTCGTTGCTTTTGTTATTATAATCATACAGAATGGCTTGACTCTCTGCCCCTCTGCCTGACTATTAAAGCGCCTTTGTTCCGCTCACAGGGAGACAACCTGACCCTGCCCACCTGTAAATGGCTGAAATTAACACATCCCCGCCCTCAGGCTGGCCATTCCAGGAGATGTTTTGCAAGATTGATGACCCTTTTTACTTTACTTCCTCACCCCCTCTCCCTCTCTGATTCTATAAAAGAAACTGGCATCCAGACCCCGGTAAGATGGTTATTTGGAGACTCTAGTCTGCCATCTTCTTGGTATGCCGGCTTTCCTTGTCTCCACACCCCGTCTCCGATTTATTGGCCTGTTGTGCGGCGAGCAGAGCGAGCTTGGACTCGGTAACAAATTGAGTGTTCTCGGGGTGCGTTGGGGGGGGGGGTCATTATGCTCCCCAGGGAGCTGCTGAGGACTTCACGTAGCCGGTCCTTGCGAGGGCTTGACCCCAGGCTCCACGAGGCAGGGCCGGGTCTGTTTGGTTCACCCGTCTGCCCAGCACCTAGCACGGTGCCTGGCTCGTGGCAGCTACTCAGAGAACACTTATGACGGATGGACTGACTTGAGGGTGAAATGCTTTTTAGTTCCAGAAGTGCCTTAGCTGATATGCCTCCTCATTTCCACCTTCTTCTGGCATCACCTTCAGAGCCACGTATTGCTTTTATCTGACTTTGAATTAAATATGTCTTGACTCCGATGCGTTGACATCTGGGGCCTTGCTGACCCAGGAAGGACCCTCTCCTGCCCCCAGCGCCAGCCAGTTCTTAGGCAAAGTAAAGGAACTGGGTAGGTGCTCACCTTTCATGTGCAAACCAACCAATTCCAGCCCCCTTCCCCAGCCACCTCCTTTAACCAGCGCCCACACTCTGGGCCACTGTCCCCCTGTCCTAATCACCGGAGGCCCAGGTACCAGACAAGTACGGACAGCTTTGGGCCCCAGAGCCCGCTGAAATGATTCAGACTCGCCTATCCTAAGCCTGCTTCCTCTGCCTTGCCAGCCCCTCCCTGTGGAAACCATGACTGCCCCTCACTCCCTCTGCCTCCGGACAGACCCTGGCACTTCCCCGTGTGGTTCAGTGGGTGTGGTCCCCTCCTCTTGAGAACTGTGAGTCATAAACTACTGTGTCAGTGCTGAGTCTTCTCTTGACCTGTTAGCCTTACCATACCTGAATCATAATAAAACCTGCCTTTTAAAAGCAGACATATTGTGAAGTTGCAGGGTATCAGACCCATGCATGTTCAAGTGTAGGTTCTAGGACAGCTTCCACTAGGTAGGATGAGTATCTGCTGTGGATCAGAAATAGTGCAGCTTCTTGAAGCTGTGTGTGGGGCTGTCCCAGGCAGGGTTCAATCAATGCAGCAGAGCCACTAGATACTCTATCTCGCTGTGTATCCTACCAGGGTGCTGCTATGGCAGATTGCCTGGAGAGAGAGGGGTGTGGTGTGCAGCCCCTCTGCAGCCAAGGGCAGGTGTGTTTGCTGTCTAATGTAAGAGAGATTCACAGTTTGCCCTGTGGAGCAAGATTCAGACCAGCTTCCTGCCCTTTGGAAATGACTTGGGCTCACGAAGCTCCTTCCCCGTTAAGCCACCTGTTCCTGTGCAGACAGCACCGGCCCCATCACAGCACCCTCTGGGAACCGGGTGGGGGAAGACAAGCACAGATGCTGATACCCTGGGTTCTGCGGTTGCTCTGAATAGTAGGATCCTTTGTCTCTGACCCAGAAGTCTCATGTCTCCTACCAGCAAGCAGAAAACTGGCCGGCTAACTCACTAGCTTGTGAGTAGGGTAAATCTTAGACACTCCCCCGCCCAGTTGTTGGCCCTCCCTACCCAATACCAGTCTCCTGGGTCGGTGGGGTGGGGGGAAGGGGTCTTGCTCCTCCCTCTGTCACTGTCAGTGAGGATGTTCTCCCTGAGGAATGGCTCTATGTCCACCTCTGAAGGGACAGGCGTCAGGAGGGGTCAGAGCTGGGCTGGCTGTGCTGACCCAAAGGAAGGGTCACTGACCACTGGGCCACACGACCCGCCCACCACCAAGCCAGGTGACAGAAGAAGCTCCCTTGGGGCAAGCCCCTCTATTAGAGTTCCCATCACAAATGCCACAGACTGCATGGTTTAAACTGCGGAAATGTATTTTCTCAGTTCTGGAGCCTGGAAGTCCCGGGTCAAGGTGTTGACAACTTCAGATCCTGATGAGAGCACTCTTCCTGGCTTGCAGACGGCCACCTTCCTGATCCGTCTTCATACAGCCTTTCCTCTGTGTGCGCGGCGGGAGAGAGAGAGAGTGCGCCGGTGTCTCTTCCTCTTTTTATTTTTATTTATTTTCTATTTTTTAATTTTTTTTTTACTTTTTGGCTGTGCCACCCGGCATGTGGGATCTTAGTTCCCCGACCAGGAATGGAATCCGCGCCCCCTGCAGTGGAAGCGTGGAGTCTCAACCGCTGGACCGCCAGGGAAGCCCCTCTTCCCATTTTTATAAGAACACAAGCCCTACTGGATCAGGGCCCCATCCTTGTGACCTCATTTCACCTTAATTACCTTCCTAAAGGCCTCCAAATATAGTCGCATTGGGGGTTAGGGCTTCAACATATGAATTGGGGAGGGGGGATGCAATTCAGTCTATAGTAGCCACCAAACAGCTGTGAGGTAATTCATTTACACTCATCTTAAAACATGACCAAGCATCTTAAAGCATCTACCTGGGGGAGGAGGAGCAAAAGGTAAACAAGGCCATAGATATTTTACTGTATTTGTCTTTATTTCATTTTTAAATTGTGGTTAAATAGACAAAAGCTAAAATTTACCATTTTAGTCTATTTTTTTTTTTTGCGGTATGCAGGCCTCTCACTGTCGTGGCCTCTCCCATTGAGGAGTACAGCCTCCGGACACGCAGGCTCAGTGGCCATGGCTCACGGGCCCAGCCGCTCCGCGGCATGTGGCATCTTCCCGGACCAGGGCACGAACCCGTGTCCCCTGCATCGGCAGGCGGACTCTCAACCACTGCGCCACCAGGGAAGCCCCATTTTAGTCATTTTTAAGTGTCCAGTTCAAATGTCATTAAGCACATTCACCTTGTGAAGCATCAACGCCATCCATCCACAGAACTCTTCATCTTCCCAAACTGAAACTGCGCACCCATTAAAACTAGCTCCCCATCTCCTCCTCTGTCCAATTCCTGGCAACTCCACCCTCCTCTCAGTCTCTGTGAATCTGACTTCTGTAGGACCTCATGTAAGGGGCACATACAGTATTTGTCCTTTTGTGACTGGCTGCTTTCACTTATCATAACATCCTCAAGTTTCACTTATGTTGTAGCCAGTATCAGAATTTCCCTCTTTTTTAAGACTGGGTTTTTATTTCTAATAACAGAGCAGTCCTGAATATATTATAGGCAGAAGAAAAGAAAACAGTAGGGCTTCCCTGGTGGCGCAGTGGTTGAGAGTCCGCCTGCCGATGCAGGGGACACGGGTTCGTGCCCCGGTCCGGGAAGATCCCACATGCCGCAGAGCGGCTGGGCCCGTGAGCCATGGCCGCTGAGCCTGCGCGTCCGGAGCCTGTGCTCCGCAAAGGGAGAGGCCACAACAGTGAGAGGCCTGCGTACCGCAAAAAAAAAAAAAAAAAGAAAAGAAAACAGTAAAGAAAGAAGATGAGAGGGTGAGGGTCTTGGAGGGAGGCAGGGCAGGGCAGAGGGAAGGTTCGCTTTGGAGCCAAGCAGACCTGGGTTCAAATTCTGGCATTTCTGCTGCATGATTTTTTGAGTAATTCACGTCATTCCCTCCCCCAGCTTCCTCCGATGTGAAATATAGTTAACGATGCCCTTTGCTAGGGTCACTGTGTGCGTCCCACAGAAGGGAACCCACGTTTGCTGAGTATATGCCTTGTGCCCTCCTGCATGTTTGGATCCCTGGAAAGGATTGTCTTACTTAAGGGAGGGTTTGCCCTTGTTTTCTGCAGGAAGAAACAGAGGGGTAGAGAGGATATATGACCTGCCCAGGATCCCCGAAATGAGGAGAGAAAGAGCTGTCATTGGAGCCCCACATTTTCCTGGCTCCCAGCCCCCCTCCAAGGGCACCAGGCTGCCCTGCGCACCACCCTGTGCAAAGCAGGAATGTGCACCTGTGCTTTCCTTTTCCCCTGAAGGGAGAGGCACCATCCACCTGTCAAAGGGAAAGGGCAGCAGGTGGTAGTCAGCTTGAAAAAGAATGTAAGGATCCCATCACTATGGGGGGAGGGGGGAGCTTGGTAGACAGGGAGAGGCGACAGGTAGCTGCCCCAAAACCTACCAGAGGGAGTCTGGGGGGAGGGGCATCCAGGATGCAGGATTAACACCAGGAAGGCTTGTGAGACTCGGTGACAACTCCAGAAGCTGCACAGAGATCCTTGGTTAGCTAGGTTCAGTCTTGCTTGGAGGTACCAAATAGATGGAGTCAGTTAAGACCTTTCCAAATGCCAATGGACAGAGGATTCTGAGTAGGCAATATCCTGGGCCCATACTCCGCAGGAGAGAAGTCACGGAGGAAAGGCACAGAGCCCCTTGCTGCATGTCTGGAATATTTTCTCCAGGACAGCAGCAGGGAGCTGGCGTATGTGTGCTTTCCCACATACATATAGGACTTTGGGTGCTTCACATAGACATCTGCTCAACGATCTCAAGCACCTGCCAGCCATGGAGTTTCAGATGCGTTTCTTATATAAGCAGAGGGGTTTTTTATTCCTGTTACAAATCACTGAGTGACAAAAGCACGGATTCTTTCTGGGACTGCGGAATGCTGTCAGTGTTATCCCAAGGCTGCTATCTAAGGAAAACGTTCTGCTGAGGCCTTGTGGACAACATGATTTCATGCCCATGTATTAAAATAATTCTTTTCAGCTGAAAATGTATCTTCACCTAACATAATAGATGGATGTTGTGAGCGGGTTACATTCCCCAGTGACATTAGTATATGGACTGCCTGTCCTCCAGAATCCCACCCCCTCTTTCTGCTTTTCTGTCTTTTTCTGGCGCGAAGAAGGAAAATTTGAAAAGAGAACGTTACCAGTACAATATACTTCTTACTCACCTCCCTTTCCCCAAACTTTTTACAGGAGAAGGTGGAGAATCTTCCTACTCAGGTCCTTACCTGTCCCCACCTCTCCATCCCCACGGGCTTTGCCCAACTCAAGCGCTTGTCTTCTCACGCCTGGATCATTACAATATCCTCACCCTCTCCTACTGGTCCCTCGGTCTTCAGTTTTGCTTTATAATCCATCCTCCCCACTGCAACCAGAGTGATCGCTCTAAAACTGCACCCTGGGTCCTGCTACTCTCCTGTTTCACCCTTCACTGACTTCCCATTGTTGCAGGATGCATCCAACCTCCTTACCAAGCCATTCACCTCTCACCCTTCACCCTCCTCCATCTCTCCACCTGGTGTCAAGCTGTTCTACTCAGGGACATGGCTTTTCTATCTTCCCGAAATGCTTTTGCCTTCCGTGCTCCCCTGGCAAACTCCTCGTCACTCGTTGGGATGTGGCTCAGGCATCACTCACTCTTGGAAATATCTCAGGTCCACCCAAGCAGAGCTGATCACTTCATCTGAGGCTCCTCCACCAAGCATGGACCTGTCCCCGGGAGTCTCTGATGTCACCCCTGCCTGACTGAGCATCTGGCTACAAGGACTGACCTTCCTCTCCTTCACAACTCCAGCACACCAGTCCAGTGTTTGACTCAAAGTAGACTCTTTAAAAATGTATGTTGAATTGAAGAGCTATGTTGAAGAAGTTTGGCTGCTGGTGGCAATGGTAAATCCTACCCTCTATGATTATTGGAAGGGTCACTCCAATTCAACAAACATATATGGACTATTCACTCTGTGCCAGGTGTTCTTCTGGGCACTGAAAATACCAAAGTGAACAGAGTATCATTCCTTCAATTAATGAGCCTAGAGCTACTGAAGGCAAACCAGCAAGAAATATTCCTAATACAAAATGATTGTTACTGTACCAGGGATAGGAGCAAAATACTATGCCAAAAGTCCTCAACATGGCTATACAGCCAACTCTAGGGAGTTTTAAAAAAATATGCATGATTCCAGTTATATTAAGTATCTAAAATAGTCAATACCAGGAATTCCCTGGTGGTCCAGTGGGTGGTGCTCCATGCTCTTACTGCTGAGGGCCCAGGTTCGATCCCCAGTCAGGGAACTAAGATCCCACAAGCCATGCGGCATGGCCAAAAAAATAAATAAAATAAAATAAAATAAGTCAAACACATAGAAGCAAAAAAATGTAAAGGTAGTTGCCTGGGGGAAGAGGAAATAGGTTGCTAGTCAACATGTATAAAATTTTAATTATGGGGCTTCCCTGGTGGCGCAGTGGTTGAGAGTCCGCCTGCCGATGCAGGGGACACGGGTTCGTGCCCCGATCCCGGAAGATCCCACATGCCGCGGAGCGGCTGGGCCCGCGAGCCATGGCCGCGGAGCCTGTGTGTCTGGAGCCTGTGCTCCGCAACGGGAGAGGCCACAGCAGTGAGAGGCCCGCGTACAGCAAAAAAAAAAAAAAAAATTTTAATTATGCAAGATAAGTTAGCTCTAGAGATCTGATATTTGCTGTACCTATAATTGAAATCATACAATTTGTACTCATTTCTGTGTGGCTTCTTTTTATTCAACTTTATGCTCAAGAGAGTTTTCCATGTTGCTATGTGGCGGTATTTGTTCATTCTTATCACCATAAAGTAGTCCCTAGAGTAAAACACTCATTCTACTGTCTTCCAGTGTTTGGCTTCTATGACTTGTGCTGCTATGAACATTCTTGTGTTTTTGGTGAATACGTGTACATTTTTTTTAAATAAATTTATTTATTTATTCATTTATTTAATTTTTGGCTGCATGAGGTCTTCGCTGCTGCACGTGGGCTTTCTCTAGTTGCAGTGAGTGGGGGCTACTCTTTGTTGCAGGGCCCAGGCTTCTCATTGTGGTGGCTTCTCTTGTTGCAGAGCATAGGCTCTAGGCACGCGGGCTTCAGTAGTTGTGGCACACGGGCTTCAGTAGTTGTGGCTCGCAGGCTCTAGAGCGCAGGCTCAGTAGTTGTGGTGCACAGGCTTAGTTGCTCTGCGGCATGTGGGATCTTCCCGGACCAGGGCTCGAACCCATGTCCCCTGCATTGGCAGGCAGATTCTTAACCACTGTGCCACCAGGGAAGCCCCATGTACATTTTTATGTAGAGTATACACCTTGCAGTAGAAATGCTGGGTTATAGATTATGTACATGTTCAGCTTTATAGATAATGTGAAATGTTTTTTTCAAAGTGGTTGTACCAATATACACTCCTATCGACAGTCTATGAGAGTTTCAGTTCCACATCTTCTCCAGTACTTAATATGTTCTGTCTTTTTCATTTCAGCCATTCTGGTTGGGATAAGGTGGCATCTCATTTTGGTTTTAATTTGCATTTCCCTGATGGCAAATGAATTTTAGCCCCTTTTCATGAGTTTACTGGCCATTTGGATATCCTTCTTTTGAAATGAATGTTCATGTCTTTTCTGCATTTTTTCTATTGAGTGATATTCTTATTTCTTATAGATTTGTAGGATTGTTTTCTATATATTCTAGATAAGAATTTTTGTTTTGTATACATATTACAAATGTCTTCTCCCATTCTGTGAGTCACATTTGACTCTCTTATGGCGATGTTTGATGAACAGAAGTTCTTAATTTTAAAGTAATCTAATTTATCTATTTTTTTTCTTTATGGCTACTGTTTTTTGCATCCTGTTTTAAAAATCTTTATCTACTTCAAGGTCATGAAAATGTTCTCCCATTTTTTCCTAAAATCTGTGTTGTTTTACTTTTCATATTTAGATATGCAATCCATTGGGACTGGCTATTTTGTTTGGTGTGAGGTAAGGATCATGATTAATTTTCTCTCATATGGAGATCCAATTGATCCAGCACCATCTATTGAAAAGCTCACCTAATGATTAGAGAAACACAAATCAAAATTACAATGAAGTATCACCTCACTCCAATCAGAATGGCCATTACCAAAAAGTCTACAAATAATAAATGCTAGAAAGGGTGTGGAGAAAATGAAACCTCCTACAATGTTGGTGGGAATGTAAATTGGTACAGCCACTATGGAGAACAGTATGGAGGTTCCTTAAAACACTAATAATAGTTACCACATGATTCCTCAACCCCACTCCTGGGCATATATCCGGAGAAAAGCATAATAAGAAAAGGTACATGCACCCCAGTGTTCATTGCAGCACTATTTACAATAGCCAAGACATGGAAGTGATCTAAGTGTCCATTGATAGATGAATGGATAAAGAAGTTATGGTATATATATATATATATATATATATATATATATATATATATATATGAATATTAGTCATAAAAACGAATGAAGTAATGCCATTTGCAGCAACATGGATGGACCTAGAGATTATCATACTAAGTGAAGTAAGCCAGACAGAGAAAGACAAATATTATATGATATTGCTTATATGTGGAATCTGAAAAAAAAAAAAAAACGATACAAATGAACTTATTTACAAAACAGAAATAGATCCACAGACATAGAAAACAAACTTATGGTTACCAAAGGAGAAGGGGGAGGGGAGGGATAAATTGGGAGGATGGGATTAACATATACACACTACTATATATAAAATAGATAACCAACAAGGTCCTACTATATAGCACAGGGAACTCTACTCAATGTTTTGTAATAAGCTATAAGGGAAAAGAATCTGAAAAAGAATATATATATATATATATATATATATACACACACATATACATATATACATACATATATATATGTATGTATAACTGCATCACTATGCTGTACATCTGAAAGTAACATGACATTGTAAATCAACTATACTTCAATTAAAATAAGTAAATTAATTTTTTTAAAAAAATAAAAGATCACCTTTCTCCACTTCACTTCAATGTCACCTTTATTGTATTTCAGGGGACCATATATGTACAAGCCTATCTCTGGACTCTCTATTCTGTTCCAGTGGTCTACTTGTCTATTCTTGCACCAATACCATATTTGTCTTAATTACTACAGATTTCAACAGGTCTTAATACTGGCAGTGTAAGCCCTCCAGCTTTTTTTTTGAAACTCCCCCCCCCCAACCTGCGACAAATGAGGAACAAGGCGAGATTATCCACGATCATCCATCACTTCCACTCCACATTATCCTGGCTGCTGTAGACCATGCAATAAGGCAAGGGGGGAGAAGGTTCTGTTATCATCCCATTTTACCAGATGGAGAATCTAAGGCAAAGAGATGTTAAGTGACTTACCCAAACCAAAGACACCCTGTTTACATTTTCTGAGGCAAGAGACAAACGGGCTCTGGACTGCATATGTATGACCGGACTTCTGTCTATATTTCAAGATCCGCACTTCAATATAAGAAAACAACAACAGGAATAGGGTAGATAACTGGACACTGGACACTGTTATGGCAGGGACAGAGAGGGGCTAAACCTTGTTAAAAGATCAAGAGGTCATACATTTTCCATCCTTGGGGCAAGGGAAACATTGCACATGTGCAGAAAGTCTCCTTGGGGGCCAAGAAGGAGGGGGCACCACCCCATAATATGTGATGCTAAGGCCGTCCCATAGGCCTCTGGGCTAAAATCCATCTTGGAAAAAAAGTTGCACACTCATGTTGGAGAGGGTCCTAGGGCAGGTCAGGTGTGGAAAAAAAAAACCAGGTAACTGGCCAAAGGTAAACAAAGACCCAGAAGAACTGCCCTATATAAATGACTTAACCACCCCTTTACTGCACTCCTCTGCATTAGGGAGGACACCCACACCCTTGCTCTCCGGGTGTGCATCTCTGTCTTACTTCTGTCTTAACTAAACAGACTGTTTCTCTATGTGCTCTCCCACTTGTTGTTGTGCTATGTCTCTAACAATAAGTTTGGTACCTGTTTTTACAGTTTTTGCCTCCGTGAGAAATGTATTTTTCACTGGGGGCAAGAGCCAGGGGCTGTGGTGGCTAGGATTCCTGGTTTTCATCCAGGCTACCCGGGTTCAGTTCCTGGGCAGGGAAGTAAGATCTCGCTTCACGCCACCACTCACTGCTGCCTCTCCGAGATGAGGACGAGCCCAGAAGAGTGTCTTGGGGTGGGCACTTCATACATGTGCCCAGATTGGTCCTTTTCTGTCCCATCTTTCTCTCCGGGCTCCCACAGTGCATGTCCTCTTGTGTTTATCTGTTTATCCAGGGCACCAAGTATCAGTAAACCTACAGAGTTGTGCACCACTCTCCTTCTGAAGTATCAGCCCTGAACCATTTTTGGTCTAGTCTCAGCGAGATCGGGCCCAGTGTCTGAGCCTCTGCCTTTGTGTGAATTCCCCTCCCAGCCTGCTGTCAGTTCACCTGCCTGGCGCTGCAGGTCCCTTCTAGAAGCCACAGCAGATATCTTAGAATGTGTCCCTACGCTTCTGATGTGGCAGCATTTCCAAAAACAAAGCATATCAGCTTAGTGAGTCCTCACCATCAGGCCAGCTAAACTCAGTCCTGTGGCCCTAATGAGAATTGGGATTTCAGAGAGGACAGGGGAGAGGTGAGCTGCATGTGTTAAAAACAAAAAAAGGCAAAAATCTTTTCCTTAACATTTTCAGCAGCACAATAGCAGCAGGCACTATTTTAAAGTCTTGGATAACTCAATCTTAATTATATGATATGCAGAGACAGTAGTGAGTTTACAAATCTGCCAGCAACACCAAACACGTATGTCTTAGAAAATATTACCCTTTCCCTTGCTTATTGTAGGACTAGGAACTTGGGTAATTGTGAGCAATTAAGAGGGAGTGACCAAACGGTGATTCAGAGGAATCCTCCAGAGACAAGGAAGCCCATGGAAACAGCAAGTCTGGCTGGGTGGGTGAGGGGCACCTGAGGGCTAGGGAGGCAGCATGGAGCCCAAAATTGTGGTTTGATCCATCACAGCTGAATATGATCCAGAAAAGCAGGTCAGGAGAGCCAAGAGGCCTAACGTGGATGCCAAGAGGCCTGTGGCAGCTTTGAGAAGAAAAACGCTGTGGGAGAAACACAAGTGCCTCCCAGTGCCTCGAGCCTTGGTGGGTAAAGCTGGTGTGGACCTTGGGATCCAGCAGTTCACAGGGCTCCCAACCTGGGTCTCCAATCATGAGCCAGATGTCATTGTGTAAGTTACCATGGGTGTCCCTTGGTATCTTCCTTGCAGAACAGGGGAAATACCTCCCTCGTGGGAATCATGTTGGAAGTAACTGACATAGCACACGTGCAACCACAAGCAGGTGTAGGTGTGCAGTTAATATCCATTCATCTCCTTCCTGGCCTCCTTTCTTCAGAAGAGGCTAAAATGCTTTTACTAAGGTCATCTGTGATGGATACATGTCCTGGCCCGTGGAAGGTACGTGGAAGGTCCCCACGGGCTCCAGGAAGGAACGAATAACTGTTTCCTACTAAATCAAAAAACCAAAAGCACAGAGAGGCCAAGTAAGTTGGCAAAAGCACACAGTAAGTAGATAGTAAGCTGGACTTTAGACCTAACAGGCATCCAAATTCAAGCACAGCTGAATTCAACATGAGAGAACAAAACTACAGTGTGAGGCTCAGTCCCTTGATCATCATTCTGAGGTTGCACTGTTTTTTTTTTTGCGGTATGCGGGCCTCTCACTGTTGTGGCCTCTCCCGTTGCGGAGCACAGGCTCCGGATGTGCAGGCCCAGCGGCCATGGCTCACGGGCCCAGCCGCTCCGCGGCATATGGGATCCTCCCAGACCGGGGCACGAACCCGTATCCCCTGCATCGGCAGGCGGACTCTCAACCACTGCGCCACCAGGGAGGCCCGAGGTTGCACTGTTTTACAAGAATATTTATTTCAAAGAGAATTAAAAGAAATACCCAAAGAGCTGAAGGAGTGTAAATGCCTGATTACAGTCTTCTTTGGATAAAAAAGAAACTTTGCTTTTGTGGTATGTGTGTTTAGGCAGATTAAATTCATGCTGATTACAAACCCCAGGGTAGAAGGAAAATAAATATGTTCATGAAGACAAGGAGTTCCCAAAGGGAGGAAGAGGGAAAAATCATTAGTTAATACCCTGATGTCAGCTGTCTTTAGGAGAATCTAGATAGATCTCACCATGGCACCCCTGTGCTCAGAGATCCTCTGTGGATGGCTCCCCATTTCCCCAGAATACCCATGCTCCCATGCACGGCACTCACGACCCTCCTATCTGAATCCAAAATATTTTCTCTTCCACCTTCTCCTCTTGCACCCACTCCTAAGTCACACAGCAGAGGGCTTACTGTGCCCCGAACACTTTCTGAGATTTGCTGCCTGAGGGTCTTTGCCCCTCCCCCTCTTTATCTGTTGGGAAATGCTAATCAATCTTTAAAGCCCAATTGAAATAGCTAGATCCTCTCTAAGTCCTTTCCTAGCACCTTGGCAGGGAATGATTTCTTCCCCTGCAGCTCCAAAGCACTTGGTAGTTTTCTTGTTCCATTCATCGAAATCTGCCTTTTATTAAAATGACATTTATTTGTGAATATGTCTGACTTTCCCTCTGAATCTCTAAGCACCCTCTTGGTCCCCCATCTACAAGGCCCCGCACATTATAAGTGTTCAAAGAATGTTAATTGATGGAAAATGATTTCAATAGAGGCCCAGATGAATCGGATATGGATCAGTCATGCAGTGGGGTCATGCCTTTAAAAGATACAGAAGTATAGCTATTGGCATTTGCATTTGTGCTACCCTGGCGTGACCAGAGCTACTCACAGGACATTCCGTCTGCTTTCACGCATCTCCCTGCCTCCTTGCCGTGGGTTAGGTGGGACCATGCGCGTATTTAGCCAATGGGATATGACCACAAGTGATTCTACTAAAACAATGAAAAGCCCACGTGTGATCCTCCCAGACTTTCCTCTGCTGCTATGGTGACTAACATGGCGGTGGGGTTCAGCCGGTGCAGCTACCAAATGGCAGTGCCTCCATCACCTGGATGCCTGAGTGACCCATGTGCAGCAGAGGGATGATGCATAGGATTCAAAAATGAGAACTAAAGCTTTGTTGTGTTAAGCCACTGGGATTTTGAGCAAAACACAAAACAAAGATGTCAGTACCTCCTGTAGAGTCTATTGCGACCATGAAATGATAGCACAGAATCTGACACAGTCTTCGCAAATAGTAAATCCCTGCTCAATACTAGCTCCGTCTCCCCTTCTATTCTCCCATGTGGTGACCTTTAAACTTTCCATTAGTAGATCCAGTTATTTAGCAGAGTGGAAGTTGCGATGGAGCCCAGAACACGTGGTGTTGCACCTGCTCTAAGTGTGGCCCAGATGAGTGGTCTCGGAGGAAACTCCAGCAGGACCAGCGTGAAAGCTCTGAGCCTCCAGCATGGATGTGGAAGTGGGGGAACCCAGGGGTGCCCGCAGTTTGGTATTTTGACTTCTGGCTTGCTTGCCCTCTCTTACATCATGGAAACAATGAATCCTTGCCTGGGTGGGGCAAGAGGGCGAGGCAGACAGAGGCATTTCTGGGTGTCCAGTGTGATGGACAGGGCAGAGACCTAGGGGGCTGTGTCTGGGGTTAAGAGGTTGTGAAAAGAGGTGAGGCTTAGGAGGCTGTCGGAGAAAGAAAAGTGTCACCTTTAATCCTATTTGTCCTGTGGGAGTTTTCCCAAGCCAGACAAAGGACGTCGTATCTAATGCCCGGTCACATACAGACATCCAGGGCAGTCTTCATGTTCTCTTTATACTCTGCCACACACTTGGCTGCACAGATTTTAAGAAAGACAAAGGTTGCTTTAATAGCGTTAATGAGGGGTGGTGGGCAAATCATAATCTTATAACCAAAATGGTTCACTCCTTTGTGTCAGTTATTGAAAGCAAAGACTCTTTGCTAAGTAAAGAAGAAAAGGATTTGAAATTGCTTGCCACCCACCTCCTCCACAGGACAGCTGTGAGCATTAAGCAGGGAACACCTCAGTGCTGTGATCACCCTGGAAAGAAGCTGCTTTGCCAGCTTCAGATATTCCTGTGACTTGCTTAGGCAGAGCTGAAGGAATGATGGGGGTGGGAGGCTGGCCACTACATGTGGTGTTTTTCTTCTGGGGCTCCCAAGTCACTTCAGAAGCAGAACGACCACTGAGAAAAAGCCCAAGGAGAATGGAGCCCATATTCTGGATTCTTTTTCCCGCAAGGCACTTGCCTTTCTCGGGGACCCTGGTCTCCATGCAGTGCCTGGCTGTGACTTCACGTGTCTTCAGCGGCTGGCTTTTAGACAGCTTTGGAGGGACACATTCAGAACTTGCAGAAGCTGGTTGGAAACATGTAACTAAATAAATGCCATGAGCATAGTAATGAAATGAAGATAAAGCATAAACATTTCGCATCCTCTTCCTTGCCAAACAGCTTAAAATGCTTCCAAGGGAGGATTTCATTGGTGGAGAGCTGTGTGTATAACTACTGGGGTGAAGCTGGGTGGCAGAAAATAATCACGGTAATAATAACTGTCGTTTCTTTGTAAAGCAGTTTAGAACTCACAAAGCACACTCCATGCACTTTATCTTCTGCAATCCTACAACACTGAATTCAGGTAAGCAGGTGAACCTGATCGTGATTGCCTCTATGTCATAGGTGGGAACAACCACGCTCTCCAAAGTGAAAAGTCTGAGCAAAATAGCTAGTAAAGTCTTCTGGTTTCAAATCCCCACCTCCCCCCACTGCTTTTTTTGTCCTACCAAACAAAAAAAGAAATATACCAAAATAAAAAGCAAAATACACCAAGAAGAATAACAAAGACACATACTCAATAATTTAAAAGAACGGCTTCCCTGGTGGCGCAGTGGTTGAGAGTCCACCTACCGATGCAGGGGACACGGGTTCGTGCCCCGGTCCAGGAGGATCCCATATGCCACGGAGCGGCTGGGCCCGTGAGCCATGGCCGCTGAGCCTGCATGTCCGGAACCTGTGCTCCGCAACGGGAGAGGCCACAGCAGTGAGAGGCCCGCGTACTGCAAAAAAAAAATAAATAAATAATTAAAAATTAAAAAAGAGAGAAACAATGTCAGGAGTGATGGGGAGAGGCTTTATAGAGGTTTAAGACGTGATTTTTAAACAAATTTTGTTTGTTTGTTTTTTTGCGTAAGGAAACGTATATTTTGGTGGAAGAGAACGGAACGCAGCCTTTTTTCATGTGGAAGAAGAGAACATGGGGTCTCTAGAGGCAGGAGAGAAGCTAGTGCTTTGCTAATCTGAAGATACAATGAAACCTCTCTTGGTGCCAAGAGAGGGCACTTGGATAAATTACAGTAAGTCCCCTACATACGAACCTTCAAGCTGCGAACTTTCAAAGATGCCAACATGCGTTCCATCAGCGTCAGGCGTGAGTGACACTGCAGCCTGCCCATCGTCTCCTACTGCTGACCATCCTTCAGCTCTACCATCTCCCACCTCCTCTCCCTCCTCCAGTCAGTAACTCTTCTTTTTTTTTTTTTTTTTTTTTTTTTTTCTTTTTGCGGTATGCGGGCCTCTCACTGTTGTGGCCTCTCCCGTTGCGGAGCACAGGCTCCGGACGCGCAGGCCCAGCGGCCATGGCTCACGGGCCCAGCCGCTCCGCGGCATATGGGATCCTCCCAGACCGGGGCACGAACCCGTATCCCCTGCATCGGCAGGCGGACTCTCAACCACTGCGCCACCAGGGAGGCCCAGTAACTCTTCTTAACTGTTCACTCCATGCCAGCCCCTGTATGCCAGCTGTTGTACTGTACGACTATATTTTTCAAAGTACTGTACTGTAAGATTAAAAATGTTGTCTTTATTTTTTGTGTTTGTTTTGTATGTATTATTTGTGTGAAAAGTATTATAAACCTATTACAATACAGTATTATATAACCGACTGTGTTAGTTGGGTACCTGGCTAACTTTGTTGGACTTACGAACAAATTGAACTTACGCACGCACTCTTGGAATGGAACTCGTTCGTATATAGGGAACTTACTGTAGTGGAAAAACCTCAGAGTGCATGATTAGTTTAAATTTGACTCAAGGAACCATTAGAAACCTGCGTAAGTTTCTAAGAAGGGTTGTGACAGGAGCAAAACACTTGAGGGAGATGATTCTGACAGCAACAGGAGGAAACAGGTGTGTAATTGGGAAATGTCATGGAGAGAGAGGTGACAGAATGCACTCCCAGGAAGACAGACAGGAGTTGCATTGGTCTTTAGAGAGGTACCTGAGGTGGAGGAAAGCGTATTGGAGACAGACAATCAGAGTCACCTATGAACCCACCTGAATGACAAAAACCTCATGTTCTATTCCCCTGCTCTCATGCTTATCTCCAAGACCCCAGATAGACTTTCTAGGGGTTGGGTGCGTATTGGAAAAGGCACTCCAGGTGATTCTGACATGGGATACACAAAAGGATGAAAAATAAGACCCCAGTCCCAGGAGAGTTGAGGTCTAACACGTGAGTAGCTAGATGGTGAGCCAGAACTGCACGATGCTGTGCCACGTGGTATGACGGAGGTATGCAGAGAAATCTCTAGAAAGTCACGTGAAGGAATGATTCATCCCACATAGAGAAGAGAAGGGTCACAAAAGGTATAGATGAGTCGTTCTCATCCCTGGCTACACATTTCAAAACACCAGTTAAATCAGGCTCTCTGTGGGGTGGGACTTGGACAGTAGTATATTTTAAAAGCTCCTCAGGTGATTCTAGTGCAACTGGGGTTAAAAATAGTTGTTCGATATCAAAGTTATCCCAGCCTTTGTACAAGGAGTAGATGTTTTCTAGGCAAAAAGAGTCATGGAATTGCTAAAGGCACAGAGATATGGAAGGAGCAGGTTTGGAGAATGGAGAAGAGTCTAGTGTAGCACTTTGGTGATGTGGAGGGCATACTGGAAAGGTAAGCTGGGGCTGCATCATGAAGATGCTGGCAGTCATGGAAGAGGAGAAGGAGACACAGAGGGAGGGGAGGAGGAAGAAGATCATCCTCAAAGTATTGACAGCATGTTTTTCAGAAGAGTGATAAGAGAGACCCGTTTTATAACAACTCTGGAGGGTGAAGATGGACAAAAAGAGACGTAAGGATATCTAACTTTTTCTTAATTTCTTTGGGCCAGGGGAGCCATTTTTGCCTGTACTATAGTTGTGATAAAGCAATGGTCAGTGAGTCTTGGAAAGTATTATGCTTGATAGGCACAAAGATGAATGTCTTCATTCTCCATGAAGTTATTTTTTTAGTAGAATGAAAAGTGTCGGCCCACGTCCCTACCAAAGTACCAAAGTGTGAGGTTTTTCTCCCTTCCCCCTCCTCTGAAGATTAGAAGGGATTTCAAGATTGCCTGTCCTTTCAAATTTAAAAAGAGGAATTTAACCCCTTTGCCCCAGCTCTTGGTAACAATTTCACACAGTGCATTCACATCCTACACACTTAAAGGCAGGCATTTCAAAGGCAGTCTCAGACAATGAGGCAGATCTTTGCCCCCGGGGTCCGGGGAGTGCTATGTGGGCTTTGAGTCTTCCCTCTTCTCTGTCTTTCCCTTTCTTTCCTTGTCTTTCTAAGTGGCCTTAATATTACACTTAATATTAGCTTTTACTGAATAATTTTATTTCTGTTTGGAAATTTAAAAGTTGGTGAATAAAAGTTCACATTTAACCCTTTTTAAAACCTTTCAATTAAGTTGATTTTTACATGTATGTTCTTGGATCGTGTGCTTTTCTTCTTTCCTCTCCTTCTGTGAATCCTAGCCGTTAAGGCAAAGTGCACAAACACAAACAATTTCCAGATGGTAGTAAAAGTGTAATGGTGGCTAGGAACACTGAGAACCTGAGGTTTGCAGATGCTTGATTTTATTTTTAGACTCAGATGGATTTCCTTCTTCAATGCACCCTTCAAGTATTCGTTGAACACCCACTGAATACCCACTGTAGATCAGGCCCCCTGGGTTGGGGTGGGGGACACAGTCAGTCCTTGGTCCCATCTCATCTTTGTAATAGCTTTAAGGTATAAGTAGGGGGACAAGATTATTTTTACATAATGAAACTGGGGCCCAGAAGGGTTGAGGGCACAGATGGAGGCTAAACAAATGTGGATCCCAGATCATTCTATCTTTGGAGTGGTGCTCAAAGCAAATCCTTACATCGTGTGACATGTCTCAATACCACCTGAGTTACTGCGGAGGTAGTGACAACTAATAATTTACATTACTATAATGGAAAAAGTGACATTTCTATTATGTATTATTGTTTTGAGATTTTAAAACATGGACTGAAAAAAATGATAGAACCTGGTAAAGCAATTATTTAACATAGGGAATTAAATACTTCATCCTTAACTGTTGCCTGTTGGGAAAGAACAAAATGTTTTAATAAGACACTTTAATAAATATATTTTTAGGGCTTCCCTGGTGGCGCAGTGGTTGAGAGTCCGCCTGCCGATGCAGGGGACACGGGTTCGTGCCCCGGTCCGGGAAGATCCCACATGCTGCAGAGCAGCTAGGCCCGTGAGCCATGGCCACTGAGCCTGCGCGTCCGGAGCCTGTGCTCCGCAACGGGAGAGGCCACAACAGTGAGAGGCCCGCGTACCACCAAAAAAAAAAAAAATATATATATATATATTTTTTTTTTTAATTTAATGTTTTAATAGAACATTTTCCTCAAAAATCCTTTTATGATTACAAACCCTTAAAAAGTATTAATTGATCCAAGGACTATTAAATTCCATATAGTTTGTATTTATATTTTTAAAATTTTAAGTAAGAGCATTGATAACAATGAGGATGATTTTTTATTTTTGTATAACTATCTTAAAACTTTGAAGTACCCTGAAATCATTAGACACTAAAATATGAAAATTCTAGACTACAAAGAATCTTTCTGGCTTAACCCATACCAGTGTTTTATACCTTAAAATAAAATTTTTTTTACCATATCCTAAGGGATCCTGTAATTCTTTATATCTCAACTCACTCCTGAACTTCATTTTTAAAAAAAGCAACAGCAAAATTTCTGAGCTATTGAATAGACACATAAATAGTTACACTTTCCCTTTTTACTCACTGCTATGTTCTGTTCCTTCACCATGCAATGTCTTCCTTTTTCCATTGGGTAATAGAGGTGATTCTGATCATTTCCTTAAATAAATTGAGGTAGCTAAAGTGTAATTCATTAATTTCATATTTTATGTTTTCAAAGTTGAAAGTTTACCCGTGTGGGGCTTCCCTGGTGGCGCAGTGGTTAAGAATCCTCCTGCCAATGCAGGGGACACAGTTTCGAGCCCTGGTCTGGGAAGATCCCACATGCCGCAGAGCAACTAAGCCCGTGCACCACAACTATTGAGCCTGCACTCTAGATCCCACGAGCCACAACTACTGAGTCCGCGTGCCACAACTACTGAAGCCTGTGCACCTACAGCCCGTGCTCCGCAACAAGAGAAGCCCCCGCTCGCCTGCAACTAGAGAAAGCCTGAGTGCAGCAACGAAGAACCAACACAGACAAAAATAAAAAAACAAATTAATTAATTTAAAAGAAAGGAAAGAAAGTTTACGCGTGTGGTACTAAGGACTCCACCCCATTTCTTACCTCAACTCAGACCAATTCTCTTGTTATTCCACTTTGCCTGCTGGGTATACCTCAAAGAGCATGAACTCTTGCAGGCAACTTTCAGACGAACTCAAAATCCCAGCTTCACCACTTATCGGCTGTTAACTTGGGGAAATCACTTAGCTTCTCTGCATCTAAGTTTCCTCTTGGGCAAAATAGAGATAATTTCTTGTCTTCAGGAGGGTGGTAAAAATTAAATAATAATGCATGTTAAACCCCTGGCCCAATGCCTGGTACAGAGCAAGTTCTTAATTGAGGCGAGTTTCCCTGTCTCTGCTTCTGGTAAGCAGATAAACAAAAAGACAATCAAAACCCTTCTTACCCTGGACACTGGGTAGGGAGCTAGGGCTAGGAGCTAGCTCTTTTTGGTTTTAAGCCACAAATGACATTCACAGGCTCTTCATCCTGAATCAGACATTTTCAAATGCACATGCCATGAAAGCTGGGTTCTTATTTCTACTTCTCTAGAAAAAGAGCAGCCGTATTAACTCTCTTCTCCTTTGCGAAATGCTAGCTTTCACTTCATAAATCAGAACCTTAGGAGGTTGGATTAAACATTTGAAAAGTCAGCTGGGTTGCAATTTTAAGCACATTTAAGTAAGTTAAATATATATTTTATTATTTCTTTCTATAATAGTGAACACTAAAAATGGATGCTCTGATCAGCTGGGAAACCAGCCATGGGTATACATGATAAATCTGTTTGTTCTGGACTTTTATGGGATTTTCCCTTCTCTTGGGAACCCAGCCTTTCTGTGGTTTACCCTGTAATGTTCTTCCCTGACTTACTCTGCCTCCTGCCCCAAACATGATTGATTGGCCCAGGAGAGGGCACCCAGAAGCAGAGCCAATGAGTCTGTTTTCTAGGACTTTTGGCCTCAAAACAAAAGAGGTCAATTAGCATTTCTGTACTGACACAAACTATAAGATGTAAAACTTGAGAATCACAGTGAACATATTTCCCACCACTTGGATAAATCTGGTAAAACAAATAGGGATGAACTATCTTGGATGTCTCAGGCACCAGTTGCTATACCCTTTCCCAAGTGAACATGTAATCCTCCAGTTAGCCATCCTTGGGGATCTGCTTTTCTTTATTCCCAAGATAAAGTATTTTGATTGTGGAGGTGGGAGAGGAAAAAAGGAGGAAGGGAAATCAAGTCTTCTCTCCTTTGAGAAAATCTTCTCTGGAGGTAGTTGGTTTTATTTATTTATTTATTGAATTTTTGAATTTTATTTTATTTTTTTTATACAGCAGGTTCTTATTAGTCATCCATTTTATATATATTAGTGTATACATGTCAATCCCAATCTCCCAATTCATCCCACCACCAATCCCCCACCACCATCCCCACTGATAGTTGGTTTTAAATCAATCTACTCATAACAATGCAGCAATCACCACAGGTTATTATTTTAAAGTTTGTAGGCTAGAGCCTGTAATCAACTGTTCACTGAGTTGTCTGCCTCCTTTTCATCAACTAATTGACCCATACCTTTGATAATAAAATCATTTTGGGGGAGGATCAGAAGACAAAAAGTGTGTGTTCATGTGTGTGTCCCAGGACATCTGGAGCACAGGTGCTTCATGATTAAAATGAAATGATAGCGAGTACTTACTATGTGCTTACATGCATTGTTCTAAGAGTTTATATGTAGCAACTCACTTAATTCTTACAACATCCTACATCAAGGTAGTTGTTGTCATCCCCATTGTATAGTTGAAGATACTGTGGCTGAGAGAGGCTAAGTAACTTGTCCAAGGTCACACAGGTAAAATGGGTGTAGAGTCAATATTCAAATCCAAACAGCCTTGCTTCAGAGTCCTTGCTCTTACTGCCCATGGCATATGATTTTTTATGATAGGATGCAGTATACAGTGCTTCACAGGAGTGCTTCTCAAGCCCCAGTGGATCACTGGACTCCTCTTGGGGAAGGAACATTGTTTTAGACCTGTGGCCATTACCTGCCCATGGTGGGTCATGGGCTCAAGTATGTGTTTAATCACCATCATCTGGGGCATGTTGGAACAACCTAAGCTGGGATCCGAAAGGCATTAGCCAACTCTGCTGTAAGAAATTCTGCATTTAGGGAGTTATTAGAAGCACAAGGATTTCCTTACACATAGTAAACATCTAATACACAATTGATGAATAAACAAATGAGCAACAACTAGTTATAAAGACTGTCTTAATGTATAACAGGGATCTAAAACTTAATGGCCCACTTCTGAGTGGTAGGATTACAGATGATTTTCACTCTATGTTTTCAGGTTTTTAACCAAGAATGTGTATCCTTTTTTTTAAATCAGAAAAAAAGTATGTTTTAAAAGAGGGACATTCAGATGCAATAATGATTGTGTTGGGTTTTGTTTCATCTTTGTGCTTTATACCCCAAGGTCCAGAAATATTTCATGTGCCCTCAGTGTAAAGTTTAATACAGGTCCTCAACAAGTACTTGTTGTCATGATATTTATTAATAATATATTCCATTTCTAGAAGACCCTGTCCTTCTTGATTGAAAAAAATCATACAGTTAGAAAATACTAAATGGAACTCTTAGAACACTGGAATTAGAAAAAGTACAAACGCTCACGGACACGTGTATTAATTATATGTAACTAAATAGTAGTTTGAAATCCTAATTTTTTCTACATTTTTTGTATCTTTCAATTCAAGCACATCCTTCGTCACCTTAGGGAAAGGCAGAGGCAGGCAGGAAGTAGAAAGAGTCTATCAAATCTCCAGGCTTGTGTTCCAAAAAGTCTAATTCATTAAGGATGGTAGAGTCTGAGGTAGAGAGGGCCTTCCCAAAACCAAAAAGAAAAAATTCCCATGTGGATGACAGAATCGAGGATCGGAGTGTTGGAATAGCAGAGTCCTCTCTGTCATGACCCTGGTGGGGGGGCGGGGCAAGATGTGCTTGGGACATGGGACCGTGGGCACGAAGGGATCGTAGCCTTAGGGACCCATCCTGATACTCCAACATGGCTTGAAAGCAGTTGGCCTGAATGTACCCAGCCCTTCTTCGCCCCAGATAAGGCTCTTACCTCTGCATGGAAGACTGGCTGATGGTCAGAAGGAGTTACCTCATGCTAGGCTGTTATGGGCTAAGTTGTGTTCCACACCCACATTTATATGTAAACTTAACCCCCAGTGCCTCAGAGTACGACTGTATTTGGAGAGAAGGTATTAAAGAGGTAATTAAGGTAAACCAAGGCCATAGTGGTGAGCCTTAATCCAATCCTACTGGTGTCCCTATATGAAGAGGAGATTAGGACACAGACATGCACAGAGGGAAGACTTGGGAAGACAGAGCAGGGAGACAACCATCTACAAGCCCAGGAGAGAGGTCCTCAGGAGAAGCCACCCCTCTTGACACTTTAGTCTTGGACTTCTAGCCTCCAGAACTGTGAGACATAAATTTTTGTTGTTTAAGCCACACAGTCTGTGGCACTTTGTTATGACAGCCTGAGCAAACTAATACACACTGACTCTACATGTGATCTCAGAACCATATCACATCCCTGGGAGGACAACTCCAGGATGATCGAGGCAGAAAACTGTCGATCTTATAGGATTAGGGCTTGGAATAGAAACTCAATTGTTTAATGGAGAATAAAACCTTATTTCTTCCACACCAAAACTTGAGCTCTATGATTCAAACTTATTACTCACACTATTTTGTTTCAGGTTGATTTTGCTGCATTATATTTGAGGGATCTGATTTTATTTCTACTATTTATTATTCATTCTTTTTAATGTGTCTCTCTTAGAACTCATTATTTTATGACCCATTGTGAAGTTGTTCGAAATCATCTAGTACATTTCTCACTTTCTTTTTTTCCAGTAATCTTGGTTATAGTAAAATTTGTGTTAATTGTTCCAAGCTGTATGTATGTATGTATATATATATATATATATATATATATATATATATATATATATATATTCTCCATAGGAAATCTTCACAAAGAAATTCCACTATAGAGACAAGACTTGGGAGAAGGAATTGGAAACCAGATCCCCCAGTTTGCAGCTGATTCAGCTGATGGAAGGCAGAATAAACCACCAATAAATAGTGAGAACAATGGAAAAGGCTTGGAGACTTTTGTGATTTTATCAGCAGATGGCAAGTGTAATTTAATATAGACAAACTAATAATTAATTGGGGAGCAAGGAGGCCAGTCCAGTGATGTGCCTAGGAAGAAAATAATCCTCTAACACAGAGATCAAGAAAATGATTTAGGGATTATTCTTGAAAAATCATTAAAACTCAGTCTAGTGCATAGTTCTGGGAACAAAAGCAAACACAGTGTTAGCAAAGAGAAAGCACAGAAACTGTAGGTGGCAACCGTTAGTCTGAAAAGGACTTTGATCTAGTCAGGAATCTCACCATGTTAGCCATTAGGATGCAAGAAGGTGACAGAAGAAGAATAAAAACTCAAGAATCAAACGTATTCACTTACATAAGAGGGACATGAACTCAAATACCTCCAAGGACCAAGCAGGTGAATAAATGTGTGAGTAGTCATGGTAAGACTTCAGGGAAGGGTGGGGACTGGGTCAGAATGGAGGGTGCTTAAAGGCTTTTAGATTCACGTATGTGAGCACGCCTCCTCCCTAATCCGAAGGTCCGTGGAGGATAGGGCTGTGTCTTAGTCTTGTATCCTGCACTGCATTAAGCATAGTACTTTGCCCCATGGAGATTGGTTGAAAATGTTGCAATGAAGAAGCAGCTCTATGCCATACATAGCAGAAAATGCTGCTGACAATTGCTGCGTCTGTTCCTCACTGGCTGCTGCGTCTGAAGTTGCGTGTCTAAAAGAGCTTGTGAGTGGGCCTGAAAGCCCACTCTGTGCCTGGCTCAGCCTCACAGTACCTGATTTGCATGCAGTGTGTAAATTATTTCTGTCTCTGTTATGTATAATTCTGCGTTTTCTCTCTTCTGTCAGCTCCTCCCACTTAGCTCGGCCTTCCTTCATCCCAGATTTTCCCCTTTCCTTTTTTAGCAACATAAAAAGGAATTTCTCAGTTGGTTTTTCCTTTTCTGTCTTCTCATCCTGTTTTGTTTTGCTTTGTACTCTTTCCTTTTTCTCATTATACCTATGCTACAAAAGATGGGAAACAAAAGCCATCTCAATGAATTATGTCCTCAGGGCGTGTGATATTCTGGTTAGCAGAGTTTGTGTTTAATTGATATTCTACTCTTTCAAATGGCACAATCCTTTTATGGTAGGTAAGAGAAATAGGTTAACAATTAAGAAGTACACTAGGGGCTTCCCTGGTGGCACAGTGGTTGAGAGTCTGCCTGCCGATGCAGGGGACACGGGTTCGTGCCCCGGTCTGGGAAGATCCCACATGCCGTGGAGTGGCTGGGCCCGTGAGCCATGGCCACTGAGCCTGTGTGTCCGGAGCCTGTGCTCCTCAACGGGAGAGGCCACAACAGTGAGAGGTCCGCGTACTGCAAGAAAAATAAAATAAAAAAATAAAGAAATCCATTAGGCTGATCTTATTGTTTATTTACATTTTTTGACATTCACTGATATATACAAAAAACCTACGACATATATATGTAAATTACAAAGCATAATAATAAATGAATCGCTATGAACCCACCTCTTAAGAAGTAGAATGTTAAAAATACAGTTAAAGCTTTTGTATTTTACTTAGTGTTTCTTTGGCACTTATCAATCCTGCCTTGGGACCATTACTATGAGCATCAGTTACAAGCGTATGATACTCTGGATGCACAGCGTAATGCTTTTGTCAGAATATAAAATAAGGACTTCCCTGGCAGTCCAGTGGTTAAGAATCCACATGTCCAATGCAGGGGGCACGGGTTCAATCCCTGGTCAGGGAACTAAGATTCCACATGCTGTGGGCACAGCCAAAAAAAAAAAAGTATATACATATATAATATATATATATATATATATATATATATATATATATATATATATATTATATATGTATATATATATACACACATATATATTATATTTTTTTATATATGTATATTTATATATATATATGAAATAAGAGTCTGAGTTGTTTCTTGCATCTGTCTCCTATTTTCCTTCCCGATTCCATTGCTGAGGCCCAGGCTGGAGATATTCATCTAGACCATGACACCAGCCCCTTTACTTCTCTCTCTGTCTCTGTCTTCACCCAGGGTTGAAACTGCAGCTGGATGATGGGGCAAGCCAATAGGGTAGTTGTGGATGGGGAGATTCAGTCTATTAGAGACACGAACATATTTGAACCAATTAGAAATATGGTACCAGTTAACTGAAGTTTTATACAACTCTAAATAACCAGCAAAGTGTGAATTGATTCTATCTACCTGCTATATTAGTTTTCTATTGTTCTGTAACAAATTACTACAAACCGAGCAGTTTAAAACAACACACAGTTACTCTCCCACAGTTTGTTGGGGCAGGAGGTCAGGCACAGCTTGGCTGGCTCCTCTGCTCAGCTCTCACACAGCTGTGATCAAGGCATTGGCTGGTCTGCATTTTCATCCGGAGGCTCAACTGGGGAAGGATCTGCTGCCTAGCTCAGGTTGCTGGCAGAATTTGTTTCCTTGTGGTTTTATCACTGAAGGCCCTAGCTTCTTGCTGTCTGTTAGTATGAGGCTGCTCTCCCATCCCAGAAGTCACCTTGCCACATCCAGCCCACCAGGGGAGTCTCTAGCTTCAGCCTGCTGAGATGGAGTCTTATATAATGTAATGTAATCCAGAAGAGTGACATCATCTCACCTCTGCCACGTTCTATGGGTTAGAAGCAAGCCACAGTTCTTTCCACATTCAAAGGGATGGGATTGCACAAAAGTGTGAACAACAGGAGAAAAATCCTTGAAGGTCATCTTTTAGGGTCTGTCCACTACATATGCCTAAGTAGACAGTGATTTGGAGTAAGAAAAAAAAATCCTAGTCAGCCATATATATATATATATATATATATATATATATATGTATATATATATATATATATATTTTAAAGTCTCTTCCCAAAGATTATGTGTGATTATAATTAACTGAAAGTTGGCTTTCCATGGAAATTTTAAAACCAAAGAATGCATTGCGTAGTGCTGACTGTTTGGAAGGAGTGACTAATTTTAGTATCTAAAATTTAAATCCTTTAATGTGCTCCCCCAAAAGTTCTTTAGTTTAGAAAGTCATAAAATAGAACTGATAAATGCAAGAGAACTATATACAGAAGGAATTATTTTGCCAATTTTTTAAAGGACAATTGATTCTGTTTGGGCTAGGAAAATTTCATCTGTTTATGAATATGATTTTTATCAAAAAGAATATTAGTTTCTCCCTGTCTTCACTAATAAAGGTTGAGCCAAAAAATACTGGTTTATAGAGATGCCAATTAATTCATCAGCTTAGGATACCCGCATGTTGTCAGTTTGCGCTCTAACTTCTACACTTTCATCAAAGCTGTTTGTCTAAAACAAAAACTAAATTTTGTCATTGCTCTGAATCAAAGCCTCTGATGACTTTCCACTGCCCTATACAATCAACTTTAAAGTCTTAAACCTGACTTTTATGTATCTTCAAAAATGACCCCAGTCTACCCTTACCATCTTCCTCTTCTTTCACACTTCTACCTGCATCTGATGCTGTAGGCACACTGAACAGTTTCAAGAGCACCAGAGCTCCTTCATGGTGCTGCCTCTGCGTCTGTTATGTCCTCAACTTGGCATACGTCCATCCCCTTCTCTGGGAGTTCTAGAGACTTTGCTTTGTTCTACTAGATTCCTTGGGCAAAGTGCTTAATATTTAGTAAGTACTCAATACATATTGCTTGAATAGATGAGTCTCAGACTATTTTTATGTAAAATGAGAGATTGGATGAAATGATGGTTCCTTATGTCTCTCTTTTAAAAATAATTACACAAATTTAGACAATGTAAGAGTACCCATAAATAAATTAAAATTTGTGATTGAAATTCTAAATGCTACAGGATTTCAGAGGAAGGAGGTATCATTCTGTGTTGGAATAATCAAGGACATTTTTTGCTGAAGAAGGCAGGATTTGAAACAGGTGTTGAAAGATGAGAGTGATTTTGAGCCATTGTTAGCATGATACCTTCTTGTAGGCCTTCATTAAGTTTATTGATGTGAATTTTTGAATTGAATGATAGACAAAGGGGAAGTAAATAGACTTTGTGAATGAAAAAAACAACGAGATCAGAAGCTCTAGTGCAGGAATGAGCCAGATATGTGTGGACAATGAGAAAATTTTCCTGATAAGGGTGTGTTCTGTTCAACAGTGAAGATTAATTTTGACTATGTAGGTTGGGAACAAGATTATGGAAGATCTGAAAACTGAGGGGTGCAGACTGAATTTTGTACTGTAGTAAATAGTGAGCTATTACTTGTTTTCACAATAGCATGATAGAAGTTTAGGTTTGTTAGCCTGGTGATGGTGAGCAGGCTGGGTGGGAAAACAAGAGAATAAAGTCATGGAGATTAGGTAGGAAGCCTCAACTTGGATAAAAGTCATTCCTTATATTTTTTACATCTCTTTATGATTTAGAAAGCATCCAATAAGCCCATAAGAGAACTTCTCACAACAAGCCTCAGAGGAAGGTAGGGTAGATATTAATATTCTTATCCTATATAGAATTGAGATTCAATCTGGATTTGTCCAAAGTCACAGAACTGGCAAATAGTGTTCTTGGAACTGAAACCTATTTTGTGCCTTTTTAATCTCTAAGACCAGTTTTCCTGTCATTAAGAAATAGAAATGAAAGAGGAGATATCAAAAACTGAAAATATACAACTTTATAAGGTATAATTCACATTATGTAGCAGTAAGTTGTGGCCTGAATATCAGGAAATATAAGTCCTAATCCTTGAGTTAATGTGATCTAGTGTGACCTTAAATAAATGTCTTCTACGGCCAGCTTCCTCTTCCTCATCTGTAACATGAAGGTTGTTCACAAAATGCTCTTTCAATTCATTCTGGCTCAATGGTCTTGGAGTTTGTGAGTGTGTCATCAGCTAGAGGTCTGGATGACCAAGTAAGGCAGGTATCACGCAGTATGAAAATTGGAGGACAGCGTCAATTTGAGGGCCAGGAATGATGAACTCAGGTTTGCACATCAGGAAAAAGTTAAAGGGAGTGGCTGGCAGAATAACAGTCCTCCAGATATGGCCACATCCTTATCCCTGGAATCTGTGAACATGTTACCTTACATGCAAGAGAAATTGCAGATGTAATTAAAATAAGTATTTTTTTGAGATAGGGAGATTATCCTGGATTATCTCGGTGGGAAGAGGGAGGAAGGAGAGTCAGAGTTAGAAAAGAAAATTTAATGACAGATGCAGACGTGAAGATGTTAGCTTTGAAGATGGAGGAGGGATATGAGCTGAGGAATGCAGGCAGCCTCTAGATCTAGAAGAAGCAAGGACATGGCCTCTCCCCTAGGGCCTCCAGAAGGACCACAGCCTTGCTGACACCTTGACACTCGCTGAGACCCCCTCTGGACTTCTTTTTTTTTTTTAAGATTTATTTATTATTTATTTAATTTATTTTTGGCTGCCTTGGGTCTTAGTTGCGGCACGTGGGATCTTTGTTGAGCCATGTGAGATATTTCCTTGCCGCGCACGGTTTCTCTCTAGTTGTGGCACACAGGCTCCAGGGCGCATGGGCTCTGTAGTTGTGGTGCGTGGGCTCTGTAGTTTGAGGCACGCGGGCTCTAGTTGAGGTGCACGAGTTCAGTAGTTGTGGTGCGCAGGCTTAGTTGCCCCGCAGCCTGTGGGATCTCAGTTCCCTGACCAGGGATCGAACCCGCGTCCCCTGCATTGCGAGGTGGATTCTTTACCACTCGACCACCAGGGAAGTCCCTCCCCAACCCCGGCCCCCAGACTTATGACCTCCAGAACTGTGAGGCAATAAATCTGTGCTGGTTTAAGCCACTAAGTTTGTGACAATTTCTTACAGCAGCCTCAGGAAACAAATACAGAGAGTGTCTAGGGAGGGAGGACTAATATTCACTGCCACCTACTGTATCCCAGGTGTTGATATGACAATAAGCTTGTGGGAGAATCAATGTGCTCACTGTTTTATCCATCAGGAAAGTAAACCTGAGAGCGGAAGTAACTTGCCCAGGTGACACAGTAAGAGTGGGAATTCAGATTCCGGGCTGTGTGACTGACGGTTCCATCATCCAATTTCCGGTATGAAAGGCAAAGTCCACAAGAAACCTGCATGGTTGCTTAATCTCACAGTGCTGGAAAACCAGAGGAAATATGGTAAAAAATCAATGAACTAGGAGCTTGGGAACGGCGATGATCTAGCAACATTAAGATCTAGCAACATGAGGCAGGGATGGGCCAGCATCATCACTAACTCAGCGGCAGGTACGTTTTACACTATTTCAATAAACCATCACAAACCACGCTCTGAGGTACATTTTATTCTCCCTGTTTTTATGTCTGAGGAACTGAGGCTTAAATAAGAAACTACCTTGCCCAAAATCCTATAGCTAATGACAGAGCTGGGATTTAAATACAAAGCTCACCTTTTTGACTAACAAAACAAAACAAAACAAAAAACCCAAAAACTTTTATTTAAAAAAAAATGAGGGGCTTCCCTGGTGGTGCAGTGGTTAAGAATCTGCCTGCCAATGCAGGGGACACGGGTTCGAACCCTGGTCCAGGAAGACCCCACATGCCGCGGAGCTACTAAGCCCATGCGCCACAAGTACTGAGCCTGTGCTCTAGAGCCCGTGCTCCACAACTACTGAGCCCACGTGCCTAGAGCCCATGCTCTGCAACAAGAGAAGTCACTGCAATGAGAAGCCCGTGCACTGCAACGAAGAGCAGCCCCCACTCGCCACAACTAGAGAAAGCCCACACGCAGCAACGAAGACCCAATGCAGCCAAAAATAAAATAAAATAATAAATTTTAAAAAAGGAAGAGCCAGAGAAAGGCATAATTTAATTATCACTTGAAAATATATGACACACACACCCCCCACGCCAAACTCACACAGAAGATTGTAATTGGCTTCAGGTCATGGATGTTTATATCATTATTTGCTCTCCAGGGTGCTTAAAACAGTCTTGAGTAGATTGTAGGCACCCAATGTACACTCAGTAGATGGAATCTGTCAGTGGGATAGAGGGGATTCTGTATAAGGATGACTGAAAAGACTGGAACCCTGAAGTCTGGAAGGATGAAGGTTGAGATCTGATGGAACCCAAATGTAGCAGAGTCCCCGCTCCCCCTTAAAGCTTTTCTCTGTGCCTCCATCCATCACTGATTTCCTTTCTCCTTCCTGATTGCCCCAAGTGCTTGGGCACTTGATCACTCAGTTTTGCACTTCATCCTGCTGCACTGATAGCAACAGCGCCCCCTGCCTCCTGTATCAACCCAACTTTCCAGTCTCCCCATCCCTCTCTCTCATCCTTGCTCTCCAGCCGGATCGGTTTTCTATGCAAATCCTTGTCTCTGGACTGCCTGATGCCCTGACTAGAGCTGGTGGAATCCCTGCCTCACACCAACCTGTATCTAGATCCTCCTTGTCCATTGCTCCAACTTTTGGGGTTAGTTCTCCCTTCCCCCACAATGCCTTCTTTAACTCTTCCAGCTCTTCTCCGCCACTTCCTCTAATCCTTATAGAAATATAAGAAAATTCAAGAAGGGTTTAAGTCAATTCACAGATGACAGAGTTCTTAAGAGACAGAAACACTTACAAAGTACTCCTCAGTGGAGCTGCTGTCCAAAAACACAGATGTGCTTACCCCTTCATTCCTACCTGTCTCTGCAGCCCTGCATGTGTGTGCACACTCCGCCCCCTTCAAAACTAAAACCCTCCCTCAAACATTTATTGCCTTTCTCCCATCCCTCCCATTTCTTCCTACCACTACCACCATCCTATAGGTATTACTTTATGTTTTTGGAAAAATACAAGCAAATAAGAATAGATAACCTTATCCCTTCCCCTTCCTTACAGAAAACATAGCAAGCTGTATTGTTTTGCACCTTACTCTTTTTGGAGAACAAAGTATACTGCAACTCTTTCTATATCACTAAAAAAGAAAAATGTAAATTTACAATATCACTGCATGTAGTCTGTAGGGTAGATATGCCACAATCTAACTAATTGAACAAGTCTCCTTTGGGGTTGACACTTCATTTTTTTTTCTCTCCCATCTTTTTTCTTGCTATTATAAACAATGCTAAATGAATAATCTTGGTCGCATGTCATTTCTGGCATGTGCATGTTTATCTGTAGGATAAATTCCCATAAGAGGGACTGCTACCTCAGAGGGTGATTGCATTTGCAATTTTGATAGATAGTGCCTAATTCCCTTCCATAGAGGCTGGACCATTTTGCAACACCAGCAGGAATGTGTGAGAGGGCTTGTTAACATTTCAGTTCTTAACATCAAATATAGAAATGGAGCCTCTCAGGATAATGGGTTCTCTGTGCTTACTCTGCAGTGCTCAAAGAAGTCCTATTTCCATAGAAGACAATTGGATACGAGGAATAGAATTGATAAGGATGACATCCCCCTACTGGTTGTGAGGCTCTACCTAGGCTCAAATTAGGAAAATCTTGTGAAGAATGTAGGAAGCCCCTTTGCAATGCTTTTGCTGGGCAAATCCTCGTGTTGGAATTCAAGTGTCCTGTCTCTCAGATGCGTATCAGCTTCTTACATAATAGGGTCCCCCCAGTGACTAAACCAGTAACACTGACTTCATTTCAAGGCGCCAATAGCTGTCTGGCCCAGGGCAAGGGTAGAGTAAGTGGTTTAGGCTTTAGAGTCTAATCCATGCCTACCCTACCTCCTAAGGGTGAGACTCTGGGTGTCATGAGGCTGATTCAAGCCTGCGTTCTAGACCATTAGAATGGGGACACTAATGCTCATGCCTTTTTGGACTGCTGTAAGATTAAATGGAATAATATTTGGGATAGTGACTAACACACAACAGCATTTGACACTAACTTTCCCTCTTTACCTTTCTGAAAATAACAGAGAATTGGGATAAAAAACCCCAAAGTTCTCTCTAAACAGCCAAAATGTATGCCACAATTTCCATATATTAAATCTGTTTCACTTTACTCCTAGAAGAGGCTCTAAAAATCTATTTACTATTATTTTACATGTTATTCCAACATCTTTTGTAGTTTGGCTTCCCAGCTTATATCCGAATGGAAATAACAGGGGCCAAAGTTGTTAACTGACTGAATAATGAAAAGCAGAGCTTAAAAAAATTGTTATTTAGAAACAACAATAACAGCAAAAGTGACCAGTAGGCCTGGGTGCCTCTTTAGCAGGCCCATAGACAGCCAGAGCCTCTTAGCATAAGGCTACCTTAAGGGCAAATCATCAAGAAAGGGTTAATTGGTGTGCTGGTAAGAAAGCAGACCAGTGGGTAATGCATTTCTTTTATTCCCTTCCCCACCCCCAGTTTACTAAAGAATTGAGATATTTCTGTAATATATCAATTGAGTTTATGAAGATTTACATCATAAAATGTAAAGTAATGCAATGAAAGCCACTTCAAAGGGTAAATTTCAGTTATGTGAAAAAGTAATTAATTCACTCATTTAACCAATATTTATAGAGTGCTCACTATGTGTTCAGGAATGCGCTAAATGCTGGACTGGCTTGGACATCTAATTGCTCCAAAATTCTAGGTTAAAAACAAAAAGTACCATTCATAGCACAGTCCAAATTTATGTTAACCTTTCAGTGAGTCTTCATGAGAGGTTTATCATCATTGATTTCAATTTTAGAAACTCCTGAGTTCTACAAAGTATCCCTTCCATAGAAGGCAGAATGGTAAAATTGTTGAAACAGCAAATGTAAAGTTGAAATCACTTGACAGTCTGTGAATCTTATATATCTACTTTAAACTTCAATTGTGATAAACCCTTTTGACTTAGCCTCATTGGTCCACCTTATACAGTGACCGTAATTTACTTAGCTAATTTCACTAGTAGATTATGTTCTTTCAGGGCACAGAGAAACAGAAAATCATAAATATGTCATTGCTGCTTGCGTTTTTATCTCATTTCACAGGCTCACAGGCTCAAATAGAGAAAATGTATTTAAAAACAAATTAATTGCATCTATTTCCTAGAAGTATTTGAAAAGGCTTTCATTTATTAGAGATACCAAACCTACTGGATGATAGAATTTAAGTAACTATATGTTGGCATATGTGAATATGGCAATAACAATAATAGCAATAGTAATAATAATAATAGTTATCATTAATCCAGTGCTTACTACCTATCAGGCATTGTGTTGAGAGCTTTGAATAGACTATAATCTTTAACCTGTCCAACAACTTTTTTAAAAAATAAATTTATTTGTTTTATTTATTTATTTTTGGTTGCATTGGGTCTTCGTTGCTGCTAGCGGGCTTTCTCTAGTTGCGGCGAGCAGGGGCTACTCTCTGTTGTGATGGCAGGCTTCTCACTGCGGTGGCTTCTCTTGCTGCGGAGCACGGGCTCTAGGCACACGGGCTTCAGGAGTTGTGGCTCACAGGCTCTAGAGAGCGCAGGCTCAGTAGTCGTGGTGCACAGGCTTAGTTGCTCTGCGGCATGTGGGATCTTCCCAGACCAGGCCTCGAACCCGTGTCCCCTGCATTGGCAGGCAGATTCTTAACCACTGTGCCACCAGGGAAGCCCTGTCGAACAACTTTTCAAAGAAGCCACTGTTATATTCCCATTTATATAATGGAGGAAACTGGGGTTTAAAGAGGTTAACGATCTTGTTCACATTATTCATGTTATTATTTTAGTGGAACTGGGACTATGCCATCTTTTAAAGGTGTTATTAACTCAAATTCAGTAAAGAAAGAAGCAGTATCTCATCTAAATGCAGAGTAATCCTTACCCGCTGGCTATAAGTTTTACGCCCATAGGAACAAGGAGGCTTAAATTATAGTGTGAAGTAAAAGGATACCCTTATGTGACATGTTTCCAAAAGTAGATTTTGGATTATTTCTTACCCCCCTCCCCCCTCAAATGGCAAAGGTAAAAATTCTCTTTGAGTACTTTCTGTAAAAGTCTTTACAGGTTTTAGCTTGGCATAAATACCCATGAAAAGTTGTGTACCAAAATATGGAATCCTCATCTTGCCCTGCCACCCCCAAAATTTAACTAGGAGCTATAGTGTTAAATATTATATATCTCAAAATAATGATACTGAACATTTCAAAGGCATCTTTCTTCCCTGAAACCTCAATGCCATACAAATATTACCTAATTTGTCCCATTTGAAGGAAAATTATTGGCATGATTAGAAGGTTTTACTGAAGGAAGAAGTAGACAGAATCAGAAAAATGAGCACAAAAATCCAGAGAGGTCAATGAGAAAAGTCAGGGTTAGAAAATTTTTTCTTTTAACTCCAAAATGTTCTATTCACCTGATCAGTATCAATTGTGACCATGTAGCTTTCTCTATCTGGCTTCAAATATACTTTCACTAGAAGATCATTGTAATTCAAATCCATTCAGTGCTGCTTCACTTTTGTAAATTGTTAGTTAAGTAGTGTACCCTGCACCTATTTTAATGATATAGCACAATGATAACATTTTCACTTATTTAAAGCCATGTTTACTGATAGATCCTTAGCACCAAAAAAATTCTAAAAGGCAATTTTCACACATCCAAAAGCTTGAAGAAGTAACTGACACAGCTTAAACCCTGGCTAGTTCTGAATTTTCCAACTTAAGATCACAGAATTGAATTGAAAATTGAAAATGCAGAATTGAAAAACTGCATACTTAAAAAAAAGTTGGTAGAAATACATTTTAATGGTGAAGAAAATACACTCAAGGTCACAATATGCCAATTCAGTCTTCGCTGTAATTTTCAAGACCCAATCAGGCTGGTTATCACTGGATTTTTGCCTGCACTTTTCTTAAGGGAATGGGGAAAACTTTATTGCAAAAGATGGTAAAGTTATCAGTGACAAGAAAATCAGGGGATCAACAGAGGTAAAAGGAGGGAGTTGCCTAAATAGAAGTGAGAATCAGTTAGTTGTGTGTGGGAATCTAAACTGACTTACACAATTTCTAAAGACCCTCAAAATAAGAAAAGGAGACAAATTTAAAAGAAAAAAAATCAAAAAAGGAAAAGAAACAGCCAAAGAGGTGAGACACAGCCATTTTGATGGGGGGGGCGTCTAACTACACAATGAGGTCATCCTATCTACCGGAAGTGACACGTAATCACCTGCTTTGCACTAGCTCCGCCCCTTCCCTCACAGGTCCCGCCCCTCCGCCAGCAGCCGGGAGGGTGTTAGGGGGCGTTTCTCCAGGAGGAAAGCTGTGAGCTGCGACGCTGAGGAAGGGGACCCCAAAACGTCTGGCACTGCCCCCTCCAGGGATCACTTTGGACCGCCTCACTCGGCCCAGCGGGATTCAGAAACGCCGAGGGGTCAACCTGATGGGTTTCGGGGTCAACGGAAGAGGGGAAGGGGAGCCCTGGCGGGGTGAACCCCCCGGTCCCCCGCCCAGCAGCTGAGGCACAGGAGGGCGGCCATCTTGGCCGGGAGGGTAGGGCTGGGGAGCTGCGGGCGCCGTGCGATTGGGGGGCTCGCCCGGAAGTGACGCCAACTACCCGGAAGCGGAGGGGGTTCCCTGGCCCACTCCCCCCTCGTTCGTTTGCTCCCCCGCTTCCTCCCCGCCCCCCTTCCTCTCCATTCGTTTCCCCCCCCTTTCCCTGCCTTCTCCCCCCCCCACCCGTCCCTCCCCCCCCAACCTCCGGAGCTGGGAAGAGAGTCAAGATGGCGGCGAAATCCGATGGCGGTGGCGTGGGGGTGGGCTTCGCCCAGCTGCACAACCTGGACGAGGCGGTGGGCAGCGGCGGCGAGGAGGACGGGGAGCCCGGGGGAGGCGGCTGCGGCGGCGGCGGCGACGGCGGCGAGCCCGGCGAGAGCAGCGCGCTGCACATCTGCCACTGCTGCAACACGTCCTCGTGCTACTGGGGCTGCCGCTCCGCCTGCCTGCGCTCCCTCCTGGGCAAGACGCCGCGCCGCAGCGCCGCCGCCGCCGACGGGGGGGACCAGCCGCTGCAGCCGCCCGCGGCCGCCGGCCGCCACCCCCCGACGCCCTCGGCCGAGCGGCCGCAGCCGCCGCAGGTGGAGCGGCCGTGGCTCGACTGCCTGTGGATCGTGCTGGCGCTGCTAGTCTTCTTCGGGGACGTGGGCACCGACCTGTGGCTTGCCCTCGACTACTACCGCAAGGGGGACTACGGCTACTTCGGGCTGACCCTCTTCTTCGTGCTGGTGCCGTCCCTGTTGGTGCAGAGCCTGAGCTTCCGCTGGTTCGTGCAGGACTACACGGGCGGCGGGCTGGGCGCCGTGGAGGGGCTCAGCAGCCGGGGCCCCCCCATGATGGGGGCCGTCTACGGCCATGGCGCGGGGGTCCCGGCCACGCCGGGGGCGCAGCGCCTCTGCCGCCTCTCCGTGTGGATCTGGCAGACGGTCATCCACCTGCTGCAGATGGGGCAGGTGTGGAGGTAAGAGCACTGCGGGGGTGGGGGCGGGGGCGGGGGCCTGGCCCTGCAGAGGGCCCCGCGGGCGAGGCCGGAGCCCTCCGGAGTGCGCTCCGCCCTCGAGGGGCCCCGCAGGTGGGCCCCTCGGACAGGCCTGGCACGGGGTCTTGAAGGAGGGCTTTGCCACGCACTTCCCCTGGCGTCTCAAAAAGACCATCGTGCGGTCTGGATCCCTGGCCACGCCTTTTGGCCCGGGGAGGCCCAAGTCCCGCTGTATGTCTTCATCCCTGGTTCGCACTTAGCGGAGACCCTGCCTCATCCTCCCTCCCCTCTGTCTCTCTAGATCTCTATGTTCCCGTGGTCCCTTGCCCCTGTATCCCAAGGTAACCAGGCGCTGGCGCTTTTTATCTGCACCCTAGCTCGCCTCCTGGGGGAACCTTCCTTCTTCCAGCCGGTTTTGCACTCGGTTTTGTGCCCCGGTGAGACACCTTCCCCTCTTTCCCCGTCTTCTCTCCGCAGTGGCCTGTGTGGGGCTCTGTGCAACCCCCCTGGCTGCCTCTCCTTTCAGTGCTCCTTTATTCCACGCCCCCTCCCTCCTTCCTGCGACCCCCATCCCCAGCAAAGGACTCCAAAGCGCTGCTCTCCTTGAAGGAAAAATTACTTTTTTGCTGGACTAGACGTGCCCTTTTCTTAGTGACAGGTAAAATTGTATAATATGTGATAGGTGTAAGCGTTTGTTTTTAACTCTCACCTCCGAAAATCACTTAGCCACCTGGACATCTCTTCTGGTGGGACGTTGTTTTCGGTAGCCAGGCCAGTGCGCAGGTGATTGGTGTTTACACAAGCCCCAAGCTTAGCCCTGGGGCTCTTTCCCTTGTAAATTTATTTCCCATGTGCCAGGTGAATCCCTCAAAAACCACTTGCAGATTTTTTTTTTTTTAAATTAGCCTAACTGGCTAAACTAAGGAAATGATTCCATTAAAACGTTGGTAAATCTGTGCCCGCCAACTTAAATCAGCTTGAGTGTATTCTGCAAACAGTGAGTTGTGGGTGAGAGCGTTTGCAAGAAAAAAAATCTTACTGAAGAGAAATACAGAGCTTCTCAGGTACGTTGCTTCTGTGAGAAGACATTTTGCCTACACTGCTCAGGCACCTATTCCTAGTAGGAGATATTAGGTGCTCAGAATTTCATTTTACTGGTATGTACTCAGGTTAACTGAAATAAAGTTCAGCGTGTTTTGAATTGTTTGTCTGGGTCTCTGTTCAGAATTTTAAATAGAAACATTTCAGAAAGCATGGGGTTGAATTAAATCGAATCACAAGAGCATGCAAGAACTTTGTCCTGCAGAATTTACATGCAAATTCAGGATAGGGGACATGTGAGTGGTTCTTGATTTTCCTGGTCCTCTCAGGGTTGTTTACTGGTGTTCCTAGATTGAACCAAGCAACCTTTTTTCCTAGCTCTAATTGTCTGCAGATAGTTTATTTCCTGCTGATAGGTTTATAAGAAGAGAGGGAATAAAATAGAAACAAAGATGATTGATTAACTTTTAGCGATTACGAGCCTAATATGGGGCCAAGGAAAATTTTGACATATGTTTTGAATTTGAAATCTAAATCTAAAAACTCCCTAATCCATACTGAATCAAAGATAGTGTGTTTAACATGGGGGATACCTTTTTTTGGTTTCTTGCAGGTTGGTAAAATGCAAAGGTATGAAGGGGAGAGGGACAAAAAGTATGGGGAGAGATTTTGAAATAGTAGTAAAATTTAACAGCATCTAATTAATAAGTAGGCTTGTACCGAAAGTCACCTATCTCTCCGTGTTAGACGTGGAGATGTGGGCAATCAAAACCTTGGTGTCAGGTTAAAATTCCTGAGAGAATTGTTTCTGATGTAATCCATCCTAGATATTTATTAGCAGTAAAGTTTTCGGACATACTGAAGTTGGAGTCCTGTTTCACAGATGTTTTAGGAAGAATAATCCCCCACCATTGACCTAAACCTTAATTGTATTTGGTAAAGTAGTAGAAGTTCCGGTTGTGGACAAACTGAAAAGTACATTTTAAATATGAATTTAGCTTTTATAATTGTTTAAAACAGGGTAGTGTATTATTTTTCCAGATTTTTATTGAACTTTCAGAGTCTGTAGTGGTAAATATATATATATATATATATATATAATTTTTTTGAAAAGATGCCTGTGATTTTACTATGTCTAAATTTTTTGGTCCTTTTTCAAGATTAGAATATATGTCTAAATATTTTGTGAAGTTGAGGTATTAAAAGACATGCTAATTCATCTAAGTTATTTATTCCAACGTACTATACTTGAAAGAAATATTTACTGAGGAAGGATTTTATTTTTTTTCAGTAAGCTTGTTTTACTTGAAATACTCCAGGAGCAGAGTCTGCTCTTTAGTACCGGCTAGGCATGTGGCTTGCATGGAAATCATTCATAAGTAAAAGCTTTGGAGAAAGGCATTTATTCTTTTCTTGTTTTAATCTCTTGGCAAACTTGTCAGTGTGTATAAACATACATCATCTCAGTTTTTTCTGCACATCTTTTGGGGTTACAGTTTGTTCCCTTAATCATATTTGCTACTGAAATTTTATTTCATGTGGTCATGTGACATAAAGGTTAAGGTCTAAGAATTTGATTTGGGCCACATTTCTAAGAAAAGATATTGGTGAAGTATGTTGTCAAAACTGATTGCATTAAACCACGAAGCGTATCTCTTCATAGGCTTTTTTTTTTAAATGTAAAAGTATTTGACTCGCGTGAACAAAAAGCACAGTGCTTATTTAAGAAAAATTAGTTTCCCTTGACCTTAAGGTGGTAAATTTCTATGCATGTTGCCTTTCCTATCAAGATGGAAAATACTTGACATCTCTTTCACCAAATGACTTCACAGAATGTAAGAAAATATTTTTGGCTGGGCCAGAATTGGAGCATGGAAGAATAGTTGCCTGTCGGATGATTTGGTTTCATGAACCTTGTTTTGCAGAGCGCTGCTGTGTGATTAAGGTCTGTTGAATGCATGCTTTACCTTCCCTGATTAATTACTTAACGTGGAACTTACCGTCTCCCTTTATGTGCTCTGTTTTTCAGGTGCTTTTCCCAGGGATAGCGGGTCTGTGAGTCACCCATACCAGGAATAGGGGTCTCACCAGGCTTCAGTTTAGTACAATGAGTTGTTATTAGAAAGTGAGATCGTTTCCTTGGAGGGGTTAGAGCTTAGAAGCAGGTTTGCATATTGCATTTTTGTGTGTAAATTTTTTCCTTCAGTGTATCGGCTTTTCTTTGCTTCTGTGCTACTTTTAGGGGGTGCTTAGTGTGTTGGCAGTTCACTGCAGTCAAGAAGCTAGTTCTTTGACTAGAATTTCATGTAATGTCATGACGTTGCAGCCGAATCATTAATCTCCCTTTTTATGTATTTGTTTTTATGGGTATGTTTTAAAGATTAAAAAATTTTAATTAAGATTAAAATCTGAATTTTATCTGCCATTTTTAAAGTGAACGTCAGCTGTTCTTTATCTTGGGAGATGAGGCGATGGAGAGGGTTGCCTTCAAGTGAGAGGAAGGAAGCGGTGTTTCACCTGCCGTAATGGGGTCATCAGCCTGCAAACAATCTAAAGCTTTGTTTTAGCATTTTTTTTCCATTTCAAGACTTTGATGTAATATAGGGACACAGCTCTTTCTAATCAGCAGCAAATGTTGCTGGGCTGGTGAAGATGCTTTTTTAACTTATCTCCCCCCCATCCTCCCTCAGTGTAGGGATACTTGGAAAATTATGGGGCTTTGTCCTTATTGAATATTTTAGAATAGCGGTTCTTAACTCTGGCTGAGAATAGAACCTACTGCAGCTTAAAAAATGCCTGAGCATTGCTGGACCTGCTGAGGAAGAATTCCAAGGTGGGACCCAAGCAGTCTTATTTTTAGAAGCTCCACAGGTGATCAGATGGGCAGCCAGGCTTGAGAAGCACTTTTAGAATTGGGTTTCAGGCTTATTCCATTTCGAGATTGTTATTGGGTTTGTGTTCTTAATAAATAGGATGGAACAGTTAGGAATGGAATGCTTTGGTATTGTGGAGCTTGGTTCCTGGACAACACCATAACAAAATGACTTTACCTTGGAAACATGATTGTCTAAATACAGTACTTGGGACTGTCAAGTGTATGCACTTACAGTACTCAGTGTTTTTTTCTTTGAGCCTAAGTATGGATCTTCTTCTAAAAGGATTCCTAAATTCAAAGCGTTCTTCAATAAATGTAGCTCACTTCTCTGCCTTTTATGTGATTCAAACAGCAGGTTTATGATTGTGTTGCATGTAAAAGGGAAATTAATTTTGAAATGATTCTCTTAAGTAGGCTTGAGGTAAACAACACGATTACAAGAGATGTTGGACTAAGTGATCTGTAATGTTCCTCTAGCTCTAAGATGTTGTGATTTAGGAATGGAAATGTTACCTTTCAAATAAGGAAATTCACTCGTGGGGCCAGAATACCAGTCCTAGTCATGATAAAAGATTGTATATGTGTATTTGTGTGTGTGTGTCCGTGTGTGTAGGAGACTTTATATGGTATCGGCTTATTACTGGATGAGAATCTCTATATTGTAAACATCTTTTTTTTTCCCCCATTTTGGTCCATATGTTTAATGGAATTCTGGTTCAAAAGAAACTCTGGGATTTTTTTGAGGGGAAACTTGAGGAACATTGATTGGAGAAAAGTAATGTGTTTGAGTAGTCAAAAAAACCTTTCAAAATTCAAAAGAAAAATGTTGGGAACATGTTCCTCTGTCAAGAAGTGAATGTGCTATAGTGTAGTAATTAGATCAATGTGCCACTGGCAGAGGAATTAAGCAAGTAGGTGTTGAAGCAGAGTAAAGAGAGACATTGACAGGTTTGTGGGAATTCAGTAGATAGTAAAGGTGGCATTCCTAATCAGTGAAGGAAAAAAAGATTATTTATCAAATGACATTGAGACAATTGACTACACAATTGGGGGAAAATAGCTCTCTACCTTACATAAACAAAAATTCTAAAAGAATTAAAAGTGTAAACATGAAACATTAAATGGTAAAAACACTAGAAGAAAATGTAGTATAATAATTTTATAATCGTGAAATGGGCAAGATGCTTTGATACCATCAAGGAGAAAAGGGATAAATTTAACAACATAAAGTCTCATTTAGTTACTCCCTTCCTCCTCCCCCTACCTGAAAAATCGTGGAAATACATGATGAGTTGTGAGGGTAGAAGAGTTATATGTAGACAACAAGCTATTACCTAAAGGAGAGCGATAATGAAGAAAGCATCTCTGAAGATCATTTCTCATTTTTGAGTGAACAGAAACAGTAAAAACTCGACATCTATGGTGAATTTTCAAGGGAAGGTGATGAAAAATGGCACACTTTGAGTAAAATTGCAAACAGTGCTGAAGGATGGTATTTCCAGAATGATCTAGAAACGAAACACCAAATTTGTATTGCAGAAGGCTAGCATTCCGGAAACCTAGTAGGCACATGTCAGAAATCATGAACAGTTCATTTCTGTCTTTTAACATCATTTGCTTTGCTCCTAAGGCCAATTAGTAAGCATTATGTAATGGATAAATTCTGGAGAGTTGGAAAGATTAGGTGGGATGCAAAAAGAAAGAAACTGTCTCAATTGTTGCTATTTTCATCATGGGTTGGTTTGATTTACAGTGTGCTTTCTGCAAACAAGATTGTGGTTAAAACTTTACTCCTTGTGATACTCTGTTTACCTAGTTCCCAGTCAGACATTGTGAATTTCAAAGAATTAATTTTTTTAAATCATGAAACTACAGCCTCGTTTAAAAAGTTCACTGACTTTTGTTTTTTTGCCGAAAGACAATCCACTATTTACCACGACTGGAGATACTCAAAAACAAAACAAAACAAAACAAAAACAAAGAAGAACACCACAGGACACAACAATAGTATAAAGGGAACATGGGAGTTAAGAAATCAGGTTCATCTGCAAGTTCAAACAAACCTCTGGCCTCCATTTTCTCATGTTTATCAAATAAGGAGTGAAACTGATTGATCTTTCAGGTCCCTCAACTTTAGAAAGTCTGTTATGCTATAGGTATTAGCACCCCGAAGTTTTAAACGAGGAATTTCAGACTCTAGTTTGAACAATTAAAATATTTAAAAATGTGGATTTCTCAGGAACTGCTTTGAAGTCCTATCATGTATTAGTTTGACTTACTAATTTAAAATTGTTTCATCACGTGTAATCACTTTGCTACCTATAGAGGCATTATGTATATATTGCTACCTAATGTCAAAATTTATAGCAGATAAGACTTTCTGGGAAACTTGGTATCCTGGTTTATTAGCTACTTTTGGGAACTTGCAATTTCAGCTAAAATTACGTTAAGGTGTCCTTTTATAATCCTGTGTTTAAAATTTTTTACTGTTAGGTTAAGCTAAAGCAAGGCATATATCTAACATATATTTTGGAGGTTTTTCTGAGTCGTTTACCTAGATTAATTTCTAATTGGGGAGGAACCTCAAAATCTACTGCAATGTATCGTTTGATATGTATTCTCTAACTTTGAAAAGTTAATGTTTGTAAAATTTTTTTTTAATAGCTTTCTTGTCAGTTGTGAGCTGTTTTAGGAAATGATTCTAAGTGAGCTTTTTTTTGTGTTTTGTATTTTATTAGATTAAGGTATAGGTACTTTTTTGGTTTAAGTTGAATTTGGGGAAAAGACGTGATTTGCTTGAAGGATTCAGTGTATATTATTATGACAAGAACACATTTGTACATAAAATTCAGCTTTAGATTTTTCTGTATGTCTAATGTGGGTAGATCTTGGTATATTGCATTACTATATTTTAATATACTTTAAAACAAATGACAGTATCCTAAGGTATTTTGCATATTGTTAACAAAAAGTATCTTTACGTGTATATTGCTTTTATCCTGAAATATCAAGCAAGTGGTTTTAAAAATAACTTTTGTTTTGTATGCAATATTTTGGTCTTTTTAATTGTGAGAAAGCTATTTCTGTTTTATATTGGTCATTAATATACAGAGCATGGATTATATGTCCATCAAATCATTTCTAGGAAGAAATTTGAATATTCAGTTCACAGAAAGGTAAACATATCAGTTTTCTTCACAGCACCCTGGGAAGGGAGGAAGAGTTGATAGTTATTGTTTACCCTGGCCAGATGCTCTCAAAGAATCATAAGTACATGAAGTAGAAAGTTTCTCTTTTACCGTTGTGTCCGCTTCTTCATTCTCTCTTAAACATATTGTACACATGAAGAAAGATGGCGGAGGTGAGGAAGACACCAAATTCTTGGCTTGGAAAGCCTGGTGATAAAATAGAGCCGGCAGGAAATTAGGAACCCAGGCCCTTCCAGACAGCAGGCGCTTTCTGCTTTCTCTCTTTGGCTGTGTTTCTTAGAGTGGTCAGAGAACCTCTCATATTAGGATAGGCCTGGGGCTTGTTAGAATGCAGATTTGTGAGTCTACTATGGGCTTAAAGAATCAGAACCTCAGGGAGTTGGACCAGGGAATGTGTATTTTTGCTGTCTTTATAATGGAAACTTTTAAGCATACAGGGAAATAGAGGAGTATATTGAACACCTGTTACCAACTACCTGGATTCTGTAATTAACATAGATAGCTTTATGTGTGTTTAACATGTATCATGAGGTTGCACCTCTCCATACTTTGCCTCAAATACTAAATAATTAGACTAATTCTACATAGCTATAATACTATTATCCCATCTTAGAAAATTAATGGTAATCCCATAATTATTCCATAATTCAAGAAAATCATCTAATAGTTGTTTCACGTTCAGATTTGCTTATTTGTCGCCAACAATATCTTTTATAGGTTTTCTCCCTCCTAACACGGATTAATCAAAATTTCTTAATCAGCATTGCTTTTATGTTTCTTTAACGCTAGAACAATTCTTAAATTTTTCTTTTCTTCGTGATGTTAACTTTTGCAGAGTCTGGGCCACTTCTCTTGTATGTTCCATATTTTGGATTGCCTGATTGTTTCCTCCAAGTTTCATCTGCCCTCTGTATTCCGGGTAAACTTGAAGGTGCTTCTAGGGGCTTGATTATATTCAGACTACATACTGTTGTCAGAAGTCCTGCTTTCCACTTCATATTTGCATCATATCACATTATAACCTGATTCATCTCACTGTTCGTGATGCTAAGTTTTATCTCTTGGTTAGGGTTCTGACTGCCAGATTCTTCTGTATAAAGGTACATTTTCCCCTTTGCAGTCAGTAAGTAACTTGTGGAGTAAGACTTTTGGCAAGGTGTCAAGGCCTATTTCCTGACAACCTTTTACCTAGTAGTTTCAGTGGCCATTGAGAATCCTTGCCTGAATCAATTATGAATTGCTGGTGGGAGGTGGGATTTGTGTTTTAAACAAGCTCCCTAGTCATTCTCAGGTCTCTAAAGTTGGAGAGCCATTGCTGTACTGGAATCAGGAACTGAGAGTTAAAGAAAAAAAAATTCTGTCCTGAAGAAGTTACTATGAATCTAGACACTGGTGGGTTTTCAGCTGGTTGTCAGTAGACAGAGTTTAAACTTCATGTTAGTGTTGGAGGAACAAATTTGAAGTATGTCTCATGTGTTCTCTGTATGTAACAGCAATAACCTGATATAAGGGCTAATATAACAGGTTAGGGTGTACGACTCAAAGGAGAGTGGAGGATGCATAGAAATTACTAAGGTGGAAAGGAAACTATATTAGAAATTCTTTTTTTTTACAAATGTCTCGTTTAAATTTTTGTAAGTTTTTTTTGTGCCCATTTTCAGATGAAGAAATGGGTTTAGAGAGGTTAAGTAATCTGATAAGTCACTGGTAACTGGTGGAGGAAAGTTTTGAAGCCAGATCTCACTGACGGCAAAATATATGCAGTTTTCTATATCTCTTGTAAGGATCCGGAGCCTCTTCTCACTAATTACTTTGCTTTACTCTGGGACTTCCGTGTCTTGGCTTATTGAAAGTGGAGGAATGATATTCTTGAACCACTGGGGCCTCTTGATGTACACGCTGAGGTCCTTTGAGACCTCTGGTTTCAGCTCTAGTGTATTAGACTCTGGCAGACAAGATGCACCCATATGTTGATTCTCTGTTTACCTGTTGGAAATACCAAGAGTAGTAGCTCTTTCCTTAAGGTTATAAAGCAGTTGTTTTCAAACTTGACTGTGCTTTGGGGTCACCTGGGGAGTCAGATATTTGGGTTCTACCATAAGAGATTATGATCCAGTAGGTCTGGGATGGGCCTTAGAACCTATTTTTAAAAGCCTGTGTTTTCAGAAAGATTCCCAAGCAGTGCACAGACAGGGAAGAGAACCACATTTCTATAGGCTGATTTCTACCAATATTTACAGTGGTAGTTCTCAGGGAGAAGGAGTTTATATTGGAATCACTTGGGAATATTTTGTGTGTGTGTGAACTTGAGCACTAGGCGTATCAGATATAGAGGGGTGGAATGGATAAAGGAAGCTCTGATGATGATGTTAATGGAACACCAGTATTTAAACAGTCTCTGATTGGACCTTACTCTTAGCTGGAATGGTTGGTGAAAGTGTGTATTAATCAAATGGTAGCTATATTTGCCATATACTGTGGCATATGGGTTATACTTAAGGTTTAGAATGATGTAAAGGCATTTTACATTAAAACTGTACAGCATATAATTGAATATTCTTTTGATTCAGAAGCTTCTTTGGAAGTTTAAAGTACCTCAAGGTCATTATTAACACAAACGATCACTGTTGGTGCTCTAAAAGTGCCAGGTTAGAGGCATTTCATTATGTTGGGAAAGTTGATATTCCGTTCAGAGTGAATTTCATGTCTCAAATTTTCAGAAATGTTATATTTGTTAAAATTGGTGCCAAGGATAGGATTCCTAAGAACAAACTGGTGAATGACAGGGGAGAAGTGTCCTAATAGGTATTAAATAGGTGTCATTAGAGACAGGAATGAAGGAAGCAGAGAAGAAAAATGACCTAACTACGTTTTGCTTGATGGATTCACGGGGAGGAGTAGCTAGGGGAGGGGTTGGGAAGGGGTTTTACAGGCTTTACTCTTCCCTGCTGTAAGATATTTAGTACAGTGGATCAACAGGGACCCCTAAAATCTACACACACCAAAATAACATCCTTTGAGCTCCATCTAGGAATGTACTGTGGCAGTGGTGAGAAAACCCAGGCTCCTTGTAACTCGGAAGCTCAAGGTCAGAACTTCTAGGAGAGATAACAGCTGGCAGAGAGGGACACAGGATGTATGGGCAGGCACACTGTACACTGGGTTGGATCCTCTGTGATTCTGGATAAAAATGAACAGAACTCCATATCTGTCATTTTGCTTGGTTATAAGGAATGCAGCTTTTGAGTAGTAAACTAAATAGTAGTTATAAATAGCCCTGTTATAATAGTAGTTATAAATAGCCCTGTATGTTTAGGATGCTGCCATTTTGCCTTCTGTAAGGCAGTTTTCATTAAAGCTGTCTCTGAAGGAGAAGATATGCATTCCGATAGAGGAATTATGTATTCAAAATTTAAGCAATCTCAAATGGCTTTGCTTAGACCTAGTGCGTGATGGCGCGTTTTGGGATTGGAAGAAAAGAGAAGCTACATGAAGGACTTTTTACTCTGTTCACAAATTAAACAAAAGTTATCAAAACGAAGCTGAAGTTAAAAGCAATTACGTTGTAAATTTGGAAAAATAGAGAATTACAACATGTTTATAGCATTTGTGGACCGTATTTGTGGTTTCCACTATTTGATAGGGACCACATAATCTTTAGGTAGTTTTCAAGATGTAGTCTAGGATTAAATGAGATGGTATTTGTCAGGCATGTTACAAGATTTTGAATAGGACCCTGTGAGATTGGAATGTGTCATTCTATTTGTTTGGCATCTGTAGTTCACTCTCTCAATTCGTGGTATAATCATATCTACCATAATGTGATATTCCTGAAAACCCTCTCATTCTGTAAAATCACACAATAAAAACAGGGCTGTGGGAAAAATAGGATTAAGGCTAGACTACTTAAAACCATGTGACTTTGTAACCAGAACACTAACAAAACAATGACAATCCAAATAAAAATATTAACACCGTAGTATCGGGGACATTTGCACTCAGCTTCATATCTAGATGGTTCAAGGCCTTATTTTATCCTGGGACATGTTTTTACTTTTTTGATATGTAGATTCTTGTAAGTATTAGCTTCTACTGGAGGCCATTTTCACCAAAATTAAAGCTCTGGTCCAGGGTTTAGCCTTCATGTGTGCCCACAGCATCACTAGGTAGAGGAAAGCATAAGGAATATGGAAGACACTAAACCAGCCGCCCCTGCTTGTACCAAAGGAAGGTATTTTGGTAAGATTCTCACCGGTTTTCTTATTCTTGTTTTTTCCTAAGTCTTTATTATTTGTGAAAAACCTTGCCCTTGATAGCTTCAAAACATTAACATGCTGGGAAGGATCACTTACAAACCAGAACTATTTCCCCATTATACTATTGTCGTTCTCATTTTGCCAGTCGTGTGAAACAATCCATGTTACAAGAGCGTGCATTGTGGCATAACTGACATGTTTTTGGATCTGTGATGGTGTCAAGATGCAGCTCTTGGAGTTGTCAAGGTTCTGTTGTTCTGCGAAGTTCTAGTTGTGGAGATAGTACAGCATTTCAAGGTTAAGTGAAAGTTATTCTTCTCATGCTTTGTTGGCCTTTATATACAATAAAGAAGTGAAGAGGGGCTATTTCAATCCACTTTTAAATTTCTGCTTCTGTAACATAGTCATTGGATGGAATGAGCTAATGTCTCAATGCCACATCAGCCCTTGAACTACATATATGGAGCAGGAATGGCTTGAAATTTCGGCTCATTTGAAATGTAGTTATAGTGAGGCTTTCAATTAAAATTCATCTGAGTGTACAGTAAATGGAAAAAAGAGCAACAGTAGCCAGTTGTCAAGGAAAAAACTGATGGGTAGAACAAACAGACGGCTTTCAGCAGTATAAACAGTCTGTTTTCATAGGGTTGTTTTGTTTTGTTTTAGGATTGGGAAAATGTCCACATTAAGTCCAAGTTAGTTAAATGTGAAAGGCAGCAAATATACAATGTGTATGTTGAGTATTACAGTGTTTTTCTTCTCTAACTGTAATAACAAACATTTCAGTGGCTTAACACAGAGGTGTATTGTCTTCTGTCGGTGGTCCTGGCTGATCATGGCTTTAGCATCCTTTAGGGACTCAGCGCCCTCAGCATTCAGCCAGAGAAAGGAAAGAGAATATGGAGAAAGCACAACTGCTTCTTAAAAGCCTTGGCTTGAAGTGACTCACATCACTGGTGCTATCATCCCACAGGGAGAACAGCCCTGTGACTACGCCCATATAAAGGGAAGCCGGGGAATGTAGTCCTGCCCACGGAACAGCTTTGTACTACAGAAGAGGGAGCTTGTGTTTTGTTGACTAGAGACTGAGGAAGAAACAAATCTCTACTTAGATCAGGTATTCTCCGGATTAGATTAAAGGAGGGAGGGTGTGTGTGTATGCGTATAATGTAAATTGCTATTGATTGGAGCATAAAAGAGACAATTCCTTTTAAAACTTCGATTTATATTTTAATGTAATATTTTAGGATTTGCTAGCCATGTCAGATGTCTCATTTTACTTTTTTAAAAAATCTTTATTGGAGTATAATTGCTTTACAGTGTTGTGTTAGTTTCTGCTGTACAACAAAGTGAATCAGCTTATATGTATACATATATCCCCATATCTCCTCCCTCTTGAGCCTCCCTCCCACCCTCCCTATCCCACCCCTCTAGGTCGTCACAAAGCTTCGAGCTGATCTCCCTGTGCTATGCAGCAGCTTCCCACTAGCCATTTATTTTACTCTTAAAAATGTCAAAACTGTTCTTAGCCTGAGTGTCCTACAAACACAGGTCAACCCTATTTTAACTGGTCAGGTAAAACAAGTAACTCTATTTAAATTAGCTTTTAAAAGTAACAACTACGTTTAATAATTTTAAGTGTGATCTGTGCTAAGTATACTAAATTAAAATATAATGAAATGGTACAACTAGAGTTTTGAATAATTTTTCTTCAGATGAAATTTCATTGAGGTAAAAATGGCCTTCATAGACTAAAGAAAAAGTACTGTAGCCTTGTCAGTGTTTCAAGTCTTAAAAGAAATAGATCATCTGGTTTAGGACAGTTTGGGATCTTGACGTGTGCTCACAGAGGTTGTAACTTTAACAAAACTGTGTCCCATACTTAGGGAACTTGCTGGCTTCTATTCCCCAAATAACTGCCCCCAAAAATCACTCCTTGTTTTTTGTCTTTTAATTGTACAGGCCACCAAATGAATACGTGTGCAAAATTCATACCTAAATTTGGAGATTTACACTAAAACTTTGTTAGTAAAACTGATTGGATTCTATTTGTTTTGTGTGTTAATAATCACTGGGAATGGATTAAAATTATCTAAAAATTCCTTGTAAAGGTGTTAAAGCATCTAAATATGATTTAAAGTAAAACTGAAACTAAAATGTTTGCATCAAAACACGTCGATATGTTTTATAAGTTCTTCTAGAAATCATAAAATATTAAAAAATAGAGACCTGTTAGTCTAGTAGTGAAGGTTTAATGGTCAACTGTTTTAAGATGCTTGTTCTGTTAATTCCAAATATGACTTAAGTTATATTTTCTGGTATTCTTAATTGGCTTTTAAAAAGTAGGTTACTAAAGCATTAAAATAATAAATATACGTATTTATTTGGAGGCTATTTAATAATTAAAGTTTCTCTACATAATATTACCACCAGTTGAGACTGTACCAGGGTCTAGATGAGGATCCTTTTTTTTTTCTTACAAAGCCAAAATCTGTGACCTGTATGGCTAATACATAATTAATATCTTCTCAGACTATTGTGCTTGAGAGATAAAACAGCAAATTATAATTAGAATAAAAATCAGACACTGAAACCTTCAATAGGAGCTGTATGGTGTTACAGGTCAAATACACACTACTTGAGATAAAATTTTTTGCCTGGTTGATCTTATTAATATAATTTTAATACTTTTAGTGTGTTTACTTATATTATCTGGTGCTGGCTTAGTCTTTGACTCCCAATATTGCATCTGTTGTATCCAGACAACATTGCCCAGACTACAAGCAGACGTGACTCCCCAATGTGAAGAAGCCACTGGGTGACCCTGTCTGAGCTTGATCAAAATAATTACTGTTACGTCCAGGGATTCCAGAATGTAATACTGCTGCAGATGTTAAAATGCTTACACTGTGTTTAGAAACTTATTCATAAGCCTTTTCAGTTTTCAATTCATAAGCCCACTTGGGTGAATGCTCCACAATCTTACTTAGTGACATCGTAGTAATATTAATCAATACAGATTGTAGGACTTCTCAAGACCAAAGGAAAAATGAATTGCTATACTTCACGATAGTTACTCTTGGTTGACATAGATACAATCTTAAATAATAGTGTTTAAAAAGTCCAACAGGGACTTCCCTGGTGGCACAGTGGTTAAGAATCCAGCTGCCAATGCAGGGGACACGGGTTTGATCCCTGGTCTGGGAAGATCCCACGTGCCACGGAGCAACTAAGCCCATGTGACACAATTACTGAGCCTGTGCTCTAGAGCCCATGAGCCACAGCTACTGAAGCCTGCTTGCCTAGAGCCCAAGCTCTGCAACAAGAGAAGCCACTGCAATGAGAAGCCCGCACACCGCAACAAAGAGTAGCCCCCCGCTCTCCGCAACAAGAGAAAGCCTGCGCGCAGCACTGAAGACCAAAAACAGCCAAAAAATATAAAATAAGATAAATCATTTATATAAAAAAATACAAAAAAATTCCAACAAATAATACTTCACACTAATTAAGATGGCGCCTAACTACATCTGAAACTAGCATGATATTGTAAATCAACTATACTTCAATTAAAAAAAAAAAAGATGATCATATCTTGGGTCACAAATCAAGCCTTGGTAAATTTAAGAAAATTGAAATTGTATCAAGTATCTTTTCCGACCACAATGCTATGAGACTAGATATCAATTACAGGAAAAGAGCTGTAAAAAATACAAACACATGGAGGCTAAACAATACACTACTTAATAACGAAGTGATCACTGAAGAAATCAAAGAGGAAATTAAAAAATACCTAGAAACAAATGACAATGGAGACACGACGACCCAAAACCTATGGGATGCAGCAAAAGCAGTTCTAAGAGGGAAGTTTATAGCAATACAATCCCACCTTAAGAAACAGGAAACATCTCGAATAAACAACCTAACCTTGCACCTAAAGCAATTAGAGAAAGAAGAACAAAAACATCCCAAAGTTAGCAGAAGGAAAGAAATCATAAAAATCAGATCAGAAATAAATGAAAAAGAAATGAAGGAAACGATAGCAAAGATCAATAAAGCTAAAAGCTGGTTCTTTGAGAAGATAAACAAAATTGATAAACCATTAGCCAGACTCATCAAGAAAAAAAGGGAGAAGACTCAAATCAATAGAATTAGAAATGAAAAAGGAGAAGTAACAACTGACACTACAGAAATACAAAAGATCATGAGAGATTACTATAAGCAACTCTATGCCAATAAAATGGACAACCTGGAAGAAATGGACAAATTCTTAGAAATGCACAACCTGCCAAGACTGAATCAGGAAGAAATAGAAAATATGAACAGACCAATCACAAGCACTGAAATTGAAACTGTGATAAAAAATCTTCCAACAAACAAAAGCCCAGGACCAGATGGCTTCACAGGCGAATTCTATCAAGCATTTAGAGAAGAGCTAACACCTATCCTTCTGAAACTCTTCCAAAATATAGCAGAGGGAGGAACACTCCCAAACTCATTCTACGAGGCCACCATCACCTTCATACCAAAACCAGGCAAGGATGTCACAAAGAAAGAAAACTACAGGCCAATATCACTGATGAACATAGATGCAAAAATCCTCAACAAAATACTAGCAAACAGAATCCAACAGCACATTAAAAGGATCATACACCATGATCAAGTGGGGTTTATTCCAGGAATGCAAGGATTCTTCAATATACGCAAATCAATCAACGTGATACACCATATTAACAAACTGAAGGAGAAAAACCATATGATCATCTCAATAGATGCAGAGAAAGCTTTCGACAAAATTCAACACCCATTTATGATAAAAACCCTGCAGAAAGTAGGCATAGAGGGAACTTTCCTCAACATAATAAAGGCCATATATGACAAACCCACAGCCAGCATCGTCCTCAATGGTGAAAAACTGAAACCATTTCCACTAAGATCAGGAACTAGACAAGGTTGCCCACTTTCACCACTCTTATTCAACCTAGTTTTGGAAGTTTTAGCCACAGCAATCAGAGAAGAAAAGGAAATAAAAGGAATCCAAATTGGAAAAGAAGAAGTAAAGCTGTCACTGTTTGCAGATGACATGATACTATACATAGAGAATCCTAAAGATGCTACCAGAAAACTACTAGAGTTAATCAATGAATTTGGTAAAGTTGCAGGATACAAAATTAATGCACAGAAATCTCTGGCATTCCTATATACTGATGATGAAAAATCTGAAAGTGAAATCAAGGAAACACTCCCATTTACCATTGCAACAAAAAGAATAAAATATCTAGGAATAAACCTACCTAAGGAGACAAAAGACCTGTATGCAGAAAATTATAAGACACTGATGAAAGAAATTAAAGATGATACAAATAGATGGAGAGATATACCATGTTCTTGGATTGGAAGAATCAACATTGTGAAAATGACTCTACTACCCAAAGCAATCTACAGGTTCAATGCAATCCCTATCAAACTACCACTGGCATTTTTCACAGAACTAGAACAAAAAATTTCACAATTTGTATGGAAACACAAAAGACCCCGAATAGCCAAAGCAATCTTGAGAACGAAAAATGGAGCTGGAGGAATCAGGCTCCCTGACTTCAGACTATACTACAAAGCTACAGTAATCAAGACAGTATGGTACTGGCACAAAAACAGAAAGATAGATCAATGGAACAGGATAGAAAGCCCAGAGTTAAACCCACGGACATATGGTCACCTTATCTTTGATAAAGGAGGCAGGAATATACAGTGGAGAAAGGACAGTCTCTTCAATAAGTGGTGCTGGGAAAACTGGATAGGGACATGTAAAAGTATGAGATTAGATCATTCCCTAACACCATACACAAAAATAAGCTCAAAATGGATTAAAGACCTAAATGTAAGGCCAGACACTATCAAACTCTTAGAGGAAAACATAGGCAGAACACTCTATGACATAAATCACAGCAAGATCCTTTTTGACCCACCTCCTAGAGAAATGGAAATAAAGACAAAAATAAACACATGGGACCTAATGAAACTTAAAAGCTTTTGCACAGCAAAGGAAACCATAAACAAGACCAAAAGACAACCCTCAGAATGGGAGAAAATATTTGCAAATGAAGCAACTGACAAAGGATTAATCTCCAAAATTTATAAGCAGCTCATGCAGCTCAATAACAAAAAAACAAACAACCCAATCCAAAAATGGGCAGAAGACCTAAATAGACATTTCTCCACAGAAGATATACAGACTGCCAACAAACACATGAAAGGATGCTCAACATCTTTACTCATTAGAGAAATGCAAATCAAAACTACAATGAGATATCATCTCACACCAGTCAGAATGGCCATCATCAAAAAATCTAGAAACAATAAATGCTGGAGAGGGTGTGGAAAAAAGGGAACACTCTTGCACTGCTGGTGGGAATGTGAATGGGTACAGCCGCTATGGAGAACGGTATGGAGGTTCCTTAAAAAACTACAAATAGACCTACCATATGACCCAGCAATCCCACTACTGGGCATATACCCTGAGAAAACCATAATTCAAAAAGAGACATGTACCAAAATGTTCATAGCAGCCCTATTTACAATAGCCCGGAGATGGAAACAACCTAAGTGTCCATCATCGGATGAATGGATAAAGAAGATGTGGCACATATATACAATGGAATATTACTCAGCCATAAAAAGAAATGAAATTGAGCTATTTGTAATGAGGTGGATAGACCTAGAGTCTGTCATACAGAGTGAAGTAAGTCAGAAAGAGAAAGACAAATACTGTATGCTAACACATATATATGGAATTTAAGAAAAAAAAATGTCATGAAGAACATAGGGGTAAGACAGGAATAAAGACACAGACCTACTAGAGAATGGACTTGAGGATATGGGGAGGGGGAAGGGTAAGCTGTGACAAAGTGAAAGAGCGGCATGGACATATATACACTACCAAACGTGAGGTAGATAGCTAGTGGGAAGCAGCCGCATAGCACAGGGAGATCAGCTCGGTACTTTGTGACCGCCTGGAGGGGTGGGATAGGGAGGGTGGGAGGGAGACGCAAAAGGGAGGGGATATGGAAACATATGTATATGTATAACTGATTATATTTGTTATAAAGCAAAAAAATAAAATTAAAAAAAAAAAAAAAAAAAAAAGATGGCTCTTATCAAAAAACCTGAAAATAACAAGTATCGGTGAGGATGTGGAGAAATTGGGACCCTTGTGCATTGTTGCTGGTAATGCCAAATTATGTAGCCATCATGGAAGCAGAACGGTGGTTTCTCAAAAAATTGAATATAGAATTATATATGATCCAGCAATTCCACTTCTGGGTGTCTACCCTAAAGAACTGAAAACAGGAGCTTGAAGAGATATTTGTACAACATGTTCATAGCAGCATGATTCATAGTAGCCAAAGGGTGGAAGCAACTCCACTGTCCACAGATGGATGAGTAGATAAAATGTAGCACATATGTGTAATGGAATATTATTTAGCCTTTATAAAGGATGGATATTCTAACACATGATACAGCATTGGATGAACCTTGGTGACATTATGCTAAGTGACATAAGCTGGTAAAAAAAAAAGGACAAATACTGTATGATTCTACTTTTATGAGGTAACTAGAGTAGCCACACTCATAGAGACAGAAAGAATGGTGGTTGCCAGGCCCTGGGGGGAGGGGGAATGGGAAGTTAGGTAGTTTCAGTCTGGGAAGATGAAAAGAGTTCTGTGGATGGATGGTGGTGATGGTTGCATAGCAGTGTGAATGGACTTAATGCCTCTGAACTGTGCACTTAACAATGGTTAAGATAGTAAAGTTTGTCATATGCATTTTATCAAAATTTAAAAAAATCAACAGACCCTTCAGATAGTTTCATTTTGTCATAGTCCTACTCACTGATTAAACACAGAAAACAAATGAACAAACAAAATCTTTTTCTCTTCCTTGCCCGGTACTGTTGTCAATTTAAAAAACAGAAGTAATATTAATTATGTCCCCACAGCCAATCCATTTGGATCAAGGCATACCTCTTTTTTTTTTTTTAGTAAATTTATTTATTTTTTATTTTTACTTTTGGCTGCATTGGGTCTTCACTGCTGCACACGGGCTTTCTCTAGTTACGTTGAACGGGGGCTACTCTTTGTTGTGGTGCGTGGGCTTCTTATTGTGGTGGCTTCTCTTGTTGCAGAGCATGGGCTCTAGGCGCGCGGGCCTCAGTATTTGCAGCACACGCGCTCAGTAGTTGTGGCACGTGAGCTCTAGAGCGCAGGCTCAGTAGTTGTGGCTGACGGGCCCAGCTGCTCTGCGGCATGTGGGATCTTCCCGGACCAGGGCTCGAACCCATGTCCCCTGCATTGGCAGGCGGATTCCCAACCACTGTGTCACCAGGGAAGCCCCAAGGCATACCTCTTACCAGTGTTCTAGCCACACTGTGCAGGTGGGCACCGGATCCAATTGTGTTACCTAAAAATATTATTATTATTATTATTATTATTATTTTTTTTTTTTTGCGGTATGCGGGCCTCTCACTGTTGTGGCCTCCCCCGTTGCGGAGCACAGGCTCCGGATGCGCAGGCCCAGCGGCCATGGCTCACGGGCCCAGCCGCTCCGCGGCATATGGGATCCTCCCAGACCGGGGCACGAACCCGTATCCCCTGCATCGGCAGGCGGACTCTCAACCACTGCGCCACCAGGGAGGCCCTAAAAATATTATTTTAAAATTGGTCCCTTCCACTTCTACAGCGCAGTGTAACCGTTGTCCGGTAAAAAGTTAGTGCTAGTATTGGTCTTCACAGTGATACTCATAGTCTCAGATTTGAAAGTGAGAACCCAAGTGTTTAAATCTGAAATGACTCCAATAAAGGATAGGTAGGTAGTAGTTTAAATCAAAAGAGAGCTCTTCCAAGTTCTCTCTCCTACAGCCTGACCTGTGGTGATGAGGCACTGCCTGTAAGGAGGGCCAGAGAAGCCCGGGCCTTCAGATCATGCCTTTTGGAGGCCAAGTGCTGGGTCTCAAGCCTGCCCCGGACCAACTGTTAACTGGTTACAGTTATTTAACCACTCTGTTCTTGGGTTTCCTCACAGGTAAAATGGGGCTTATTCTGGGTAGAAAGATCAGGAACAGCTTTGTGGAGGAGGATATTACTACCTTACAGGGTTGTTTTGAGAATTAAGACTTAATACATGTAAAGTCTGAGAATAAAGCTTTGATACACTTACTTACTAAATGTTAGATATTAACAGCTTTTTCTACCTGGCCCACAGTATTGAAAATTGTATCAGGCATTGATAAGGTTCTACCTGGCCAAATTTTCTTTCTTTATTTAACTGTTATCCAGCCCTCTTTCTACACGTAGAAATATGCCTTGCTTAGGTGTTCAAAGTAAATCCTCCAAATAAAAATGTGATATTGTTAAAGCAGTTAGAACTGTGTATCTATTAAATGATTGTAAATGAAATGATTTGTAAGTTCTCATTGTAAGTGAAGCCAGGAAGAAAACTATAGTCACTTTGTAATTTATTTACATATTGATAAATGCTTGAATAAAAAGTGGATTGTCCATGTTCAAAAATACATTAGGTAGGCAGTCTTTTGAAACAGTTTTGTCTAAATGTCAAAACATATTACCTAGCACCAAAAAAATCTAAAATGTTGATATGAGCTTTTTTTTTTTTTTTTTTTCTTTTTTGCGGTATGCGGGCCTCTCACTGTTGTGGCCTCTTCCGTTGCAGAGCACAGGCTCCAGAGCACAGGCCATGGTTCACGGGCCCAGTTGCTCCGTGGCATGTGGGGTCTTCCGGGACCGGGGCACGAACCCGTGTCCCCTGCATCGGCAGGCGGACTCCCAATCACTGCACCACCAGGGAAGCCCCTATATGAGCTTTTTAAAGGAAAAAAATGTTATTATGAAATATGCACGTATAAACTTTTGATGGATAAAGAGTTTACCACCCTTTAGTTGATAAGGAAAATATTACGTATAAATGGTGTAACTATGCAACAATTCTTTAAAATCCTCTCAGTAAAGAAAGATGTTAACCAGCCATTTTACACCCTTTCCAAACAACACTGACAGATCTTAGTTCTGTGAACCTGTCAGCAGATGAAAGACCTTCAATGGTCCCTGTTTGTTCACATAATGTACCCCAAACTTCTAAACCAAAGTGCGAAGTCCATGGTTCCAGAAGACTTCTCTAACCCCATGTTTCATTACCTCATTACTCCACTATCCCATTTTCATAATGCAACATTCTTACAGCACTATTTCAACCCAACTCTTCTCATGCTCTTTATTGTTTGTCTCCGTGCAACCTTGTCTCTATTGCAACCTTGGAAACAGCCTTAGCAATTTGGGGAGACGTTTGCTGGTGACCATTTCCCAGGGTCTGGTTGTTTCAGGCGGTGGTTTTAATCTCTTGCCTGGGAAATGTTACACAAACTGGAAGTATGTAGAGGTTTATTTTAGTCTGTTTTCTATGTGTGGTAGCTAAAGTCCAGGTGGGAATTGGTAGATTAATAATGAGTTACTTGCTTTTCGTAAAGGAGGCATCTGTTAACTTGTAGTCCAGCTGTTAACCTTAGATGTGTCTTCTCTAGCTAGATGCCTGTTCTGTGGGCGACTGGTCTCCTGTAGGCTCAGGCAGAACCAAAACCAGTCAAAAACTGGAGAATTAAAGAGCAGAGGAAGAGTTCACTTGGTACTTTAACAACTGTCTGTAAGTGCTTTGTCTCACTCCTATTTACAGCCCAAATTACAGTAAAACTAGAAGTTTTTTGTTTGATCCAAGCTCCTCTCCCATTTCTTATTTTTTCCTAAGCTCTCAGATGTTTGTACTTAAAAACTTGGTATTTTTAAAGTGATTTGTCCATGGTTGGGATATTTTGTGTCCTTTTTTTCTCAACTTTAATGTGTGTGTATAACAAGTTCCTTTTTGATTGGAATTCACATTGTACTCTTCCCTAACTGCCTGATGACCACCTGAAGCCAATATAAGTAAGACTATTTAATGAAGTAATCCATTTTTAATATACTAATTTGGGGGGCCCATTTGTAATTTTCAAAGTTTCATAATATTATATTATTAATCCTTGAGGTTGTTACAGGTCGCTCGATCCCAGAGCTGATAAACTTTTGAAAGATTAGACTAGAGGAGACTAATTCCTTGTTGAGCATGTGAAATTACTGATTTGACTGGAATACATATCTGTGGTCTGTTTTTGGTAATTCTGCCTGTAATCGTGTTCATTAGGGTACCCTGTCTCTCTGTAGGACGGTTTCCTACTACTTCTGCCTGTTGGGTGGAAGACCTGGCTTCCACCTGGCCTCTGTGGCTCGGTACCCTGCTCTCTGTGCTGTAGTCAGCTCTCATCTCTGTTATAAAACCAGGTGTGATGGGATCAGTTCTGTGTAGCTTACAGTTAAGAAGGACCTCAGACTTCAGGCTTTCTATGTCAGAGAGGCCTCAGTTGGGCAGTACCTTGGAGTGTACATCAGCCCATTGTATTAGTTTCCTCCTAAGGCTGCTGTGACAAAGTGTGACCAGTGGGGTGGCTTAAAACAACAGAAATTTATTCTCAACAGTTCTGGAGACCAGAAGTCTGAAACCAAGGTGCCAGAGGGCCGTGATCCCTCTGAGACCCTGGCTAGAACCCTCCCTTGCCCCTTCCTAGCTTCTGGTGGTGGCTGTCAGTTCGTGGCATTCCTTGGCTTGCAGCTGCATAACTTCGTATCTGCCTCTGTTGTCATGTGGCGTCCTTCTCTCTGTCTGTGTCTAAATTTTCCTTTTCTTAAAAGGATACCAGTCGTATTGGCCTAAGGCCCAGCCTACTCTAGTATGACTCTATCTTCACTTATTACCTCTGCAACTACCCTGTTTCCAAATAAGGTCACGTTCTGAGATACTGGGGTTAGTTAGGACTTCACATGTTTTTTTGGGAGACACAGTTCAACCCGTAACATCCACGATTTTTTCTTTAACCTAGTAGGTTTGGAAATTCTTTCTCGTGGTTGACCCAACGTCACTCTGACTAAAAATGAAGGCAGTTTGACTGGGTATAGTAAACCTTCAAACGAGGAAATTATGTGTTTGTGAAAATATGCTGTAATGAAGCTTATGAAAAAGGTAAAACTACAGCTTTGCCATGGGATAAGCGAGGGTCTTTGAGCTGGACTGTTCTGTGTGATGTTATACATCCTGTTCCACCTCATGTCACACTGTAACAAATGGAAATACCGTGGGGCTTCCTTATGCATCACTTGAACCCTGCAGATAACGCATTTTTCTCAGTTCCGTAGTGCCATAGGCTTAGGTTTTGGAACAGATCGCTGAGTTCTCAGAGCCTTGGTTTGCCCCTCAGTGGAGTGAGAACTCTACCTCCAAGGTAGGGTTTTCAAGGTTTGGATGAGTCGATGTTGGCGTAGCGTCTGGCACACGTGGCATGCTGGCTCTGTGGGACTCGCCCTCTCCCCATCTCCGTCTATCTTCTCATAGTCTTGGCCACGGTGAAAGTGGCTGTCAGTGGAGCAGCTGGAGTCCATCACGCTGCCAGCAGTAACATCTTGCTGCCAATGGTGCCAGGCTTTGCCCAGTGTTGAGATGTCTAAGAATAGTAACCAGGAAGATGGCCAGGGGAGGTCTCTCACTCTGATTGATCTAGAGGCTTTGCGGGGGTTTTCTTTCAGTGGGATGCTCGTGCTTTATTAAGGTGCCCTGATCGCTGTGGGTCTGAGTGCCAGCGGGTGCAGTGCTGTGGGTGCCTCGAGTGGACCTCATCTGCTTCTCACCCAGATTTTTCAATAGTCCTTGGATTTTGGGGTGGCAGGGAGCACTGTGGGGCAGTATCTTAATGCTTCGGAAAACAGCTTAATATGAAATTTAGCTTGACATAATTTTTAAAAAAGTATATATATTTATTTTAGAAATAAAGGGACATTGTAATAAAAACACCAGTTTACCAGTATTTTGAACCATTTTTTGCCCTTTGAAGCATCAATAACATGCTTAAGTGTTCTTTGGAGGGGAATTTATTCTTGATGTAGTAAATATGTTCGATCCTCACTTACCTGTTTTGTTAGGCCATTTACTCAGCTCACCCGCAGTTTCTGATTCTATAAACTGGAAATGATAGTGCCTATTATACCAACCTTAAAATTATTATAAGCATCAAAGCAGGATATAGGCATATGCTGGTCAGTTGGACTAGGTCATTTCTCAGGTTTATTTCAACTGTGAGATGCTTCAGTTTTTTGAAGCTGGATAACTTGTAGAAGTGCTTGTGTAAAACAGTGATAATGTCCGTTTGGGAACACTCGGCACACAGGTTGGGAACTTGTAAAATGAGTTTTACACTCACAGAATAGTGTGTGAGGCAGTCTGTCTCAGAGGTCAGAAATTAGTATTAATTTGTCAGGCTTTAAATGCAAATCAGCATTCCTCTAATTCTTTGACAAGGATAAGCTTGCAAGCCTGTGTTTTTGTACTTGCATTATGCTATTTGCACAGTCAAGAAAAGATCACGAGAAATGCCGAGTAGCACGGTTGGTACTGTTGACACTGCGGGAGGTATAGTGATGATGTTGAGGTGTCATTGGTCTGGTAGGAGAGGGAAGCATAGTGAACAGGGTTTAAAAATCATAAGTTGCTTTCAAAGTGAAATAATTATCTTCAAGTAGATAATCAGAATCAAAAAAAATTTTTTAGAACCTACTACAGAGGGATCTGAGGAACAGATCTTGTAAATGCTTTCTATTTCCTTTTTTTCCTCCTGCATTTTTGTAAAATAAATTTTCACTTACCTGTTTTAGAAAGGGCGTAGGGGGATCCTGGTAATTCTAAATTACTTTGGAATTTTAGTAAAGTATTCTCCTATCCAGAATGTGGATCGGGGGCGTTTGAGAAAGTGAAAAGATCCTTTGGTTGTCCTTTCTCTTTTGCTTCCCTGGATCTTGAGGAACGAGTTACTGAAGAGAGCTGTAGGACTTGTCAGGAGATCTCAGGTGAGAGCTGGAGTTGGTTTGGAGCAGTGCTCAGGGCAGGGTCTCCACGACGTAAGGCAGTGTAACCTCTCAGTGGATTAATGAGCCACCAAGGGAAGGCATGTGTGTTCTTTGCTACAGTCAGAGCCACTTTGTTCTTTGAATCAAAGGAAAGAACAGAATGTCTAATTATAATAATCTTCTAATAATTACAATATTTTGCATTCATTTTCTTTAAAAAAATCTATTTGAGTAACTACTAGCCTTCAGAAGATGTTGGAAAATAGTATTTAGGCGGCAGCTGGCAGCTACTAGCGTTGGAGTCTGTGCAGTGCTCCGCTCGTAAAAGATTTCATTAGTTGGACATATACTTTGATTTCCTTATTGCGGCACAAGTACATTCTTTTGAGCAGCTGCTTTGGAAGGGAACGTACAATAAACATTTCTACACGTGTTTTAAATATGTGGGTTTTGTTGGGGTGTCACTTACCATCTGGTAGAGAGAGGAGTGGCTTACGAGTAGCGAGGAGTGGCTTACCCATAGAGAGGACGTGTCTGGAACCTCTGCCTGTTCTCCTAATGCAATTTCAGGTCCCCTCTTGGTTTGTCATTCACTGAGAGGAGATCATTGACAGCTGTAGTTATTTTGTTCCCTTAGATCCTTAAGAAGAATTACATGTAGGATAGAATTTATAGAAATGTTTTGAATTGTACCTGACCAGTAGTTGTTTTAATTTGAAAGTGAATTTTTTATAGTGTTTATTGAAACTTAGTATATTCTAAACAAAAAATATATTGTAAACAAGTCAGACGAAAATACTGATATCTGTAAAAAAATGTGAAAGAGCTCCCCTCATCCCCAGTCACCAACAGCAGAAAGGTGCCACATTCACCCTCCCCCCCCACCTTTTTTTTCCCCTATGTCCCAGCAACTAACTATCAGAGTGATATCTGAGCAGAATTCTTCGAGTGGTGACTTGTGGTCGTGTCATAACCACATTGATTGCTGTTGATAAGAGCGATCACACATTAGTTCTCTGGAGGCCGCAGGGGCATTAAGGGACTGGTGGAGGTGGGTTGAATAAAGGAAAATCCTGCTTCAACAGAGAAGTGGGCAGGAAGGATCACTGTTCAGGAACTTACTCATATTTGGAATAACCACCATCACAACAACTGACTTATGTTGAGAGTCTCCCACGGGCGAGGCATTAAGCGCTTCCATACATCTTACTGAGTCCTCGCGGCAACCCTGCGAGGTGAGTACTCTTGTCCCCATTCATTTTACAGACACGCAAATGGAAGCACAGAGACGTGTGTGGCCCAGCATCAGGCAGCTTAGTGACAGGTTTGAATTTAGCTAGTCTGGCTCCAGAATCACGTTCTCTCAATGTTGTGCCATCTTTTGGAAACACACCTCCGTTCTCTGGAAGCTGTTATATTTTAAAATCATACCTTTTGGTCCCCAAATGAGGCAAATGGAAATTACAGATATGTTAATGACTTAAATAGCAGATGAGAAAGTTGGTATCATTAATTAAATCTATGACTTGAAACAATCCCACTCTTGCGAAGACTTGCAGGAATCCTCCTTCTGGTTTCACTTGTTAAAGTAAATGTTTTCCCCCATGAGTCTTCTGTAGTGTTTTATTCTTAGTGTTTTTCTTTGGGGCCTGCATGCTTTCTGGCTTTTGCTCCTGCTGAGTAGGCAAACATATCTGGAGACAGCCATGGAGTAAAGGAAAAGAAAAGCTTTGCAGTTTAAAATTGATTTATGGGGAAGCTTCTTCTGTGGTTAAAAAAAAAGGAAAAAAACCCTACTCTCCTTTCTATATTAATCATCCCATTACAGTAAACCAAACTCATTTTATTTGGGGGGCAGGCATGAATGTGTCAAAGCACTCAGAACAGGGAGGTCAGTGCCACTGTGATAATCATGTGATCGCCATGAGAAGTTATTGTTGAGAAAACGTACTTGTGTGGATGCAAAATGTGGAGGGAAACCCCCCTGATGATGGGTAACCTGACCTAAAGTATGTGCCTTAGTGAAGGAATGGTATTTTGAGGGATGCAGCTCCTTAACCTCTGGTAGTTAGTAGTGAAACAGGCAATATTTCCTGGGCTGATTTTTCTTTTTTTCTCTCAGCCATTTTTTGAATTAGCTTGTTTTCTGTATGTGTGTGTGCACATCTGTGTATGTATATACATGTCCTTAATTCTAGTACTAGCAGAATTCTCTCTTTTTTTTTTTTTTTTTTGGTGGTATGCGGGCCTCTCCCTGTTGTGGCCTCTCCCATCGCGGGGCACAGGCTCCAGACGCGCAGGCTCAGCGGCCATGGCTCACGGACCCAGCCACTCCGTGGCATGTGGGATCTTCCCGGACCGGGGCACGAACCCGCGTCCCCTGCATCGGCAGGCGGACTCTCAACCACTGCACCACCAGGGAAGCCCCAGAATTCTTAATGGCATTTTTTTTTTCTGAGGTGCCCGGTGTTCAGTTGATTTCTTTGGTGGCCTGTACTCCAGCACATCCTTTCTTTCTTCTTCTTCTTCTTTTTTTTTTGCGGTACGCGGGCCTCTCACTGTTGTGGCCTCTCCCGTTGCGGAGCACAGGCTCTGGACGCGCAGGCTTAGTGGCCATGGCTCACGGGCCCAGCCACTCCGCGGCATGTGGGATCTTCCCAGACCGGGGCACGAACCCGCGTCCTCTGCATCGGCAGGTGGACTCTCAACCACTGCGCCACCCGGGAAGCCCCATCCTTTCTTCTTTATGCAGTCTGTCCCCTCACCTGACAAAGCACATTACATTTATGACAAAATAGACTTCAGGAACTCAAGAACAATGTATGTAAAGAGGACAAAGTATTTTCTTGTTCTCTTGTTTTTTTTTGGTAATTTCTTAACCAGTTAGAGTCAAGAATTCAACATTGCTCATCTAAATCCTTAAGTTGGAGTAGCCATTGTGAAGGGTGATAGAATAGAATATCATTTAAATTATTCAAAATTATAGAATATTTTCTAACATGGCAAAGACTTAAAAAAACAAACAAGAGTTGAATATCCTGTGTGTTCCGACGCTATTGTTTTTCCCCTCTGAGATTTTGCTTTAGCGCTTGAGATGATGATCAGAATGTTGACTGGCAACAGTTATTTTTAGCAGCGTTAGATATATTGACGGCGTAAAATTTACCCATTTGAAGTGTTTAATTCTGTGTTTTTAGTGTATTCACAGAGTTGTACAACCATCACCACAATCTACTTTTAGAACATTTTCATCCCTCCGAAAGGAAACCCTAACCCGTTGTAGCCACTCCTCCTCCTCCCTTTCCTGCAGCCCCTGGGAACCACTGACCCACTGTCTCTACGGAGTAGTTGCCTATTCTGGACATTTCATAGAAATGGAATCATACAATATGTAGTTTTTTCTGAATGGCTTCTTTGACTCTTACATAAAGTTTCAAGGTTCATCCCTGCGGTAGCCTGTATCAGTACTTCATTCCTTCTTATGGCTGAATAATATCCAGCTGTATGGATATACTACATTTTGTTTATCCATTTATTAGTTGATGGACATTTGGGTTGTTTCTCCTATTTGTTTAACAAATAGTGTGGTGAAAATTTGTGTGCAGTTTTTTTGTGTGGGCTGTTTTTATTTCTGTTGGACATATACCTAAGAGTGGACTTGCTGGGTCTTACGATAATTGTGTTTAACATTTTGAGTTATTGCATAGGGTAGCAAGCGCACTGTATTTTTTGTTCAGTACAGATATTATCTAATAATCAGGAGCTGAAGTCACCCTTGCTTAAGGCTACCGTGGGGTACTAGTTACTAACCCAGACCTAACATCAGATCCAACTAGAAGCTGCAGACTTCATTTTTATGTCTGTACAGGAGAAATTTTATTACACATATCTGTGAGATCACATAGACTTTATTTTCTTCCTCTTTGTTTCTATATTGAAAAAATACAGTGGTAAAATACTTAACATAAAATATTCTATTTAAGATTTTTATCATTGTGGTAAAATATGCTTAAAACTTATTGTTTTAACCATTTTTAAAGTGTAATTCAGTAATATTAAGTACGTTTACAACGTTGTGTAATAATCATCACCATCCGTCTCCAGAACTTTTCCGTCTTCCCAAACAGAAACTCTGTACCTATTCAACAATGCCCCATTGCTTCCTTCCCAAGCCCCTGTTCTACTTTGCCTATTCTAGATACCTGATATAAGTGGGATCATACATTTGTCCTTTTGTGTCTGGCTTATTTCACTTAGCATGTTTTTGAGGTTCATCTGTCTTGTAGCATGTATCAGAATTTCATTCCTTTTTAAAACTGGAAAATATTCCATTGTATGGATATATATCACTTTTTGTTTATCTGTTCATCCGTTGATGGACATTTGGATTGTTTCCACTGTGTGGCTTTTGCAAATAATGCTGCTGTGAACACTGGTGTACAAATAACTGTTTGAATCCCTTCTCTCACTTTTGGGTATAGGTGTGGAATTGCAGGATCATATGGTAATTCTGTGTTTAACTTTTTGAGTAACTGCCAACTGTTTTCCTCAGCAGCTGATGAACAAGCGTTCCAGTTTCTCCACATCTTTGCCAACACTTGTTACTTTCCTTGTTTTTTTCATTAAATTCATCCTGGTGGGTGTGAAGGTACCTCACTGTGGTTTTGATTTACATTTCCCTAATGACTGATGATGTCGAGCTTGCTTGTTGTCCATTTGTGTATCTTCTTTGGGGAAATGTCTGTTGAAGTCCTTTGCCTATTTAATTGGCTTGCTTGTCTCCCTGGCAATCACTACAGTTTCTGTTACTCTATTTTCAGTATTGTTGTTGACTGAATAGTAGTGTTAATGTTTTTTCCTATCAAATATAAGATTAAATAAATAGCAAGTACTACATATAAGATTTTTTTTTAAATCTATTTATTTATTTTCAGCTGCGTTGGGTCTTTGTTGCTGCGCGCAGGCTTTCTCTAGTTGTGGCGAGCAGGGGCTACTCTTCTTTGTGGTGTGCGGGCTTCTCATTGCGGTGGCTTCTCTTATTGCAGAGCACGGGCTCTACGCACATGGGCTCAGTAGTTGTGGCTCGTGGGCTCTAGAGCATGGGCTCAGTAGTTGTGGCACATGGGCTTATTTGCTCTGCGACATGTGGGATCTTCCTGGACCAGGGCTCGAACCCGTGTCCCTTGCATTGGCAGGCGGACTCTTAACCACTGCACCACCAGGGAAGCCCTACATATAAGATTTTAATAAGGTTTGGTGCGGTGTGATCTTTATAGCTTAAGGCCATATTTTTGGATTTTTTCCCCTCTGCTTAAATGCACCTCTGAAATAACCCAAGGCAGTGGTAAATATGATTTGATTTATTGTTTTATAGTTATGCATCTACTGGCAAAACTGAAATATAGCTAGAATGTTTTTTTATCTAGTTGGTAGATAGTATGCATTTATAATCAGCTTGCAAATATGGCATCACTTGGCAAAACATTAGACAGTGACCACTGCGTGTGGCTTTTGAAGACCTTACTGCCCTCTTACGTAACATGAGACAGTATAACACAGAGTGTATTCAGAAGAAGACAAATTCTAGCATTATACATGAACTAAAAATGACCATTTGGACAAAAATTTGAGGCCCTTGGATGCAAGAATATATAATGTTTTTCTGCTCTTCTTTGTCTACTTTTGTCCCTGATCAGTCATTTTAATACTGGATTGGAATTCATTGTTAATTTTTCAGGAGTGTTACTTAGGAGTTAACTCGTTGCCTTTACTCTGAAGACTGAGTTGGGGAAAAAATAGAAAACAGTTAATGGTTTGTATGAAGTGAACCTGAAGCTTGCTGTGACCGTAGACAGCTTGCCGTCTTCTCAGCTGTACCTCATTGCCCCTCACTTTGCTCGTCCAGGCTTCAACTTGAAATGTAATTTGGTTCAGATTCTCCACAAAAGCATAGGAGTTAGTGGGTCTGCACTTCTCTGCTTAAGACAGTAATTACCAAGGGAAAGGTTGGATTACTTACTATACGTGTTGCTTCAGGGGATTTTTTTTGGACTGAAGGTATGTCCTAACCCTTGTGGCACCTCTAGTTCTTTCGTGACACATTATCTCCTTTGAACACCCCATTGGGGAGGTAAACAAAACTTTAATGACATTAAAATGTTTCATAAGTAAGTGATGGTGGTGATCTAGGAGCCACATCACAGAGGTCCAAGGCTGATGTTGTTTCTAATGTTTCATATCTGACAAACGGATTTTAAGAAATAGTTGATTATGTGACTAGAGAAGAGCTGTGTAGTTAGAAACTAGTGGATAGAAAACAAGGAGGGATCTTAAGAATGAAAGACGACCCTGACTTTTGTGGCATATATGTGTGTATTTATTTACTATACTTGGGCCGTATATTCCTTATGTTTTGATGCTTGGTTTATTTGAAAGGAACAAAGCCATATACCTGTTGAAACAGTGACTTAAAACAAGATTCTCTTGAATTTTCATTTCATTTCATTTCATTTTATTATTTTTACTTTGCCTCTCAAACCTTTCATTTTCCCCGTAGGAATCCATAGGGGAGAAGACTTAGAATAACATAAATGTAGAAGCAGTAAAAACCAAGGGGAAAAGGCTAACGACAGCTCTGAGTAAGTGCTGGGAAAAGAGGCTGAACACCAGGGGTGGAGAAAAGGGAGAAGTCTAGCAGGTGCCTCGAGTAATTGCCCTCATTCTGGCACGGCTGCTATGACACACAATTGCAGAGTTTGATATTGTAAAGGATCAGAGAACGGTTGGCTCTGCTTGAGGCACTTTCAAACCTCACTCGTGTGCCTGAATTGAAGTGGAAGCCTGCGGGAAGGTTGGCTTTCTGGCTGTGAATAGGCCAACTCAGTAGGGGAGCAAGTAGGAAGTAGTGCCGGCTTGGTCACGCGCATTCTTCCCATTATAGAGGGGAGATGGTGAGGGGGGACCTGAGATGAGCGTCGCTCCTCCAGACACTTACCTTCACGTTACCGTTCAGAAGCACGTGTCTGTAACCTACCAGAACCGTGGGGCTGAGGGAGGGCTGTCTCCCCCCGCGCTCCCCGATCCCGGTGCCATGCAGCATGTGGGGTCTGAGTTCCCAGACCAGGGATCACAACCACCACCCCTGCAGTGGAAGTGCAGAGTCTTAACCACTGGACTGCCAGGGGAGTCCCAGGGTTGTCTTTTTTATGTTTGTTTGTCCTTTTGCTTTGCGTGCATTTTTCAGGGAGAGCTGGGCCAGGGACAGCAGAGAAGATTTAGAACGAAGTAAAATTTAAACCCTTCATTTAACTCTGTGACTGTGGGTGCCTTGGACATCAGTGAACTCTCTCTGCCTCAGTTCCTCAACTGTGAAATGAGGTAACATAGGTAAAAGAAGTGAGTTAATGTATCTAAAGTGCTGAGGCAGTGCCTAGCACAAAATAAGTACTACAGAAGTGGTGGTGATGTCAGAAACTAAAAAAAATGAGTAACAGACCATGTAAACAACAAAATCATATGTATTCTATCCCACCCGAATAAGTACCACTACCAAATTCAGTATTCATGTATTTTGTTACTCACTATGCGTTTTTAGAGTTTTGCCCTCAGATTTTATTATGGAACTTAATTTTATCATGGATGTCTATCTCCAGTAGATGCAGGACATAGTTAGTTGTGTGACCAAGTTAAGACTTGGTACATGCAGATTTGGGTGTATTTTTTGAGTTCTTTATACTAGGTGAGAACTCAGAAAATGACAGTGGAAACATAAAAAAGGCAAAGTCTCTGATGTGCCAGTCACATTTTTCCTGCAACAGTAATTATTTATTAGAATTAAGTGCATATGGAAATAGGCTTAGTAATACATTATCTTGGGTAATAAATGCTGTGCAGTGCTTATACTTTATATGCAACTATTTTTAAAAGCACTGTATTTTTTTTAAAAAACTATTTTTTAAGAAGTTTCAAAGAATGGTAATTATTAGGACTGACCCTCACAGAGTATGATTTAATGTGTTCTAACAATTTCTAAATTATTTGTTGATTTCTTTTTTTTTTTTTTTTTTTTTTTTGCGGTACGCGGTCCTCTCACTGTTGTGGCCTCTCCTATTGCGGAGCACAGGCTCCGGACACACAGGCTCAGCAGCCATGGCTCATGGGCCTAGCCGCTCCGCGGCATGTGGCATCTTCCCGGACCAGGGCACAAACCCGTGTCCCCTGCATCGGCAGGCAGACTCTCAAGCACTGCGCCACCAGGGAAGCCCATTTGTTTATTTCTTTTTTTTTTTTTTTTTTGTGGTATGCGGGCCTCTCACTGCTGTGGCCTCTCCCGTTGCGGAGCACAGGCTCCGGACGCGCAGGCTCAGTGGCCGTGGCTCACGGGCCCAGCCGCTCCGCGGCATGTGGGATCCTCCCGGACCGGGGCACGAACCCGCGTCCCCTGCATCGGCAGGCGGACTCTCAACCACTGCACCACCAGGGAAGCCTCTTGTTTATTTCTTGATCATTTTAAATGTCCTTGGTTTTATTAGAAAATAATTTTAGGTTATGATCACTTGGGTTTGGTATGGTATTGTATTAGTAAAGGGTTCTATTCGTCTTGTTTTCATGTAAGGGGAAACAAATTGGGTAAAATAAACCATTTCTCTTTAAAGAAGAACCGTTTCCTTTTTCCTAAAGGGATATTTTTGGAGGCCCATGGTCCAAACAGATTAGCTGGGCTGAGAATGAGATCACTGGTGAATGCATAAAAATGTCTCTGAGGTTTTACATGTTTGTCCTACGGAGTTCTGCTAGGACTTGGCCATTGGATGTGACATCTAAGTAAATGGGTAGTGGTTTCTGGTTCATTACAGAGTTCTTTTTCTGGATTCCAAGTGTCAGTCAAACAGATCACCTTAAAACTTTGAAGTTCAGTGCCTCACTGGGTTAATCAATAGGTTTTTTGTAGTGTCTTAAAAATTTTGGAAAGTCTAAAGTCACACTTTTATATAAGCCAAAAACAAACAAATAAAGTGAGTTTCTTATATTGTAGTTTGTGGAGAAGAAAGTATGTTCTGTAAATTTTCACTGTCAGAGTGTCAGTATAAAACCATTTTCAGATTCTAATTTAGCTGCCTTTAAGTGAAATTTGAAGTGAAACTATGTACTACCTGATTATAGTAAAAAAATTAGGATTTTTTTCCCCTTCCACAATTGGTCAGGAGCATTCTATTTTAAGTCATGACCTTGGTGAATCTTTATTCACCATTTAGAATATTAAGGCCATAAAGCTTCAGAGAGTTCAGGATATCTTATGGACTAGGAGAAGGAGACTTTTTTTTGGGGTTTACTATGTGGTAGGCATATATATTCCTATTTAATTTAATACAGTCCACTTGTATTACCTGCTTTTCCCTCCCTCCCTCAACTTTTTGTACCTTAACTCTTGGATTCATTTCTCTGTTCATTCTTTTAAAACACTCTAGAGGCTTCCTTTTTTAGTTTTCTTTTACAATTAGGAAGTTTCCTGACTTGGAAAATTTTTAGAAAGGAGCTTTTTTTTTTTTTTTTTTTTTTTTTTTTTTAAACCTTGGGCATATCACTTAATTTTTCTGAGTCACTATTTTTATATATAAAAAATGATGGAGTTGGATTACTTTTCAGATATGACATTCTGCAGAGTAGGATAAAATGAGATTGATCCTTCTGTAGTTTGCTTTCTTTTTCCTTTTCATTTATTCAGCTTCATGTATTTGCCGTGACCTGGATAACTAAGTACAATTCCTTTTTACAAAGGCCCTTTATTCTTTACTTTCCTTCTTTGTTAGTTAAGCCAACCAGAATTTTGAGTCACAGGTACTTGATGATATAGTTTAATAAATATTTTACCATTATATATATATATTAAATATTAAACTCCTGAAAGATCTGTGATAGTTTCTAAAGTGATTGACTAATCAGTAAGGTTTATTAAGGGCTTAAAATGCTCCCAACATTGTAAAGAACTGTGGGGGCCCCTGAATGTGTTTACATTATAATTGGAAAAATAAAAACATCTGAAAGAACAGTCAGGTGCTAAGTCTTGCCCTCTTGAGTAAGTGCAGTCTCAGTCTAGAGGGAGTTGTGTGCTGTGCATTATGGGAGTTGTTGGCAGTTACTGGCAGAAGAATCATGGGGTCCATCCTAACCGTGGGACTGGGTATTTTGGTTGCACTTTTCAAGTTTTGCAAATTTCAGATGGGCAAAAGGGTTAATGCCATCCTAGGTTTGTAGGGACATCCTGAACAAAGGCACTAGACAGGAATTAGGCTGAGGTGGGTTTAGGGGAGGGTTATGGATAGCTTGGGATGTGGACACTGAGTAGACTCCTTTTGGAGTGGAAGCTGGGTCAAGGTAGGTGGTGGTGAAGAGTTAACTTTAAATCCCAGCCACAGGAGTTTAGATCGGAGGTGGGTAGATCTTTGAAAGTCTTTGTTTTTAAAAATGAACATAAAGAAGGGACCTTCTTTCTTCTAGCCTGTAGATGTTGTTGCTTGTTGATTTGATGCTTAGAGCTGCTGTAGTCATCTTATAACCCTGCAAGGGTTGTGAATTCCACCCCCCAAAGATATCTTGATTTCTTGAATTTAATTTCTCCTAGGTACTCTGTCTAGATCAGGTCCTATTGGCAGTTTTGATTTGATTTTGTGTTTTAATGAGTTTTCTTACCTTTGCTATATTCTAGTATTTTAGAATCTTATAGTTGAAAGGGTCCTTGGAGGTATTCAGATCTACCTTCTCAACAAGTACAGGAATCATACACTTAGTTTTTCGAGTAATTGTTATGTTTCTGCTGGAGCGCATGGACCATTTTTTAAGACAACTCTTCCATTGGTAGATTTCATTCCTTAGGTTAAAATCTGCCTTTCCCAGCTTTATCTGGATAAGGTCTAATCCTTTTTTTAATATTCCAGCCCTTCAGGTATTTGAGGACAGTCATGATGCCCTCTTCTAAACTTTCTTTTCTCAGTCTAAGTATTTTACTTTCTCTTACTTTATATTTCAAGATTCCGCACCATTATTCTTGCCCATCTTTCATGTGTTCTGTGTCTTAGTGAAGACCCAGAATTGAAAATAAAATCCTTTTAAAACAATTACGATGTTTTTATAGCAGTAAGCAACAGGAAACCCCTTCTTATTTGGCTTAAACAATAAGGAATTTACTGTTTTCAGTTGGGAGATGTACCTTTTTTTCATATCTGAACATTCCTGAAATTGAGGCATTTTGAACATTTAGGTGAATAGCATGTCAGTGTAGTTGACAGCACCCCCTTCCGTGATGACTTATAAAATAGTGACGCGTTCTACCACTGCTGTGTCTTGTACTTGATGAAACGTTGTCGCAAATAGCAGGAGGTCTCATGGAAGAGTAGAGTCACAATTGGTTATTTTTTTCACCTTGATTATATCAAGGACCCAGTGTGGCAGATAGACTTGGCTTACCCTCTCAGAGTTACAGGATGGCCGCAGAAGTTCTAAACATCAAACCTCTAATCAACAACATTTAGAGGCTAGAAGAGAGAAGGTCCCTTCTTTGTGTTCTTTAGTGTGTGTGTGTGTGTGTGTGTGTGTGTGTGTGTTCATTTTTAAGAATAAGCAGAATTTCCCGAAGTAACCCTCTTAGGTCAGAATTGTCACATGCCCATTCCGAAACCAATCACTGACAAGAGTTAGAAGTTACCATTATTAGCTCAGTGGTTCTTGGTCAATGATTCTCAAACTTGTGTGCACCAGAATGACCTGGAGAACTTAAACACAGATTGGTGGGCCTTATCCCTAGATTTTTTGATTTAGTACATTTGGATTGGGGACTGAGAATTTGCATTTTTCACAAGTTTGTGGGTGATGCCAGTGCTGCTGGTCCAGAGAGTGGAGTTGGGCCCAATCCCCCTTAAAGTGCATGGCCAACTGATATCCAAACAAAACCAGGGTTTTGTTAGCAAGAGGTGAGGTGGGGCAGTGTGAGGTAGGCAGTTATCCATTTCTGTCACAGTCTAGATCAGCATTTCTCCTAGATGTTGTAACACGCTGAAGTGTGGTTATTACTGTGTACAGAATATATTATCATTAGTAAACTAAGATTTGAGAATGACTTACTTAAATCATACGGAGTAGATCAAGTAGATTCAAGATAATGGTTGTTACTCTCTGACATACTTTCTTGAGGGAGGAGAGAACAGGCTGGCCATTCAGTGGGGGCACAGAGAACATACACTTTGGGTAGTATCGATATATAGTGTCTATTAATAATAGCTGACAGTGATGGTTAATAGTGTATTAACTACATTTAAACGTCACACTGACTCATTAGATAGGGACTGGTAATATCCACATTTCACAAGGCAGGAAACTGAGGCACCCAGAGGCTAAGTAATGTGCCTAGTGTCCTAGAGCCAGTTAGTAGTGGAGTGGGGCTTCAGCACCCTGCAGTTTGGCCTCACAACTCCACACTTTTAGCCATATGTTCTGCTGTCAGGTGGGGCCTCTGATGCAGGAAGGGGAAGGCTTGAGAGGTTTATTTTATATTTTTGGCTTGTGTCAGTATGGTGAGATTAGAGTGGTGGTAATTATTGTTTCCCTCCATTCCTTCCTTTTCTCCTGGTTCATCTCTACCTGTGTTTGTGTAATTGATACATTTGAGCATAAGTGTAGGACTTAAAACATTGTGTTAGCAATGTCTGCCCACTTTTTGCCATCTATACATTTTATAAACCTGCCTTCTTTGTCTTTTTGCACATACTGGGGAGAAAAATAATTGTGTAGATAGGATTGAGCACAGAGACCTATGGTTAAATGCTAAGTTTTTGTTGAACGTTATGGTGTGGAGGCTAACTGTCTTCATAAGAGCAGTTTTGTTGGTCAGTCTTTTTTTTTTTTTTTTTTTTTTTCCGTACGCGGGCCTCTCACTGTTGTGGCCTCTCCCGTTGCGGAGCACAGGCTCCGGATGCGCAGGCTCAGCGGCCATGGCTCACGGGCCCAGCCGCTCCGCGGCATATGGGATCCTCCCAGACCGGGGCACGAACCCGTATCCCCTGCATTGGCAGGCGGACTCTCAACCACTGCGCCACCAGGGAGGCCCTGTTGGTCAGTCTTTATGGCAAATAATTAACTAAATACAAAGGTTTTAAGCTGCTTCAGAATTGTTGGGGAAGCTAAAGAAACTCTAGGCCAAGCTTCTAGGCACAACTCCCAAAAGCAGAGTGAAAAACTGAGCTGCCTCATTGCTTGTCATATCCTGTTTAGCACTTTAGGCTGAAGCCATACTGAACAACTGGCCATGTTCTCTCACTTGTAGGTCTTTGTGTAGGCTGTTCCCTTTGCCTGGTACACTCAATCCACATTCTCTTGGCAAGTGCTTCCCATCCTTCAGATCTCATTGTAACTTAACTTTTCCTGATCCGTCCATTTTACTCGCCCTCAGACAGTCCAGTGCTCCTGCTCTGCGCTCCCATCGCACCCGGTATCCCCTGTCGTGGCACCTAACCGTTTATTATTGTTTGTTGGTCTGTCTTTCCCCACTCATTGTGTTGTAGTGCATTGTGAATGCTTGAATGTAGAGAGTTGAATGGTTCAGATTTTAAATGTCACCAATTACACATTTGAAGCTTCATTATCAAGAAATAGATGCCAATCACTAAGTTCTAAGTTGTAATTTCTAATTTTCATAATTATAATTGACTTGACAGATTTTTGCTTTGGTTTGAGTAAAACACCCCTTATGGCATGTCTAATGTAACTTAGTGGAGATTGGACAACTGATCTGTTAGCTAATAGTTCTTTGAAGTTTGGAGACTATGAATCTGAGAAGTTTGTAATTAGATGAAACTAGACTCTTACAAAATAAGCTTTTTATTTTTGAATAATTTCAGGTTTACAGAAAAGTTGGAAAGAAAGCACAGAGAGTTCCCGTATACTCCTCACCCAGCTTCTTCTGTTGTTAACACCTTACATTATCATGGCACGTTTGTCCCAACTAAGAAACCATACTGTAACGGTGTACGTTACCATTAACTGAACTCCAGACTTCATTTGGATTTCACCAGTTTTCCTGTTTGTATCTTCTCTCTGTTCCAGGATCCAGTCCAGGGAAGCAAATTACATTTTGTTGTCACATCTCCTTGGTCTCCTTTGGGCTGTGACAGTTTCAACATTTCGTTGTTTTTCGTGACCCTGACAGTTTGGGGGAGTGCTGGTCAGGCATTTTGTAGACCGTTCCTCAGTTTGGGTTGGTCCGATGGTTTTGTCATGGTTATCCCGAGGTGATGGATTTTGGGAAAGAATACTGGACTTTTTTCAAGAAGGAGTGAAATGCCCTTCTTGACACATTGTATCAAGGGGCTCTGATGCCTGCACTACATCATGGGTAAGGTTAACCTTCATCACTAGTAAGGTGGTGTTAGCCAGGTTTCTTCACTGTGATGTTACTCTTTTTCTCTTTTGCCGTTCTGTTCTTTGGAAGCAAGTCACTAAGCGGCCCACCCTCAAGGACTGTGTGAGCACATGTGCATGGGGGGATTAAGCTCCACCTCCTGGAGGGGGCAGTGATGACATGTTATTTAGAATTCTGTAAGCAAGATTTGTTTCTTCTCGCCCCGCAAATAAATATTTAGATTCATCACTGTGCAGTCACTTTGCAAGTATATTGATGACAGTTTTTTTTAAACATCTTTATTGGAGTATAATTGTTTTACAATGTTGTGTTAGTTTCTGCTGTATATTGATGACAATTTAATAGGCACTTAATGGGTCTCTGCTATGTGACAGGTACTGTGCTAATTTAGGGGGAAGTATTTTAAAATTCTTTGGAGTCACGTGCCTCTGTGAGAAACTGATAACTGCTATAGAGTTTCTCTCCAAAAACAAAAGATATGTGAAATTTTGCATACAATTTTAGGGGTTTCACAGATCTTTGCTTTCCTTTAAGACAGTCTCTGCCTTCCAGTAATTCAGTTCAGCTGAGGAGACAGGCAGGCAAGAAAATAGAATATGATGTGTTGCCTGCTATCAGGGAAGTCTGAGTTAAGTGTTTTGAGAACAGTTAAAGGAGTAGTTTTATTGGGGTGAGAGGCTGGGGAAAGTTACAGAGAGGGGATGCCATTTGAGTTTGGGCTTGAAGAATGAGAAAGAGTTAAATGAACAAAAGGTTGGAAAAGCATTCTAAGCAGCGGGAACCCAAGGGGCAAGACGTATGCAGAAATGCATGGTGAGGGTTTAGGTCTTGCCACCTTATAGCTAAAGTGGGAGGCAGATGGGCTAGATATAAAATCGGAGTGGTAGGAGAAGCTCTAGCTGGGAAAGAGACTCGGGTAAGTTTCTGTTTATCAATCTTGAAATGTTTAAATGACTGTGTAATGGTTTTGTCCACAAATTATTTTCATCTTCAGTTTTATGGCTCAGGAATTTACTACTTCACTCACATCATGCATGTATGACTAAGGGGTGAGTAGGAGGTGAAGAAATGCAGACCACTTTCTCAAGATGTTTGGATATAAAGGGACTTGAGGGAGAGAGCTAGAAGATAGAAGAGATCATGGGGTCCAGAGAACTTTTATTCAAGTCGGGAGAGACTTGAATGTATTTAAATAAAAGGAAGGAGCCAGTAAAGAAGGAAAGAGGGTGATTGAAATAGGCCGCTCAAAAGGTAGGAGGGTTGATCCAACACCGAATTGACACTTGGCATCAGGAAAGAATGGGTAAATAATCTAATTTGTAATGAATGGCTTGCGTACATTGTATTTAGAACTATCGGACGTATGTAAGACTTACAGTTGGCTTATAGGTAAATTTGGGCTGTGGCCTGACCTACTATCTTGCTGTTACTGTATTCATTGTGTTCATTTAGTTCCTTTTCTTTGCTAGGTTCTGGTGATAGGAGAATGTATCAGAGAGTCCATGCCCTTGAACTTAGTTGAGGTCATTAAGGATGTAGGACAGATGTATGAAAGGATCAAACATAAATATAAAGTGAGAACTTCCACAGTTCTTCCTCATGCTTTGGGCTGTAGGCTTTGGCCAGAGCAATCACTCTTCATTTTTTTTTCAGGGTGTGGGGAAAATGAAGTTGGGGTCTGTGGTAGTTTATCTGTTCTAAATAGTTTCTCATTTAGAAGTGATTTCAGCCGGTTCTACACTTGGGAAATCCTTGCTGGGCATTTTTCTTTTACCCTTAGATAATTTTAACTATAAACTATGAAGAGGATTAATTTTTATGGTGACCTGTTTTCTTTGTTTTAACTTAGGCCACAATGTTAATCGCTTGTTTCTAATCTGATAGATATATTTATAAAGGAATCAACTTCTTATGAGGGAAATTATTCCTAAATAAAGCATTAAAATTTAGCACATGTTTGAACATAGATTTGACCCTGTGCTTAACAAAAGGAGGTTTTTTGGTTGTGGTTATAATGCCCTTTGGGCATGGTATTAATTGACTTCAGAAATTAAAATGAAACTTCATTAGGCAGCGGTTACTCTTGCGTTTATATTCTTTCTACTCTGAATCCTTAGTGAAAACATACGCTCTTTAAATACTGAAAAATTGTATACTGGTTTTATTGTTACAAACCTGTGTAGTAGTTTAATGACAAACTTTCACTTGAAACCTCTTTTGTGAGGGATTCTTGAAAAGGAATTTTAATAAGATTATATAATTAGAACTAATAATGGACTGAAGCCTTTAAGGTCAGTATAGTTTATGCTTCTAGACTCAATTCATTCAGCAAAATATGTGCAGAAGCATCGCGTACATAGCAGGGGATAAAAAAATCATGGTTTCTGTCTCAAGCTTCCTGTTGAGCGGAGACAAATTGAACAAGAGTAGTTGGTGCTGTGAGAGGTGGGTTGTCTGATGTGGGCACGTGTGGCTGTTTATTACTTCGTTTGTGCCAGCAAAGACCTCTTTGGTACAGTGAAATCTGCAGCCTGAGGGATGGGTAGAGTCTGGCGGAAGCGTGGGGGAAGGGTGTAGGAGGCAGAGGGCGCAGTTATGAGGGAGGGAGCGTACCTGGGGAGAGTGGGGTTCCTGTACAAGCAGACCCAGAAGGCTGAAGTGTACGCATGCAGGGGGAGAGCAGGACATGGTGACTAGGGCCACACGGTGAGGGTCTTGTAAGGATTTTGGCTTCATCCTAAAGGCTCCAGAAAGCCATTGCTGGGAGAGGATCAGATTCTTTTATTAAGTTTTGGGGAAGATCACCCTGGAGTGGAGTGGAGCGGAGCGGAGTGTAGCAGAGATTGATGGGAGGTGTGAGCAAACGTGGGGAGGCCAGTTAGCCGTGTGTAATAGTCTGCAAGGGGTGATGATGGCTGCTTTGTGAGAATTCAGTATTAAACTCTCTACTCTGAGAAATCACTGAAATAGGTGGAAAAGTGCATACTTGCTGTAAAACAAACAGCATGTGCCTCTTTTCAGAAGTGGAAAGCTTTAGGTAGTGTGCATAGTTCCTGAATCTCACTTAAGGATCCTGAATTCCACTAAGGATCTGTCTCCTAGAGATAGTACACGACTCGTAAGGTCTTCCTTTTTTTTTCTCAGAGGGGGCAGGTGTCCCTTGTTTATTTGATTTTTTTAATGAAACTTTCATGTTCAAATTATAAAGTCTTTGGTCATACTGATTTAAAAGCGGATTTTTCTTTTCAGTTTGAACATATCTGACTACCACTCTGGAATACTTGACCCTTAATTAACTAGTAGGGCAGGGAATTCAGTCTCCCCAGATGTTAAGTAGTGCTATTTAAAATTTGGAAGCCCGAAGCAAGACAAGGCTGAGGTGACTGTAGCCAAGCCAAGCAGCCTCTTTTTGAGTAATAAAATAAGCTTGTTAAATGAGCGCAGTTCCAGGGAGTATGTCGAAGACTGGAGAAGCAGGTGCCAGTAGTTGGGGGCCTCAGGATGAAATCACGGGCCTGGCCAGAAGGTTCTTAATTGTTTTCATCTCTTATTGCAGCTCAGATAAATATGAAGCTGTGCCTGTAGAAATCGTTTGTATTCCCTGTTTGTCTTTCCCTTCCAGGAGGAGTAGAAACTTTATATAGCAGGTTTATGAGAATATGATAAGAAAATTTTAGGGTTCAGTTCTGAACTTCTCTTACTGAGAAGACTTGAAGAGAAGGATTGAAGCAGTCAGTGGAGAGAAAAGAAGACAGGGGGTGTGCTTTCATTTTCTCTTAAAGAATGGGATGATAGGCCATATTTATAGGCAGAGAAGGAACCAACAGAAAGGAAGAGATTACATGTACATTAGAAACTCTTTTAATTTGAAGAAAACTGTAAAAACACGCTGACTGATACCCTCCCGGAGTTAGCCAACTGCACAGTTTGAGGGCACAGTCCCCAAGACAGCCCTTGCTTCTGACACTAGTTGTGAGTTCATGAGTTTTATTTTATTTATTTATTTTTAAAATTAATTAATTAATTTTTGGGGGGCTGCGTTGGGTCTTCGTTGCTGCGCTCGGGCTTTCTCTAGTTGTGGCGAGCAGGGGCTACTCTTCATTGTGGTCCGCAGGCTTCTCATTGCGGTGGCTTCTTCTCTTGTTGTGGAGCACGGGCTCTAGGCGCACGGACTCAGTAGTTGTGGCTCACGGGCACTAGAGCGCAGGCTCAGTAGTTGTGGTGCACAGGCTTAGTTGCTCTGCGGCATGTGGGATCTTCCCGGACCAGGGCTCGAACCCATGTCCCCCGCATTGGCAGGTGTATTCTTAACCACTGGGCCAGCAGGGAAGTCCCAGTTCATGAGTTTTAAATTACATGTCATTCTGAGTGATGAAATCTTGTGCCATACAGCCAGGGACACGAAGCATCCCTTTGTCCAGTGTATCCCATCTGCTAGTCACTCAGTAGCCGTCTTGGTTATCAGACCAACTGTCGTGGTATCCCAGGGCTTATGCTCATGGGATATGACCCTTATTTTACTTAGTAATGGCCCCAAAGCACAAGAGTAACGATGCTGGCAATTCGGATGTACCAAAGAGAAGCCATAAAATGCTTCCTTTAAGTGAAAAGGTGAAAATTCTCTACTTAAGGAAGGAAAAAAAATCATATGCTGAGGTTGCTAAGAACAAATCTATTTGTGAAACTGTGAAGAAGGAAGAAATTCGTGCTGGTTTTGCTGTCACACCTCAAACTGCAAAAGTTGTGGCCACACTGCATGATTAATACTTAAATAAGGGACTTCCCTGGTCGCACAGTGGTTAAGAATCTACCTGCCAATACTTACTTCAAAGGTAGAAGCCATTCTGGACATGAAATGTACAGAGCAAAAATTTCCCATAATTTCACCCTCACAGAAATAACACTATTAAAAGTTGGTTGAGTGACCCTCTATATTATTCTTACTCACTTTTATTAAAAATGAGAGTATACTATACATATCATGTTACACTTTGGTATTTTAACTTAACATCTTGCATGCCTTCCTGTATCAGTATATATAGCTCTGATTTTGTTAAATGTATATGTAGAATTCCATTGTGCCATAATTTGTTAATTCCTTATTGAAAATATTTAGTTGATTTCTGATTTCTGATTTTTTATGAATACAAAAATTATACATATGAATACAAAAAGTTCTTCAGTAAACTTCTTGATACATATTTACCTTTTGTACTTGTGTTAGTATTTAGTAGGCTAAATATTTCTGTATCTCATGATACAAACATAAAAAAACACTCTAAATAGGTACCAATTTGCATATCCTTCAAAGAAGTATTCAGTCTTTTAATCTATCTAGTAGCCAAAATTTGTAGTCCTTGTTGAATTCAAGTGGCTTTTTTAATGTTTTCGCTCAGTGAATTTTGACAAAGTGAGTACTCCCATGTGAGCAGCCTCTAGATCAAGAAACCCGAACCACAGAAATACCCTTGGGGACCCTTTAGTCACTAAAACTGCTCTTCATCTCAACTTAATATTTTTCTGTGTTCTTACTTTTGTACTTACTCCATCTGTCAAGGCCTGGAAGAAGTTTATTAGAAACCTTTATTGATGGATGATTTTATGTCCATTTCTCCTTTGTAGTATTACATGTGTAATATGCACAGGTTTAGATTTTTAACAGTTTCATTGAGGTATAATTGACTTACAGAAAACTACACACATTTGAAGTGTATAATTTGATATGTTTTGAAATGTATATCCTCACCCTTGGGATCCACAATTAAGATAACCAACATATCTATCACTATCAGCCCATAATTTCCTTGTGCACCTTAGTAACCCCTTCCTGTCACCAGGCAACCACCGATCTGCTCTTTCACTATAGATTAGTATACCTTTTCTAGAATTTTATGTTAATGAAATTACACACTATGTTTTCATTTCTGTTTGGCTTCTTTTACTCAGCATAATTATTTTCAGATTCATCCATGCTGTTGTGCATACTAATAGTTCATTCCTTTTATTGCCCAGAAGTATTCCATTGTAGAAACCCTAGTTTGTCTATCCATTCATCTGTTAATGGATACTTGGCTTGTTTCCAGTTTGGAGCTATTACAAATAAGCCATGAACATTTGTGTACAAGTCTTTGGGCTTTTACTTTAGGTGGTAAGTACCTAGTTGTGGAATGGCTAGATCACATGGGAGGTGTATGTTTAAGGTTTTAAGACATTGTTACTGTTTTCCAAAGTGGTTATACCATTTGGCATTAACATGAACTGCGTGAGGGTTACTGTTGCTTCATATCCTTGCTGGATCAGTTTGCTAGGGCTGCCATAGCCAAATACCATAGACTGAGGGACTTACACAACAGAAATTAATTTTCTCGTGGCTCTTGAGGGTGGAAGTGCAAGATCAAGGTGTTGGCAGGGTTGCTTTCTCCTGAGGTCTTTCTCCTTGGCTTGTAAATGGCTCCTCTGTGTTGCTTCTTCACATGGTCTTTTCTTTGTAGTCTTTTTTTGTGTCTAAATTTCCTCTTCTTATAAGGACACAGGTCAGATTGGATTAGAGCCCACCCTAACCTCGTTTTTAACTTAATCATCTCGTTAAAAACCCATGTATTCTGAGGTACTGGGGGTTAGGGCTTCAGCTTATGAAGTTTGGGACACACAATTCAGACCATAACACTTGCCAACAGTTGGTATGATGAATTGTTGTGATTTTAGCCTTTCGAAGAGATGTGCAGTGGTAGCAGTCTGCATTTCTCTAATGACTAATAATGTTGAGCACATTTTCATCTGCTTATTGCCATCCATATATCTTGTTTGGTAAAGTATCTGTTAAAATTTCATGCCCACTTTTAAATTGAGGTTGTTTGGTTTCTTACTGTTGAGTACTGAGAAATGTTTATTTTGGATACAAGTTCTTTGTCACATACACGCTTTGAAAATATTTTCTCCCAGTCTCTGGCTTGTCTTCTTGTTCTTGTAACCGTATCGTCTAATGAGCAGAAGTTTTAAATTCTGATGAAGAGTCTCTTTTATTAATTTATTCTTTTATGGACTGTGCTTTTGGTATGTATTTTAGAGATCTTTGCCAAACCCAGGAACACAAAAGATTTTCTTACGTATTTTCGTCCAGAAGTTTTATCGTTTTAGGTTTTACATCTAGGTCTATGACCCACTTTAAGTTACTTATTGTATATAGTATGAAGTATGGATCAGTTCTTTTTTTTTTTTTTTGTATCAACATCCAATTGTTCTAGTATCATTTGTTGACAAGGTTATTCTTCACTGAATTGCCTTTGCACCTTTGTTGAAAATCAATTGACCATAAATGTGTGATTCTATTTCTGAGCTCTGTTCTGTTCCATTGATCTTTTTGTGTATCTTCATGCCAATACCACACTTTCTTTATTACTGTAACTTTAAAAATTAGTCTTGAAGCCATGTACTGTAAGTCCTCACATATTCTTCCTGAAAGCTGTTTTGGCTCTTCTTGGTCTTTTGCATTTTCACATGCATTTTGGAGTCAATTTATAAATTTCTACACAACAGCGTGTGAGGGTTTTAATTGGGATTGTGTTGAATTTGTAGATCAGTTTGGGAAGAATTGAAATGTTAACAATATTGAACCTTCTGGTCCAATAACACAGCATAGTTTGCCATTTATTTAGGTAGTCTTTAATTTCTCTCAGCATTATTTTGTTGTTTTCAGTGTAAAGTTCTTATGTGTCTTTCATCAGATTTATCCCTAAGTATTTAATATTTTCTGATAATATTATTTAATGGTATTTTGTTAATTTCAATTTCTGTTGGTTTATAGAAATACAGTTGATTTTCATATATTGATGTATCCTGGAACCTTGCTAAAATTAGTTTTAGTAGCTTCTCTGGTAGATTCCATGGGAATTTTCTATGTAGATGGTCATGTCAGCTACAAATAAATTTTATCCCAGTGTACCTTAAAGTTGATCTTTTCATTGTTTGTTTTGTTCCTTGGCCTTTTCAGCAAAGAAAATCATTATCTTTAGTGTTGGGAAATATTTCTAGCACTACTCTTTTAATCTTTTTTTCTCTTTCTTTCTTTGTAGTGTCAAACCTAGCAGTTGGTATTCTAGTGTATGAACAAGGAAGGGCTCTGGAGATAAGGGCTTTTATTTCTCTTGTGGAGTCAAAATAGAAGGTAGTTTTGTGGTATATGCTCTTCCCAGTCTCTTGATTGTTTTTAATAGTTATACTGTGTCAACATATTATATAGCCATTAAATATTATAATCTCTCTTTTAATTTCATTTAATCTTCGTTCTGCAAGTAACCATACAGTTAGTTTATGCTCATAGCGATCTTTATATATGTCTTTGTAGTCATTTTAGTTTTCTAAAGCTTATTCTCTAGTAGATTACTCAGGAAGTTGTTGACAACTTTTCTTGAGTTCTTTGCATAGTGATAACTGTTCCCTTAATACTTGAAAGTCACTTATGCTGGTTATAAAAATTTTGACTTGCATTTTCTTTCCTTTAGTATCTTAATTATGTTTCTCTGTTTTCTTCTGTCATAAAATATTGCTGACAATATCAAATGATATTTTCCTCTGTGAGTCATGTGTTCTTTTTGCCTAGAAGTCCCAAAGACTTTTCTTTCAATCCAGTAATTTTTTAAAATTTATTTTATTTTATTTTATTTACTTATTTTTGGCTGCATTGGGTCTTTGTTGCTGCACACGGGCTTTCTCTAGTTGGGGCATGCAGGGGCTTACTCTTCGTTGAGGTGCGTGTGCTTCTCATTGTGGTGGCTTCTTGTTGCGGAGCATGGGCTCTAGGCATGTGGGCTTCAGTAGTTGTGGCACACGGGCTCAGTAGTTTTGGCATGCGGGCTCAGTAGTTGTGGCTCGTGAGCTCTAGAGTGCAGGCTTATTAGTTGTGGCACACGGACTTAGTTGTTCCACGGCACGTGGGACCTTCACAGACCAGGGCTTGAACCCGTGTCTCCTGCATTGGCAGGTGGATTCTTAACCACTGTGCTGCCAGGGACGCCCAGTGTTTTTTTGAGAGTATGTCTGGTGTTGTTCATTTGGGGTGAATAGTCTCAGATAAATGGTATGGTCTTTCAATATAGCTTTATATCATTTTTTATTCAGGAAAATGTTCTTGTATTATAATTTTCAGTATTTGTTCTTTTCCATTGCTTTTTTGTCGTTTTAGTTAGAGACTCCTATTTTCCATTAGATTTTCCTTTCCTATCTTTAATATTTGTTATGTTTCTCTTGCATCCTTTTTATTTATCTCTTCATTTTCTTCTATTTAAAAAAATTTCTCCTTTAGCCATGTGTTTCTCTTAAAAGCATTTTTGTGTTTATTTGCTCTTGTCTTCTAAAATAATATTCATTTCTAAAATGATGTTTTCTTTTATTTATTGTTCTTCCTTGAGTTTTCTGAATCACCTCTTCTGTGAATTTAAAAAAAATCTGATAGTCATTCATTCCTTGTATCATTTTGATACCATTTATCTGGTTCTGAATTTGGGGGTGGGCATGCTTTTATTGTCTGCTGGGGATATTTGCTGTTTAATATTTTTTCTTTACAATAATTTTGTATGGCATCTGACATCAGTAGATTCTGTTGCTCATTTTTATGTGAAGTTAGTTTTCTCCAACTCTTAGAAGGAGGACTAGTTTAGTTTGTTTTCCCCTCCTCATAGTACTCCTTCTTTTGTGGTTTTTGCACAGACAGCTTGCTTTCTGAGATTTTATGGTTCCTCTCTCCCAGTTTTACCTAGACCTGTTCTTTCTTTCATCTTGTCCCTGTTTTGTCCAGTTTTGATTCCACTCACTGCATTTTCTCCTCAGTGTGGGTCCTTGTCCTGGAAGGGGGGTCCTGGAGGGTCAGTTTCAGGGTCCATGGAGGCACACTGCTGCAGCCCTTTCAGACCTGCATTCACCTGCTATTGGAGTGTGCACAACCTCTCCCTGTTTCAGCTGCTCATCTGATATTGGTCCACTGTGCTTTGCAGTGGGGCTGGAAACTTGAGGGTTGTGGGGTGTCTCCTGTTCCGCCAGCCCGCAGACATCCCATTGCTTTTCTCTGCTTTCTTCGGCACAGTCATCAGTAATATGGTCTTACGGCTGCTGGTGGTTTGTCCTTGCCTGCTTGTACTGTGGAGTTTGTGAGGATTCTTGTCATTGAGTTATGTCATAAATGTTGTCTGTGAACTTTTGGTTTAGCTACCTAAACTGCTTTTATAGTCTGTTTTTATATTTCATTTAGAGAAAATTCTAGTTTTCTGTACAGAAAAAATGAAGAATTTTTTCTTATTTCACAGAGAAAAGGATCTGCTTTTATGAAGTAACAGCCTTGTGAGGAAGGCCAAGAGGGTAAATTGCCAGTTAAAACTTAGCAATTTGTTTAATATGTAAGGTTAATGCATTGTTTTATTGTGAAATCACCATAGAATGGGTTAGAGTACTAATTGCTTTTATTAATCACCAACAAGTAACTAAAAATCCAGAATGTGGCAACTAGCTGACTATATATTAGTATGTTATTGGAAATTTAAATGTGAGGTTAATTTTTTTTTTTTTTTTTTTTTTTTTTGCGGTACGCGGGCCTTTCACTGCTGTGGCCCCTCCCGTTGCGGAGCACAGGCTCCGGACGTGCAGGCTTAGCGGCCATGGCTCACGGGCCTAGCTGCTCCGCAGCATGTGGGATCTTCCAGGACCGGGGCACGAACCCGTGTCCCCTGCATCGGCAGGCGGACTCTCAACCACTGCGCCACCAGGGAAGCCCCAGGTTAATTTTTTATTATCAGCTAATAAGTGATACAGATACTTCAGTGTAAAAGAAAAAGTGCTTCTTCCTTGGGATATAAGTTATTTCTTTTGTATGGTTTTGCCTATTTTGAGAATATAAAACACTTCAAGTAAAATTAGTCATTTTTGAAGACTCAGAGAACTGAGAACTTATCTAATTGTCCTCCCTATTACATCAATCCTGATTTCCCCTTTTTCATCACCTTGAAGGCCCCCTTGGTTGTAATTTTGATTTTGATTTTTTTTTTAAACTGGCAGCTTCCTGTGTTATGTAGAGCAGGGGAGGGCCTAGAAGGGAGAACTAAAATTAAATGAGATAATTCTGCTTCTTCATACCTTCTCAGTTTAATTATTTCAGTAAGAATCTGAAATCAAATATAGAATGGAAAATGAATGTAGGAAAACCATCTGAGAACCAGTAGTATAGTTTAGACATCAAATCATAGCATTCTTTCAGTAGCAGTTTGGGTACCTATGACATTCTGTATTGAATAATTGTTTTGAATAATAAAGAAACTTGCTTGAAAAATATAGTTTCTTTTCTTATATTCGATATATAACCAGTGTTCTGTTCCTCAAATTACATCAATTCTGATTCTAATTCTTGGTTATTTATACTAATTGGAGAAGATGGTGGGAAAGCCATACCTGCCAATGTTTTGACATGAGATCTGTCCTAAGTATAGGTGATTCATTGTGGGAAGTACGTGCAGGATCTCCTTATGATCCTTGCATTTATAAAATTTTTCTGGAATGGATTTTAAGGGCAGAGTTGTAGCATGTAGTCAGTTTCTAAGGTAGAGGCAAGTGTTTTAAGAATGTTGTTTGAATGGAGTGATAGGAAGAGCCTACCTGACCGACTGCTCTTGTCTCCGAAGATGGAAGGGGTTGCCGCTACCTCAGGCAGGGCAGTTCGAGAGAAGGGCTAGTGCGTCTACCGTGGGTCAAGGGAGAGTTGTTTCAAGAAATAAGATTTTGGACTTAAGTTTTATTTTTTTGGTATGTTTTATATGTCAGCCTTGTTCCAGTATTTCTTTGTTAATTCTAAAGATCTTAGAATTCTTGTACAATTCAGAAAGCCTGAGATTTAAGAAGAGATGATAAAAAGGAGAAAAAAGACTGGAAGGAGATGCAGAGCTAACCTGTTTTCTTCTTAGTTCAGTTCAGCAGAATCTCTCTGCTGCTTGTGCTTCGTACATATGTCGCTCACCTTGTAGAATGGTATTTTTTCATTTAGGAAAAGTATTTTTTCCTTATTCCATTTGACCCAGAAGAGCAGGTTTTAGACCTTCTCCATGCTCTCCTTTTCTTCCAGAAAATGAGGGGTGGCTGAGATACGGTGGCAGTTTGCTTGACCCTCCTGTAGAGTGGGGTAGTAGAGAACCTAGTCTTAGGTAATGACTTTGAAGAGACATTTATGGGGCTTCCCTGGTGGTGCAGTGGTTGAGAGTCCGCCTGCTGATGCAGGGGACACAGGTTCGTGCCCCGGTCCGGGAGGATCCCACATGCCGCGGAGCGGCTGGGCCCGTGAGCCATGGCTGCTGAGCCTGCACGTCCGGAGCCTGTGCTCCGCAACGGGAGAGGCCACAACAGTGAGAGCCCCGCGTACCGCAAAAAAAAAAAAAAGAGAGAGACATTTATGAAGTCTTGAGATGTGAGGGCTACTGTCTAGGCTTGAGAGAGAACTTCTCCTAACTGTTCTGGCTAGAATATGCAAATGAAGAAAGGTTTCTATTAGCCTTGACCCCCTGTAGTCTTTATCATTGTTTCTTTTTTATTATCTAGTATGTATTGGTTTCTTGGAAGAACTAAAGCATAATTTCAGTAGGCATTTCCTCCCTGCATACAGCTCTTTGAGAAAACTCCATGGTAGAATGGTGGCTCTGTTCTGCTGCTGTGTAGCTGCACGGTTTAGCATGGCCATGGCTTGACTGGACTGGAGCTAGCAGCAGGGCGAACTGTGCCCTGCCCGGGTTTCAGAAATATCAGAGAGGAATGTGGAGACATTTATGTCTTTTATTTAGGTTTGAGGGGAAGTACAGGTGAGTTGAGGATGAGGCTTTCTGATAGAAGATCAGGGCAAAAGGTAGGAGGCCAGGTCATGAGTGACATCATAGGCAGATTCTGTTAGTGAGGGGAAGTCAGTGCTAGGTTTTAGGATAGGAGATGGCATGATCTGGTTGGGTCCATGATATAATGGGAGGCATGGCGTTAGTGCTTTTCAGAGTGTGGTCCTGGCATAGCAGCATCCCATCACTGGGGTGCTTGTTAGGAATGCAGATTCTTGAGCCCACCCCGGACCTGAACCAGAATCTCTGGGGTGGGCCCAGTCATGTTGAAGTTTCAGGTCCAAGTATTAGAAAAAATGTGGCCCTTTGGATCAGTAGTGCTAGGAAGTAACGCTAGTCATGTAATTGAGTACTCTGTTTTAGAGATTCTTTCTCCTGGGCAGTTCTTTTTTGCTCCGGTAATCCTTATTTGTAGCTATAATTTCGATGAAAAAAAAATCCAAAGACTCGATGTTGTATTAAATTGAGCGTTTATGTGTTCGGGTTCCACTTGGCAAACAGCTTTCATTTTCTATAGCTTTACAGCTTTCAGCCTTTCTCTGTATTTGTTATATAGATGGGATAAGTGTACCCTCGTTCTGTTTCCTTTAGATTCTTAATCTGGATTATGCCTCTTTAGATTTCTGTGTGGAAATGTGTGTGTGATTTTAGGAACTGAAGTTTACTTGAAAGATATAAGTAAGATACAAAGAGGAGAATAGTGATTAAAATAGAGAATTGATGGAAAACCTTTTATTGAGTTTTTCTTTTAAATTTATGAGGAGGAAAAATTCCTTAGAAACATAAATTTCATGACCTAACTAAAGTTAATAGTTAAAAATTATTTTGGAATGGTTTAATGGTATAAAACACCTTCAGAAGGTAAACAGGGATTCACAGTCTTCCTTTCATCTATGTCCCTCAGCCGCTGGTTCTCTTCCCCTGAGGCAGCCAGGGTTGTTTGCCTGTACATGCGGGCGCGCGCACACACACACATTTGTAAATATATTACCATTAAAGTATATTTATTTTTTGCCATAAACAGTAGCATACTATACCTTTTATGATGGACAATTACATTTTTTGAAATCTTTTGCTGTTGCTGCCGTAATATGGTAAGTGTATATGTATACCACACATGCATACACATAACACATCTAATCTTCACACATGTGTTAACATATCTACAGAATAAGTTTCTAGAAGTTCACTAGCTGTGTCAAAGGGTGTGTGCATGCGCAGTTTTGATAGCTATTGTCAAACTGCCCTCCATAAAGGCTGTTTACACTAGAGCAAGGTACTAGCATGGTAGGTCTTTAAAGGGAAATTTAGGGTTTCTCTTTTCTAGTACCAGTTTGAACTCCCGCCAGCAATGTGAGGAGGTTATTTCTCCACAGCATCACCAAGAGATTGTTTTGAATTTTTGCCAATGTGGTTGGTATAAATAATTTTTCAGCAGAGCTTAATTGTGTATAATGTTGATCATCTTTTTATTTGTTTCTGTTCCTTTCTGATGAATTGCTGATAGATTTTGAGTATACCTCATTTACTCAACAAATATTCTTTGAAGAACTTCTGTCTGGTACTTTGTGGGCCTGGGAGATACCCAAATGAAAAATTTGCTGTGGGAAAAAAAAATTTGCTGTGGAGTTAGTTTTTGTTTTTAAGACGGGAGACACTTTGAAATGAAACATGCTGAAGAAGACAAGCCAGGAAAAGAGTACCTGGTATGCCAGAAGGTACACGAAGCGAAATGACTGGTTGATAGAGGATTTAGGGAACCAGGAAATGCCTATTTAGTCAGAGATACATTGTGTGTGATGTCATGACATCATTTCTGGGTCTTCTGCTCAGAATTCAGATAGTTTGACTACAGAATCTACTATTTGGGAACACATTTGTTTTTCACATGATTAGTGGTAACATTGCTGCAGTCAAGTGGAATATTAAGAAGGACTGAAGGTTCTGATGATGTTATGCTGATTCTAGTAGGTGTGTCATACATGGATCCAATGTTCTTTATAAAGGCCCCTAGCTTTACTTCTCATTACCGTGTCACTTTCACATTGCTTCTCACTTTGTCTGGATGTCCCATGGCTTGTGATGGAAGGTCCACAATCTACCCTAGTCTGAAGGGGATATATATAGTGTTTCATACATGGTTCTCAATGACTGTCCTGTAGGCAAAGTGCCCAGAGCAGAGCTAGATCAGAGCAGATCCCAAGTAGGTAGGAATGAGGACCAGTTGCAGAGGAGCCAAAGAAAGATTTTTTTTAAGGGCCAAGTATTAGCCATAGTGGGGAGGTCCTAGTCCCTTAGCCTAAAGAATTCCAAGGAGACCATACCATTTCGGTTCAGACTTTGAATGACCCTTTCCTTTGTATATCAGTGCCCTTGGCACTGTCTCTGTGTAATGTCCAGGCCCTGGTTTTTGCCCCAGATCCTGATGAATCCAAGGAACATGGATGGATACTGCGAGGAGAGAAAAGAGAAACCCTGAATTTCCCTTTAAAGACCTACCATACTAGTACCTTGCTCTAGTGTAAATACCATTGTAAAATGCTTGTTCTTTGGGAAACTTAAAAACTTCAGATGCAGCAGGTCTTGACTAGAAAGTGAAGAGGAACTGAATTTTAACTCTTCGCTTAAAAATGTATCATTTTGGAAGCATTGAAAATAATTAAACTTTGAGAGTGAACAGTTTAACAGCAACCCAAAAATAAAAAGTGAAACCACCCAACAGATACAAACTACTGTGCATAAAATAGATAAGCAACAAGGATTTACTGTACAGCACAGGGAACTATATGCAATATCTTGTAGTCACCTATAATGGAAAAATTCTGAAAAATATGTGTAACTGAATCGCTTTGCTGTACACCTGAAACTAACACAGTATTTGTAAATCAGCTGTATTTCAACAACAACAAAGATGACACCAGCCGCTCAGTCGTTGTACTTCTCTTAAATGCTAAATGCTGGTCTGAAGATGACTTGCTTGTCTTTTGTCTAGAAGTATATGTTTTGAATATGTAATGCGATTTCTGTTTCTGCGGCTTTCAAGAATTGATTTTACTACTTCATTGTCAGACCTTTCATGTAAGAAGTGTGGTCAGGGCTTTCCCATGCAATCTGGCACAAGAATGAAGATTGACTCTTAAGCTTTGTACCTCAATATCCCTTTTCCTTATCCCCTTTTATTTTATATCAAGTAGATGAGATGTTTTAAAGTGAAGATTGAATTGTTTTCTCACATTCATTGTGAACTGGCAGAAACATGGAAAGGATCATTCTTAGAGACAGTTGACTTGGCTGAAGGAGAGGAGAAAACATTCCTCTCTGTCTTGTTTTCCTGTCCTCCTTTTCACCTCAATTTAAAAAATTAGGTGCAAATGCAAAATGCAAAAACAATAAATTTAGGATGAATTAAAATTCAGGTAGAATTAAGATATTGTAATTAAGTTATATAGCATTTGACACTAAGTGTATGTAAATCTTTTTTTTTAAATTTATTTATTTTTGGCTGCGTTGGGTCTTCGTTGCTGCATGCAGTGTTTTTCTAGTTGCGGCGAGCGGGGGCTACTCTTCGTTGTGGTGCACAGGATTCTCATTGCGGTGGCTTCTCTTGTTATGGAACACGGGCTCTAGGTGCGCGGGCTTCAATAGTTGTGGCTCGCGGGCTGCAGCAGGATCAGTAGTTGTGGCACACGGGCTTAGTTGCTCCGTGGCATGTGGGATCTTTCACAGACCAGGGCTTGAACCCGTGTCCTTTGCATTGGCAGGCGGATTCTTAACCACTGTGCCACCAGGAAAGTCCCTGTAATCTTTTTAAAAATGGTATTTTATGGTGTTTGTGTCCCGTGGATATTCTTATTCAATTTCTAGAGTCAGTTATTAACTCTCGAAGAAGAGATGGTTTCGGCATCTAGTGGGCTTCCTGTGGAAATGGGAAGCAGATCTATGTGCTTGGTAACATTTAAAGTCAGGGATGAACCACTCAAGAAATGTTTGATGATCAGATATTTTTTAAAGTCCCATCAGTGGACTTTAAAAGTCACTTAAACACTTGATTTTGCAGTGATAAACCTTTTTAGCTTTTAAAACCAGTATTTTCCACAAAAAGCAGAGTCTTTCTCTCTCTCTCCGCCCCCTCCCGCCACCCCACAATAATCTATCTTTCTAAATTGAGAAATCACTTGGCAAATGAAGAGGAAGTACTCCTTGAAGGCAGAAATTTATCTTATTCTCACTTTTGAATTGTGGTATCTGTTTTAAAGCACAGGTACGATAGGAAATACTCACTAGGGTGACTGTCATTAAGGAAAGGTTAATCTGTGGTGTGCACTCTGCTGTAGAGCAGGGAAATGTGCACGACACAGGAGCTTGCTTTCAAATAGGTTAACACGAAGAGCTTCTGCATTTAGAGTGATTTAATTCTGAAGTTTAGAAGAGACCTCAGCGATCATCTAATTTAGCCAATCCTCCCAATTTTATAGACACAGAAACTGAGACTCAGAGCATTTAAACAGCCCATGCAGGCAAAGCTGTCATCGTAGCCAGAGCTTCTCGCTCGGAGCGCACTGTACAGTGCTTGAGGGGTGGGGCAGAGTCCCCCTGAAATTGACCTGTGTGCTTTTCACCTGAAAACTCTGCATTACTACGTCATAAAGCAGGGCTGGCGAGAATAGAAATTTTAGGTAATAGTAATATTTTTGAATCATTTCATGTGTTCACTGTACATTGAACTCCTGGAAGATACCTACACTGTGGCTTGGACTACGTTCCACAGTACAAAGTAGTCATCTTTGCACTGTTCATTCCTAATTAGTTAAAAATACTCAGTTTTATATCCTCTTGAATTAAAAAATGGTGTTTTACATTTCCAAGTAAATAGCTGTCTTTTACTAGCCTTTTGCTGTTAATTTCCAGTTCCCTTGCAGTTTGGCGAGCAGATTTGGCTTGTGTTGGTTTTTCTTTTGGAATATGTTGAGATTTTTTTCATGGTCTAATATGTGATCAGTGTTTGTGAATATTCAAATGTATATTTGGAAAGAATGTGTATTTTCTGTTAAGTACACGTGTGTGTGTGTGTGTGTGTGTGTGTAAAATGTAGCTTATTAATGGGTCTTTCACATCCTTAATGTCCTTACTTATTTTTTGCCTGCTTCATATTTTGATTTCTCAGAAGGGTTTTGCAATAGTCTGAATGTGTCCCCCCCAGATTCTTATGTAGAAGTCTAGCCCCCAAGGTGATGGTATTAGGAGGTGGATCTTTTAGGAGATGATTAGGTCATGAGGGCAGAGCTTCCATGAATGGGATTCATGCCCCTATAAAAGAGGCACTCGAAAGCTTCCTTGCCCCCCTCTGCTATATGAGTATGCCAGGTCTGCCCCTGGGAAAGGGGCCCTCACCTAAACATGCTGGCGTCCTGATCTCGGACTTTCAGCCTCCAAAACTGTGAGAAATAAATTTCTGTTTATAAGCTCCCCATTTATCCAACTTACCCATTGGTATTTTGTTACAGCAACCCTAACAGACCAAGATTCGTTAAAGCCTCCCTCAGTGAATGTTAATTTGCCAAGTTTTGTGATATTTTTTACCAGAGCTGTGTTGGTGGGTATATAAAATTTATTATTTTTATCTTCTTAGTGGATTATTCAATTTATTATGAAATATTCCTTTTTGTCTTGTTTATTGCTTTCTTTAAGTTCTACTATGAGACTAGCACTGATACACCTCTTTCTCTTGGTATATCTTTCTCCCCCATCAATTCTCTGCACAGATGAACCCTCCATAGACCCAGCCTGGTGACCGTATAAAACCTTCTGTCTCTCTCTATCCCTCTAGTCTGCCGGCGTCTTATCCTCATTGTGTCTTACCTTTATACCACTCAAGTGTTTCTTGATTTGCTTATGGTCTGCCTCCCACTTTTGAGTGTTAGCTTCGAGAGAGCAGAGGCGGTACTTGGTCCCATCCTCCCACCCCCATCTTCGTCTTAAACATCTTGCAGAGTCCTGGCATGTAGTGGGCATTTTATGAATGTCGAATGAATGAATGGGGTAATGGTTAGCATAAGAAGTGGTCAGCAGGAAGCCTTCATGAGGTTGGAGGTCACTGGTATGTTTAAAAGCATGATTTGGGAGGGGGTGCAGTTGTTGGTGATGGGGCTGTGCACTGACCGCAGCAGTGGGTGGCTGAGTTTACGGGCAGAAGGGGTGACTGGAGCCCCGGCCTTGGAAGGCCCGATGGCTGGGATGGGTTATCAGCGTGGGCATTGAAACCTCTGACAGAGATCACAGGGCATTGAAACCTCTGACAGAGATCACAGGAGTCCTTTGGCCTTTATCGCAGGAAGGTGAGGAAACGTTCACTCACGGGTGCTGGGCTCCCTGCGCTCTTCGTGCTTCAGACGGTCTGTGGCCCTTAGTTTTGGAGGAACTCCTGGAAAGGAGGTTTTCATGTTCTCGGTCATAGTTTCTTCTTGGAACTAAAGAGGTGCTGCTCTGCTGCCTTCTCCCATGGGATGTGGCTGCGGGAAAGTCTGAGGCCAGCCTGATTTCTCTTCCTCCTGGTGGGGATTGCTTTTTCTGCCGGCATGCTTGAAGAAGTCTTCAGTTATAGCCTGTCTTTTCCTTTCTTTTGAGTTGAGAGCAGTGTATGTGAAAGAAGACGAAATGCAGCTGCGTTAGGTAATTGACCTGTGAGCCCCCTTAATTAAATCTTAAAGTGACTAGAACTCTTGTGTTTCTGAATATTTATTCCTTTACTTGTACGAGGCTCCTGGACATCGGCAGAGATCAGAAGAACTGTTCTAGGTGTGGGCTGTGTCTTCCTGTGGTCACTCAGCTCTCCAGGCCTCCTGTTGGATGGGCTCTGATTGTGACCTGAAGCCCAGACTGGCCGTGAACCAACAATTGTATTTCAACCAAGTACAATCAACATGATTCCATTCTAGAATTAATCCCTTCAGTCTGTCTAATAGGGCTCCCCAGTGTTAGAATCCAATTTTTCTCTAACAGTAAGACCTTTGGTTAGTTGCACACCTTCTGAAATTGCACTCAATGGGGTTTAGAATCTAGGAGGACTTAGGACCCTAGAATTTCTTTCGGGGCTGAGGGGCGGCAGGGTATAGTGGATGGAGCATGGGCTCTGAAGTCGGTCCCACCTGAGGTCAAGCTGCAGAGGTGCCTCTGATTAATTTGATTCAGCACAGGTTGCTTGGCATAATGGGATAGTGCTTGGATGTTATGAAGAATGCAGATAATATTTGTAAACTATGTTGCACGGTACCTGCCATAGAGTTGGCTAAGTGATCATAGTTTTTATCAGTATTTTGTTAATTTGTGTAGCTGTTGCATATTGAGTTTTAAGAACATTTAAATTTGGACACGTTAAATCTAGTTAGTGCTACTTCTAGATGGCTAGTCTTATATGTTGGTTAGTGTTTTTCCTTGATGTAAGCAAATTACTGTAGTCACACTCTAGTTTGTTAACCTGTGTTAATTGGGATTAAACTTTGAGATGGCATAATAGTTGGCCAACTCCCTGTTTTATCTCCTGCGCACTTGGGGCTCTTAAGGTTATGGCTTTAGGAAAGTGGTCTCTTTTATCTCAGGTAATCTTTCTTCAGCCCCTCTCACAATAGCAACGCTCTCAAGCTCGTTTTGAGCACAGTGTTAAATCACTGACTGGGGCACTGGGGATAATCTTAAGTATGACTCTTGACAAGTTAGGTCATCATAGAAGCCAAAGGAGGACAGTTTGCTGGTGTGTCTTGACTTGGATCCTCTTCTGTCCATCCTTATAAGACTAGCTCTTCAAAATATTTCTAGCTGCCTCCCTGAGACCTGTATTCATCGTTGGCCTCCCAGCCTGAGCATATCCCCTATTGGTCCTAATAGAAAAGATGGTTAATTTTTTATGCCTAGCACTTTACAAAGTATTTTTATTGTCATTATCTCAGTTAATCCTCACAACAGTCCAGTGAAGGATCTTCCTTTTACACATGAAAAGAAACCCCAGAAGTCTGCAGAGTTGAAGAGACTTGCTCCAGACCATGTGGTTTAGTGAAATGACCCAACTCACCCACATACAGTGGTGTTGACACAAGGTTTTGTGTTGTCCTAAACTGCCTGAGTGGGATTCTGTTTCAAATAGTATAAAATGAAATCCTGTGTATGGGGTGGTTTTTTTGGGGGGGAACGGGTGAAATTCACATAACATAAAATTAAGCATTTCAGAGAGAACCGTTCAGCAGCATGTAGTATGTTCACAGTGTGGGGCAGCCATTGCCACTACCCAGTTCCAAAGCATTTCCATTGCCCTAAGAGAAAACCTGTACCTGTGAGTCATCACGCCCTATTTTCCCTTCCCCCAGCCCCTGGCAACCCCCAATTTACATTCTGTATCTATGAATTTACCTATTTTGAATATCTTATACAAACGTGACCTTTGTGTTTGGTTTCTTTCACGTAGCATAATGTTCTCATCCACATGTAGCATTGTATCAGTACTTCATTCCTTTTTATACCTGAATTATATTCCATTGTATGGAGTTACTACATTTTATTTAACCATTTATCTGTTGATGGACAGTTGGGCTATTTCCACCTTTTGGCTGTTGTGAATAGCACTGCTGTGAACATGCATGTACATATTTCTATTCTGTTACACAGCACTTCATGCTCCTAGGTATTTACCCAGGGAAACCATATGTCCTTGAAAAGAGTTGTATAGGAATGTTTATAACAGCTTTATTCATAATAGCCCAAAATTGGAAGTATTCCGAATCTTGATTGGGGTCTTGGTTATATAGTGGATATACTCATTGAACTGAAACCTAAGATCTGTTTAATTTCACTGTACATGAATTTCACTTTATTTTTAAAGAGAAAGAGAATAGGGCAACCCATGAACCTTAATTAGAAAAAGAAAATTCTGGCTGCTGTATTGTTTTAGTCTGTTTGGGCTGTTGTAATAAAGTACCACAGACTGGGTGGCTTCTGAACAACAGAAATTTGGTTCTTATAGTTCCGGAGGCTGGAAGTCCAAGATCAGGGCGCCGGCATGGTTGCGTTTTGATGAGGATCCTCTTCCTGCTTCATAGTGGGAGCTTTTCCCTTGTGTCCTCACGTGATGGAAGGGGTGAGGGAGCTCCCTGAGGTCTTCTTTTATAAGAGCACTAATCCCCTTCCTGAGGGTCCCACCCTCAGGACCTCATCGCTTCCCAAGGGCCCCATCTACTAATACTGTCACCTTTGAGGGTTAGGATTTCAACATAATGAGTTCTGGGGAGACACAAACATTTAGACCATAGCATATATTAATATAGGGGGATAAGGGTGGAAGCAGATCAGTTAGCAGTATGGCTTGGCTCAAGATGGTATCAATGGAGCTGGTAAGTAAGTGTTCAGATTCTAGGTCTATTTTGAAGGTAGAGCTAATTGGGTCTGCTGATGGATACGATGGTGGATTTGAGGAGAAGAAAGTTGTCAGGGGTGATGCTAAGGTTTTGGATGAGATGGAGTTGCCGTACACTGAGCTGAGGGAGACTGAGGAGCAGGCTTATCGGGAAATCAGGGATTTGGTTGGGGACATGCAGAGGCGCCTGCCTGACATCTAAGAGAAGGGGTGGAATAGGCAGTTGTGATCTAGGAGGTGGCAGTTCAGGGCTCTGATCTAGGGTGGAATGTAAAATTTGGAGTTTTCAGCACAGATGGTGATTCAAGTCCTGAGACTGAAGGACTTTCCCAAAGGAGTAAATGTAGACAGTGAAACCTGAGAACTGAACCCTGAGGCACTTTTAACTTTTAGGGTTAGGGAGACCGAGAGGAATCCAGCAAAGGGCAGTGAGAAGGCCTGGCCAGTAGGGTGGAAGGAAAACCAGAATACTATGGTGTCTTGAAAGTCAAGTGTGGAAAGTGTTTCATGGAAAAAGGTTCATCATCTTGGCTAAATAATATGAGGACCAAGAATTGACTGTTAAATTTAGTCGTGCAAAGATTACTGATGACCTTGATGAGAAGTTCCTGCGGTATGTTAAGGGTGAGCACCTGGTGTGTGAGCTCTGGAGAAGATGGGAGGAAGGTGATTGGAGGCGGTGCATGTAATGGGGAAAATTGCAGCCTGTTTGTGTGCTTATAGAAATGATCCACAGAGAGGAAAAATTTGATGAAGCAGGAGAGAGGGGAGCTAGAGCTAGAGCTGCAGCCTCAAGTTGGTAAGAGAAGGGAAGCGGTCAAAGGCTGAAGTGAAGAAATGGCAATGAACCCAGACCAGCGGGAGGGAGAGGAGAGTATATGGGCAAGCCGCAAGTCAGTGGGTAGAGGATGAGGGGAGATGGGTCTGTTGGTTTCTGTTTGCTGAGCGAAACAGGAAGCAACAGCTATTAGCAGAGAGTGAGGAAAGGTTTTCAGGGTTGCAGAGAGGGAGGGTGTGAAACAATTACCTGGGAAAGTGGAGTCCGTGGATTAAGGAAATGTAGTTTGATTAAGGGGCAGCTGTAAGGGGCCATTTGAAGTTAGTGGTGGAGGTTTTTCTCCTACCATGTTCAACTGTTCTTGGGCTGGCATGAAGTAGGCAGAAAGTTGGGTATTAGTTGGGTTTTTGCTAGTTGGGGTACCATTGAGATGAGAGAGGGGAGGGGCAAGAGTATTCAAAGGGAGTGATTACAATGATGGACTATAAGGTCTACACTAGGACGTGAGGATCAGGACAGGGTATGGATAATGAAAAGGTGGTAGGATCAATGAGTTGAAGGATCCATCAGGGTTGAGGAATTGCTGGCGCTGGCCTCTCCAGGAGGAGGTAAGCAACAGTCAGGACCACTGCTGTGGAAGATTCGGTGGTGGGCATAGGGCGCTTGAAATTGAGATGACGGGAATGGTTGCAATTGTTTGGTAATGACGGAGTTTAGGGTATGATTAATACACTCAGTAGCTTGTTTCCATCCTTTGCATGTTTCCTATTTTTAATAGGAAAAACTCAATAAAGCATTTAGATTCCCTTTTATATATTAACTTCATTCTGGCTAATTTGTCTTGTATTAATTGGTACAGTGTTAGGGCTTTAGTGATTGCTTAACCCATATTTTCTTTTTTCCTCCATTGATAAATCAAACATCTGCCATTTTGTTTGTGAAAACTGAAATAGAAGAGTACGGTCTAACTTTAGTATGAGCTACGCACGGAAGTAGCCATGTCCTCCTTAGTTAATAGTACTGAAGTTTCAAGATAAATTGAATTTTCCCACCAGATTTAAAATGGCTAACGTAAAATGGGTGGTAAGACTACAGTACAGCAGCTCTGTCGTAGGCAGCATCATGATCCTCCAATGGTGTCACATCCTAATCCCCAGAAACTGTAAGTGTGTTACCTCACATTGCAGAATGGACTTCACAGATGTGATTAAGTTAAGGATTTGGAGATGGCATGGTTATCCTGGGTTAGCTAAGCGGGGTATGTAATCTAAGGGTGCCTGACGAGTGGAAGGAGGAGGCTGGAGGGTCAGAGGCAGAGGGATTTGAAGACGCTGCACTGCGGCTGGCTTTGAAGATGGAGGGAGGGGCCGTGAGCCTGCGAGTGCATGTGATGCAGTCTCTAGAAGTTCCTCTAGAGCCTCAGAAGGAGGCGTTGGCCTTGAACTCAATCAGTATGACTCCAGCGTCTATAAAACAGACTAACTTGCAGGCCAGCTGAGCTTGATCATAGCCCGATGGGGTGGGGTACATTATATCTAATTAAGAAGTGGGACTCTCAGGAGGGGAGGTAAAGGAGGCAGTTTTTAACACTGTTTATTCAGATACCAATCAGAGTAGCCGCATCTGCTGCTGCTCAGTTGTACTAGAGCAATAACCCTGTGGTGGAGAATGACACACAAGACTGTTTACCCTGATGTTTTAAAATATATATTAGATAACTGTTTTTAAATATATATATTAGACAATATTATATATATAATATCTATATATAGATGATATATATATATTATAAATATGTATTCGATATATTAGATATTCTTTTGCTTAGATTTCTGTGCTCACGAAACAAATGCTTGATTATAATTTGGCTTCCTGTGCTGCATGTCTACATGGAAAGAGCTCAGTGAGCAGATGATTCAATTATCTGGTTCCCTTTGATTAATACATGGGTTTCCAATATGGTTTGTTTGTGGACAGGCATGGCCAGAGGGCTCTCATTCCTCTTGGTCCCCTTGGCTGCTGTAATTTTCACTTAACATTGCTGAATTGGTATTCTGGTTTTAGTTAGTCTGTTGAAAGTCAGCCGGTCCCTGGGAGATGGCTGTACTTGATACACTTGACGATCATTTTGCTGACCCTGTGAGGATTAGTCTCTGGATCTTGAAAATTCAACAAGCTAATATAACCCCAGAAGGCTTGTGTGAGACATAAGATGTTTTCGCCAGGTGACACAGCCCTGCTTCTTCAAAGCTGAGAGATAAACATGAGTGAGCTTTGCTTAAATCTGAATTTCTGTAACTGAAAATCAGGAAAGAGGCAAACACGTTAGTTTTCAGAATCACGATAATTGCAACACCTGTATAGGTTGGAAAAATGGGCCAAAAGTAAGGTGAAATATAGCATAACCAAGTGTAGAGTTTTGTACCATATCATTTTTTTTTAAAATTCGAAGTGTTGGTTGTAAGAAGATAAAGTTTATTGGAAGCCAGGAGAAGGATGGTACCAGAGAAGCAACATGATGTTAGATGGTGTTGATAGAAGTGTAGTATTAAGCACATGGGAGGTAATTAGCGTGTTGTACTGGTACAAAACATTTTAAGAGGATCCTGGGCATTTTATGAGGGTGTTGGCAAACAGCAGAGTGATCAAGATGGTAACCATGTAGATATGAAGTCATATACAGTCAGTCGTCTGTATCTGTGGGTTCTGCATCTACAAATTAAACCAACCTTGGGTCAAAAATATTAGGAAAATTCCAGAAAGTTCCAAAAAGCAAAACTTGAATTTGCTGCCTACTAACAACTATTCATATAGCATTTACATTGTATTAGCTATTGTGAGTAATCTAGAGATGACTTAAAATGTATGAGAGGATGTGCGTAGGTTGTATGCAAATACTGTGCCCTTTATATAAGGGACTTGAGCATGTGCTGATTTTGGTATCCATGGGGGAGTAGGGGGGAGGGTCCTGGAACCAATCCCCCATGGATACCGAGGGACAACTGTAGACAGAAATGGGAATATTTAACCTAGAGAAGAAGTTAGGGTTGAGGAGGAGGTGAACATAATAGTGTTCTGCATATGCAGAATTTGTAGTACAGCTAAGGAACAGGGGTTTCTCCAGTTAGATCTAGAGGTTAGAACTAGTGCCAGTAGGTGGACATTAACTGAAAGACACGTTTTTGATGCCATACACCCATCGCAAACGTTGGATCACCTATACATACCCCTGCCATTTCTCCCTCCCTTCCTCCTAAAGGAACCTTGATTTTGTCTCTGCAATCTACCCTCTCTGTAGAGGTTTGTCTTTCAAGACAGGCAGACCCCAGCTTCAGGGGGGCAAATCATGATTAGTCTTAGCCAATCATGATAGACCCCTTTTCCTTACTGGTGACTGGCCAGACGTAGTTCTGGTCAGTAAGATGTGTGCCAGCGTCTTCAGACACAGGCATTCCTCTCTGATAAAGAGATTCAGCAGGGAAGAAATAATCTTCTTACGCTGGACATTGTTATGTCTGCATGTGAAGCCTGGAATGGTAGGTGCCATCTTGAAACCATAAGGAGAGCTAAACCAGTGAGCTAGTGGCAGGGTGACAAGAAGAATGTAGCCTTTGGTGATACTGAACCACTGAGATAACAAACCTTGGAGAGACATGACCTCAGGCCTTCTTATTGAACAATACAAACAGATGAGTTAATTAATATATCCTGATATAGCTGATTTTTCCTGAATTGTGTAAGACCAAAATGATGCCCAACAGAGCTGCTCTGAAATGAGAAAGATTATTTTCCAAGGAAGCAGTCTTTTTGTCTTTGGAGATATTTAAGCAAAAGTTGAGTGAACATTTGATAGACTTGGGATTCCAGCACTGGTGAAAATTTGGACTAGTTGACTTTAGCTCCTTCCTAATTAAAAGATTCAGGCTTTACCGTTCTAAACACAAAATAAGGAAGCAATCCGCAGTTCAGACAGAAGTTGGGACTCACTTAGCTTCTCCATTTGGTGCCCTCTTAGCTCTCCTAGCATCTCTACTGCCCTGAGGGATGAATGTGGAACATGGTTTCTCATCATCCTGGATAGCCCACGATCTGCCGCTTTATATCAACAGCTTCCAGAGGGAAGGAAATAGGACACAATTGTGTTTTAGTGTAAAAGACCTTTTCTGTTGTTTAGATGCACTGATTTATGGAGAGAAGAAAGTATCTCAGAGTAGATATTAGAAGTTTTGTTTTACTGTAGTAAAATCTTTTTAGCTTAGTTTTTTTCCTTTTGGAAAATGGACCACTTACTCCAGTGTTATTAATAGAGGATGTTGCAGAGACACAATGAAATGATAATACAGTGGAAAATAGTGGTAGTGGTGGGCATTTATTAGAAATGTTTTCTGCTATTTGAATAGTTTTTTTTTTTTTTTTTTGATGGTACGCGGGCCTCTCGCTGTTGTGGCCTCTCCCGTTGTGGAGCACAGGCTCCGGACGCGCAGGCTCAGCGGCCATGGCTGACGGGCCCAACCGCTCCGCGGCATGTGGGATCCTCCCGGACCGGGGCTCGAACCCATGTCCCCTGCATCGGCAGGCGGACTCTCAACCACTGCGCCACCAGGGAAGCCCCTGCTATTTGAATAGTTTATAAGTCTTTATTAAATTGAGGCCAAAATAAGTAGCTCATTATTAAATTGATATCCCTGAATTTCAAGATGATAGTGAGAAGCTAAGTGATTTTAAAAACAGAAATGAATACAAATGACTCTACCTGTATTCATTATGGACATTATCAGAAACACTAGAGTTAAGTCCTTCTCAGTGTTTAACTGGGTTGTCTTATTGTATTTTAGAAATAAAGGCAAAAAAAGGTTTTAATTCAGGTTTCAATTTCTAACATGACCCGAAGGTGGTATAGAAAGAGAGGATTGTCCACATATTATTGTGAAGTTTCTTTTTGAACTTAGTTTTTATTTTCTCATGAAGCATGTTTGGCTTATGCTCTCAGGAAAATTAATTAACATCTATGGTTACGTTAAAAAAAATGACAATCTTCTGTTACACATTACCACAACATTTCAGAAGCTATAAGAATGACTCAAGAGTAGACAAGTTTGATTTCTGGAATTGTGACATAACTGGTAGTTTTGGGAGCTTCTCGTTTTTCTCTTCATTTTAGACTTCTGTTTCATTAACTTTCCCAAGACCCACTCTGCTATTAAAACTTTTTCCTGTCCAACCCTGGATTCCTCCCTCTCCTTGCCTAACAGGATATTTTTGAACCACCACTAACCCTGGGCACTTAGTCAATAAGGGAAAATTTGTCTGTGGTCTCTTCTGTCCCTCTTTACATGGCAGATTTCAGGTAGAATATACAGGGCTCTGTCTTCCTGCTCCTGGGCAGCCATATTGATCTTTCTTGGGTATTGATAGACTCCAGATCTTCTTCATTATGCCTTTCACCAAAACATATTAATTCTATGTTTCCTGCCTACTGTGCTCCTGTCTGTTCGGTGGTGATTAATCTCCATGAACTGAGCCATGAACTGAGTTAACAGATGTTAGCTTGTTAACCCTCCACCCCTTTATTTACAAGCCAACGGACCTGGGAATGCCTGCAGATGCATTTTGGCCTTGACGTGCCCTGTGCATTGTGCCGTGGGCGCCAGTGTCCTCTGTGGGCGCCTGCTGCACTGAGAGGCGGCGCTTCTCCTGCCTCCCCCACTCTTGCTGCTCGGAGCAGTGCTAGGTGCCCTGCGTCCTGTCTTCAGCGCAATACGTAGGGCTGGCTTCCTGGGCCAGCGGCTTGTGCAGTTGAACAGGGCCCCGCACTGGGCTTAATGTTGTCCTGTTGCCATCCTGAAATTCTTAACTTTTTTTTTATGAGGGCCCTGCATTTTTGTTATGCAGTAGGCCCTGGAAATTATATAACCTTCTCATCAGTAAGCTTTGCACTCATTGCCTGCTTTCTCTCCTCCGTTGGCTTCCGGCTTTCCCTGTGGGCTTTCTGTGCTGCCTCGTAGCTTCTGCTCACCCCACTTACTTCACCCCCCACCCCATGTACGGCTACCTCACATAAGTGGAATCTGCAGGAAACAGAAAGTCTGAATTACCTAGTAACTGTCTAGCTGGTATCTGTCAAGGCTACCTGTTAAGATCCTCACAGCTGTTTCTTTGTTTTTTTTAACATCTTTATTGGAGTGTAATTGCTTTACAGTGGTGTGTTAGTTTCTGCTTTATAACAAAGTGAATCAGCTATACGTACACATATATCCTCATATCCCCTCCCTCTTGCGTCTCCGTCCCACCCTCCCTATCCCACCCTTCTAGGTGGTCACAAAGCACCGAGCTGATCTCCCTGTGCTATGCGGCTGCTTCCCACTAGCTATCTATTCTACATTTGGTAGTGTATATATGTCCATGCCACTCTCTCACTTCATCCTAGCTTACGATTCCCCCTCCCAGTGTCCTCAAGTCCATTCTCTACGTCTGCGTCTTTATTCCTGTCCTGCCCCTAGGTTCTTCAGAACCTTTTTTTTTTTTCTTTTAGATTCCATATGTATGTCTCACAGCTGTTTTAAGGTTAGTCCCCTTGGGATCGACAGTATCATTCCATTATGTTTACATTTTCATTTGGGTCCTTTAAGTCCCTCACTATTAATATTTTTAGCGTTTAGCTATATACATATCTAATATTGTGTAATACAGTCTGCTTAAACCAGTCTGATTAGAAGAAAACATTTATTCAGAAATACGGAGAGAGGTGACATTATTAAGAATCTGAATACTTTCCAAGAGATCAGGACTCCAAGCTAGTCAGCTGTGTTTGAAGGATTATGTAGTATAATGTATACGAACGTACTTTGTAAACTCTAAATTTTTGCCAAGTGCCGGTTTTCTTAAACAGAATTGTTTATCATCCTGTGTACTGTGGATGGGAATGTAAACTAGTAGAGCCACTATGGAAAACGATGTGGTAGTTCATCAGAAAATGAAAAATAAAATTACCATGTGATCCAGCGATTCCAACTCTGGGTGTATACCCAAAAGACGTAAAAGAACCTTGAAGAAGTATTTGTACACCCATGTTCATAGTAGTGTTATTCACAGTAGCCAAAAGGCGGAATCCACCAAGTGTCCATTGATAGATGAATGGATAAGCAAAATATAGGCTATACATATGAATGAATATTACCCAACCTTAAAAAGGAAGGACACACAAAATAAACACATGAACCTGGAGGACTTTACGCTAAGTGAAAGAAATCAGACACAAAAGGGCAAATACTGTATGATTATGATTCTGCTTACGTGAGGTACCTATAGAGTAGTCAGATTCATAGAGACAGAAAGGAGAATGGTGGGTGTTGGGGGAAGCGGGGAAAGGGGAATGGGCAGTTACTGTTTAAAGGCTGCAGGGCTTCAGACAATATGACGTGAATCGTGGAGATGGATGGCGGTGGCAGCACAGCAGTATGAGTCTATACTTACTACTGCTGAACTGTGCACTTAAAAATGGTGAAGACGGTTAAAAAAAACTTAGCTGTAAATTTTATCTCAGGGGAAGAAAGGAAAGTAATAATCCTCATCAAGTTGGGGAGTGAGGAGTGTGTGGAGAAACAAAATGGCAGAATGTTGATAGTTATTGAAAGTGAGTTGAGGGTACATGAGGGTTCATTGCACTAGTCTATTGACTTCATATACATTTGAAATTTTCCGTAGTGAAAATATTTTAAATGGATGCCTGCCATTCAGTTTAGAAGACCAAATTTATTCATCAGGGGATTCTAGTGGCTGCTGCAACCCTCCATAACGATGGACATTTCCAGTGATGAGAGAGGGATATGGCCAGTGAGGAATGGAACAAATTGTGAGGCTTTCTGACTAGAAGAATGATGTCGCTTTTCACAGAGAAGGACATTGAAAGGGGTGTGACTTCAGAGGGCAAGAGTATCTCATAGGAAGTTAAAGTACCTGAGTCCCTCTTATTTGCTTTCCTTTTACTAGAACAGTTACTGACTGAGGCCAGGAAAACACTAAAATTTTTTATTGTGCATTAGTGCTCTTAATAACTGTATACCTTCTTCTTATGAGCCCAGACCGGGCTTTAGTTATTGCCTGTGTTGTTGGGAATTACAAAAAAAGAATGACACAACTACCTGACACTGTAAAGTTAATAGTAAAAACGCGAATGGCCTGCACTTCATTGAACTTGGACTTGTCATAGACATCTCTACATTAAGACAGTGTGGTTCTGTTTTCCAACACAGGCACTTTTTTCTATTTCTGTTTCAGTGCCAAACACAGGCACTTTCTTTCCCATCATGGGCAGAGTCACCACCCAGTTATAAAATGTTTCAGCTATTAGTCTGATCATTTCTTTTAGATAACACAATCTCTCTTCGCAGGGCTGCAGCATCTCAAAGAGACAGAAACCTTTTAATCTACTTCTAAGAAAACTAGACATCAGAAAGCAGAAACATTCTGATATGTATACACATTAAATTAAACTTCAAAATGTACAAATCCGGTCTTCTAGCCATTGTAAAACAGAGGATGAAGGAGAGGAGAATGTTTTTTATCATTTACATTTAAATTTTATAGAGTTCTCACTCTTGGTTATAATGTGGGGAATTTGGTACAAGAACAATGAAAGTATGTTTTGTTTGCTTTGTATAGAAAATATCTAATTAAGCTTAATTATATGATGGGCTGATTCTGAGCACAACTCAGATCACTCTGTAGACATAAAGAAAAGCCTTGCAAAGAGGTAACATATCTACAGCTCATGGTAAAAGAAGCACACTACTTTCTAAACTAAACAAATCTTACATTTCTTTCTAGATCAGTACCAACAGTTCTAATAGAATGTGGGCAGAACCCTTAAATGTTGAACCTAAGAAATTTGACATCTTGCCCCACCTACCAGAATAAGGTGAAAATACTCGCTGCTTATTTTCATTTACTAGAACATAAGTATGTTGATTTCCTGCTCAAATCTATAAATGTGGTGGCCATTGACTTTTAGCATTTGCTAAAATTATCAAAAATGAAAGGAATAGCATATTCCACAAAGTTTCAAAATGAATAGCCCATACATATATACATGTAAAGGGAAACATACACACAGTAACTTGCAGGATATAATGGCTAGTTAGTGTGGGATGGCATCAGCTTGTATTCTTTGTAACAGAGTAATCATACTTTTCAATTAAATGTCTATTTTACCTGGATGTCTAATTTTAATAATTTCAGTATGGGAGAACTAGACCACTGCCATGCACCCAGCTACTGGGGTAAGCACAAATGAATGGCAGTGTAATCTGAACATGTGTTCACAGACTTATCAAATTATATTAGGGCATTTGTTTAAAGGAATTTCTTGCTTGAGCTTGTACCTGTTCCATCACTGTGAGAGAGAATAAGGCATAAGATAAGGCAATTTCAAATATACTACTAATAGGGAACCTTATTAAATATGCTGGCTTCCCTGTACTGTTGTAATTAACTTTCTGTCAATGTGTTTGCTTCCAAGACTGATTTGTCCACTGCGCACATTTTGAATACCTGCTATGTATAAAACATTAAGCTAAATACTGAGAGAAGTGGAAGATACAAAAATCCATGACAGCTCGTGCTTTCAAGCTTAGGATAGAAGTCGTTTCAGAAGCTGAACTGTCAGTTGAAGACTGAAAAGGTGCTACATGTTAGGATCACCTAGGGAGCCTGTTAAGCGAGTGTGGGAGGAGTAGAAGTCAGGCTGCAAAGAGCTAAGGAGTTAAGGGTGAGAGACGAGCACTGTCCCTGGTGCACTTAGGATAAAGCCACAGCCCTCATCGGGCCACGTGAGACGGCTGGCCTGGCTGGTGCCTGTGGGCTCTCCGTCAGGGTCTGTTGACACACCGCCCTTCTTTCTGGTCCTCTCAAGTCACGGTGTTCTCTGCTCTCCAGCGCTTTCACATATCTGGTTCCCTCTGCCTGGAATGCTACTTCTCTTGTTCTTTGCCTGGCCAGTTTCTGCTCAGCCTTTAGATCTCATGAAATGTCACTCCTTCCAAGAGCCCCCGCCATTGCTGCCGTGTAGGACCACAGACACACAGGCCGTGCGGAGTGGCGGCCCAATCGAAATTAAGTCCCCTAATGATTCTGTTATAGATGCCAGTGTTTTTCCTGTGTGTCAGTTAACATTTTGAATCCATAAATGTATCTGCTTATCTGTAATGGAATCGTAAGCTCCCTGAGGGAGGGGCCTTGCTAATTTGTGTCCCCAGGCTCTGGTACATAGGCACTTTTAAGGAAATATATTTGAGTGAATGAACAAATGTAGATCATTCTTCAAATTCGGCATTTTGGCAGTAAAGAAAAAGAGGAAGAAGGACATTCTGAAGTCAGTGATGTGTTCAGGGAAATGGATCGTGTCTCAGTCTCAGGGTCAGGAAAATCTGAATGTGTCTGTAGGCAAAAAGAAAGGAACCATTGGAGGGAAAACGGAAGATGTAAATGAAGGATTAAAATTCCACAGGAGCTGTGTGATAGAGGAAGAGTTAGCCTTAGAAAGAAGGTCCCTGTGTACCCTTAGACAGGAGAGAGAGAAGGGTTTGGAAATTGTAATCTATTAGTGAGGACTCAAGTAAAATTATTATTAATCTGCTGATAATTTCCACAACACTTTCAATTATAGTGGCCTAGTATCTAAAGAAAAATGCAGGTTGAAAATGTTCAAAATTGTGTACGTGCCAGTGGTTACGCACCATGGCTCCCAGTGAGAAACGATGCGTCGTGATTGTTAGGCCCATTTGCCGTAAACTTTTGAGGGTGGAGGGCTCCTGCAAGTGCCAGCATCTAGTCGTGCCAGGGTAGACATGCCTCCTTGGCCTGCTGAATAATTCAGGGATTCTGCCTCTGGTTAGTGCTGATTTGGAACAAATGTGAAAAGGATTATAGAGTTGAGACCATTTTTAAATGGACAAATATTTTTTTGAGCATTGTTTGTTTCTCCTACCTAGGAGGCTGATTTTCTTCAGTGATGTTTTACTGGGAAGCCTGACCAGTTTCATGTATTGCTTATAATAGTGGGTATCACATAATATAGCAAGACTGTAATTTTTTTAAAAAATAATTAATTAATTGATTTATTATTGGCTGCGTTAGGTCTTCATTGCTGTGCGTGGGCTTTCTCTAGTTGCGGCGAGCAGGGGCTCCTCTTCGTTGTGGTGCGCGGGCTTCTCATTGCGGTGGCTTCCCTTGTGGAGCATGGGCTCTAGGCGCGTGGGCTTCGGTAGTTGTGGCACGCAGGCTCAGTAGCGGTGGCTCGGGGCTCTAGAGCCCACGTTCAGTAGTTGGGGCTCACGGGCTTAGTTGTTCCGCGGCATGTGGGATCTTCCCGGACCAGGGCTCAAACCCGTGTCCCCTGCATTGGCAGGCGGATTCTTAACCACTACACCACCAGCGAAGTCCCAAGACTGTAATTTTGAAGGAGCTGGGTTTGGAGTCTAAGATCACTGGAGAAGTCCAAAGCAACAACACACTTTTACTGGACTGGCGCCGGCTCTCGGATGGAGGGTATGGTAAACAATCAACGACTGACTTTGAGGCACATGCACACTGAGATATTGGATAGCCCATTAGGTCCTTAAAAGTAAACTCAAAACCTTGCAACCTGCCCCTGGTATATAGGAGTCAGCAGTGAAAGTGTACTTTGCCTGCCAGAATGTGGTGTGCAGATTTAAGAACATTAGAAGAAGCAAGCGATGGCCAGCTTCAAGAAGCACAGTGCCCAGGACCATGTTGACAGTTTATATCAGGAGTGACAGCTGAGTGCCTCTGTGGTCCTCAACAGTTCTCACATTCACAGGGTGGCTCGCAAGACGTGACTCAAGGCTATAAATTCTTTTCCATTTTGAGAAATCGATCCATAGTCTTGAAATGCTGAAATAGGAAAGCATCCTTGAAAAACATTTTAATTGTAATTATTACATATATAACAAAAATTACTTTATAAGTAGACAGTCCTTCTCCCTATTCTTACATGTTTTAAGAGTTTCTTAGATAGCTTTTCATAATTTTCGTGTTTTTCCCTTTCTTACTCATAGTGCACGCCTTTTAAAAATTAATTTTGAAATGAAAGACATTGTATTTCTGTTCAGCAATGTCATTTATGCACTTAGTAATACAGGTATTCCCCAGTTTTCAAAAGTTCGCTTTAAGCCACTTCGTTTTTAAGAAAGTCCTACTTTAGTGCCTGTTTTCACTAACCAGAAGAATTCTGAGGAGGATTTTTGCTTTTATGAAAAAAGACAAAAAGCAAAATAGGGTTCAGTGTCTGTTTTCCAGCTAGCTGTGACAGAGGCAGTGCACACCCAAAGCAGGTAAAGCGGCCCCAGTGAGCTCCTTCCCCAGGAACCGCACTCAGCATCTCAGCATCCAGCCTCCATAGCTTTGAAATGTGTGAGCATCTGTGCTTTATCTCGATTTATTTTGTGCATCCGTTAGCAAGATTGCCTTTGCTTTATGCCATTTTGGCTTATGAAGGGTTTCATAGGAACACTGTCCTTTCAGATAGTGGGTGAAGCCTGTATATCTAGGACACCTCCCCACAGCTATATGAGGTGACATATTTTTTTCGAAACAGCTTCCTTTTGACTGACGTTAGGATTGTTTTCCAGATTTTTTCTTTCATTTTTTGTATATTAATATTACTGGTGTAGTATTGTCATTATAAATAGTCTCCCTATACAAATAATCTTGCTTACATGAAAGAAGAAGTATAAAGGATCCTAGTCCCAGAAGTCAAGTTTGTGGGTTAAAAGCACATGGGTTTCTACATTTCTATAGATATTGCCATTGTTCCACAAAAATTTAGCACCAGTTTACACCTCTCCCAAAGGTAAATTTGAGCACCGCATCCCCCAGATTCCTGATAATCATTCTTCATCTGTTAGTGTATTTTAATTTGCATTTCTTAAGTTTTGAGTGAATTTGAAGGTATTTTCATTTTTATTTCTCAGTGAATTGTCTATAATCATTGCCCATTTTCCAGTGGATTGTCTTTTTCTTAGCAATTTGTAAAAACTGTGGATATTAATATTTGATGCAAATATTTACCTTGGTTTATTGTTTGTTTTTGTTTATAATTGATTTTTTGTTTGGTTTGTCTTTTGTAAAATCAATTGTAACTTCTTTTTGACTTCTAGTTTTTTTAAATCATAATTAAAGTCCTTCCTGTGTTTCAAAATATATTAAAAAATTGGTTTTATGTATTTTTATAGTCTCATGTTTTAACTTTAAATGTGGTATACCCAGAATTTGTTTTGGCTTGAGGAATGAAGGTAAAGATTTGGCCTTAAGTTTTCCAAATGGCTAGAGTTTGTCTCAGTGTCATTTTTTGGAGCATTTTCCCTTCTTCCTATAGAATCCTTGAATTTGAGATTTTCTGACTGATAAATGTATTTATAGTAACATCTAAACTAAGGGACTGATTTTCATGAGAATGTATTTTACATTGGATGCTCTTGAACAGATAGGCATTGTTTTTAAAGAAGTTTGATTCTATGATTTGTTGAAATTTATTTTTTTTAAATAAATTTATTTTATTTATTTATTTTGGCTGCATTGTGTCTTCGTTGCTGTGTGTGGGCTTTCCCTAGTTGTGGCGAGCGGGGTCTGCTCTTCGTTGCGGTGCGCAGACTTCTCATTGCAGTGGCTTCTCTTGTTGCAGAGCACGGGCTCTAGGCGAGGGCTTTAGTAGTTGTGGTGCACGGGCTCAGTCGTTGTGGTTTGCGGGCTCTAGAGTGCAGGCTCAGTAGTTGTGGCGCACGGGCTTAGTTGCTCCACGCATGTGGGATCTTCCTGGACCAGGGCTCGAACCTGTGTCCCCTGCATTGGCAGGTGGATTCTTAACCACTATGCCACACCGGGAAGCCCTGTTGAAATTTATAATTAACTTACTGGCACTCACTGATTTTATTAAATGGGAGACCTCAATATATCAGTCTTGAAGTGACAAATGGAGTTTTATGATTAATATAACAAGACTGAGTATAAAATTACTTGCCTTAATAAGCAATAAAGCATGTCTTCTGAGTATTTAAATCTCACTAGTTTATCATTAAAGGTCTTGACCAAAGTGAGAGTAGTGAAAATTGTAGAATTCAAAGAATAGGGTCAAATATTTGTTGTTGTTGCATTCTCTGGGTTAGATGGATTAGTTCAGGGAATATGATAGAACTGTAACTTGTATAACAAAACATACTGTGATTGAAGCAAAGGGGGGAAATGAAACTGTGAACATAGTATGGACGAGGATAAAAGTTACTTAAGGGAAAGATCTGAGTTTTGGAGAGGCAGCTACTTTTCGTTTTTTGCCAAAGAATGCTAGCAAATATGAATTGAGAAGAACTGTGGGTTCTCTTTGTTGATGTAAGACACAGATTTGGAATTTACAGATAAGTGAATGTTTAAGGCTTATAGCAAAAGTGTATCTATCAATCATTTATGTCTTCTTTGAAATTTATTGCAACTGAAAAAAGCAGGGATCTATGACATACATGATACATTGACTGTTTACAAATCAGACCAGCATGCAGTTCTCCTTGATGAAGATATAAAACTTATAGAATCATCTTATGAACATCAGTGGGAAATGAACTTCAGAGCTTATTGATTTTGTTTTTAATATTTTCACTTGAGGCAAGCCATAGCCTAAACCTAGATATGACTCGACAGTTCTTTTCTTCTTTATTCTAAATATTTAAGTGTAAATTACAGTTTATTCCTCTAAAGTGTGGTTCTGAGACCTAGAAACTTCAGAGTCAAACCGTTTAACTTTGTACCAGTTGTCCAGATATTAAATTTAGTTGGAATTCACATGAAAAATGAAGGAAGATAAGCTAACTCAGACGTGTTTATAGACCCTTGATTTAAGACAAACATAGAGCTTAAATTGAATCGTGTATATATTTTGATATTTTTTGGTAATGTACCATATTCCTACACAAAGAATTTCATTGGTATAGATCAAGCAGAGAAATGAAAAACATTGAACAATGTTAGTATAGACTCTAGTGGTAACTTATGTATTTTATTTAATTTAATGGATATGTATGAATGGTATAAAAAATTTATGAGATATTTGTCTTCATTACACTATAGTTAAGGCCAACTCTTTAAGTAACTGGCAGCAGAATTTCTGATTTTAAATTGTGGCTTCAGGTGAATGAAATACTCTTCTATTAAGTGCTTTTAAAGTTTCTTGGCTGACATAACCTTACAAAATAGTCTGAGATGTTTATACTTGGGGTTGAAACCACCAGTGCTCTCCAAATGAAGGATAATTAATTTTCAGGATTGACGTAGGGTTTTGAAAACACAAGCCTCACGTGGAAAGAGACCAGCTGGTGACTGGCGTTCACTTGCAGCGTGAGCGTTGGGCTTCTGAGTGGGTTCTGTTTCCAGTCCTACAGCCTCATGCAGCTGTCGTGTGACACATACCCATCTCCTCCTCTCATGGAAACAGCAATCCTTGTTTTCTGTCCCCTTAGCATTATAGCCCAGACCCGAGACAAAAAGTTAGGAAATAAAAGGCTAGGACCCCACTCGCTGAAGTTTGGAATCATCTTTCATATTCAGCATTTGACTTCCAGTGCTTCGAAACATTCCCTATTTGTGGAATGAGTGAACGCTCACTTTGTAGAAACAGGTTAATTTTCACTTACTACCAGCGTTACTGTTGGAACTAAGGGTTCTAAATACACAGAACTGTGTTTCTTAGGGCCAGGTCATTGTTCTGGTTCAGCGTTACGCTTCACTTTCTTGCCTTGGTTTATGTGCATAAAGAAGTGCTAAGCTGCTGTCTAACATCATTAGCTTCATTCATGATATTGTTACATTTAACTCTGTAAGAAATAAATAAATGTTTCATAGTCTCAGGAGATGAATAAAATATTACTCTGGCTTTGTTGCACCACCTTGGAATTAAATTGTCATTATTGTTATACCCAGCAAGCTGACAGGGTAAGAAGAGCACACTTTGTAAATAAGGTTGTGGTACTCTGGATGGAAATGTGTACATCTTCATTTTTCTGAGATGAATAATGCCTTCTAATATTTTACATTTTAGTGTCATGTTCGAGGTTTCATTTCATGACCATTTGTTCATTCACATGTATTTTTATTTTTAGCTCTAAGCGAAAGACATGAGGCCTAAGACTGAAATGAGGTTGTTTTGAGGCCATCTGATTTCTGGCTAGAAGGCGTGCGATCGCTTCGTCCTGAAACCACTGCAGACAGAATGGTAACGGCAAAGCCTGAGACAAAGAGAGGCCTTCATGTTTTTCCGTGTCTCCTCTCCTACCCCAGTTCCTTTCTTTTTAAGCTTAAAATTTTAAGTTGTGAACAAAAGGTATTAAACAACATGCTGCCATTCTAACTAAACGGGTTCAAGTATTTAATAACAAAAGGATTAATTATATAAAACTACATATTAATTAAACCTTTTAGAGTTGTTTAAACATAACTTTTAAAAAAAATGAGCTCTTGTGAGCTACTTAAGTAACAAGAAAATATTTATTATACGAAAGCACCTGAGCCCATTAGGTATTTGCAGATTGAAATAATGTTTTTCCTTCGAAAACCAATACAACTTGCTCTTAACAGGGACTACGGGCTTAATAAGGTTTTCAGCGTAGGGAGTAAGGATTCTTGCCACAGCTTTGCTTTTCTGTCATAAAGAATTTTGATGTTTTCTGTATGTGTGTGTTTTTTGCTTTTTATTTTTTAAAAGGTAAAGTGCCCATTAAGAATGTTAGTTGTTTCAGTTAAACTCCGCTCTAATTATTATAGGTATCTTAGTTCAACATATATTTTATAGTTGAAGATAACAGCACTCTGTTATAGTAAAACATTGTTCAGGGAGTGTAGTGACTCTCTTTATTAAGTTTATTCCAACGGACCATGGCCTGTTAAATGTGTTGATATAGCGGTGCTGATAAGGCAATCACTATCCTTCCACACCCCCAGAACAGAATTTCAGTAGATTCTTTGCTCAGGTTCAAATTTTATACTTTTTCAGAAGAAGTGGCTCTTCTTATTATTTCATTTCCTGTGCTACATGTAACAGCATTAATAGCAAAAATAATATTATAAATGTCTTATATTTAGTCTAAATTATACATCAGTTTGTTTAATTGATGAGGTGCTGAGAAAGTGAAATTGTCATCCTATTCCAGAGAGTAATGCAGAGGGCAAATTCTAAGGAACTGACAACAATACGAATTATTATTATTTTTTTAAGTCATGCTTATTTTCATGTTCTCTTCTAGAGGCTCAGTTGTAATATAGTTCTAAACATCACCTCATTTCCTTACAAACAGTGTTTTCTTAAAAACAGTATTACAAATAGTACTTTACTGACCGTATTCTCAGATGTTGAGAGTGACTTAAAATTTATAAAATATATTCTTCTTATTCATATATGTGACTTTCTGTGATAATAGACTTATTCACATGTTATGTAAATCCAGGCACTGTTTTGGTTGACCAGAGTGCAATGACTATATATCTGTGACCTCAATTTATACTTAGATAATTCAGCGTAGCCTTGTTCTAAAGAAAAGCAATGTACAGTAGGTTGTTTCCTTGTTTTATCTTATCTCTTAATTTGTTGTTTTACTCTTCTTCTGGAAATGTGAACTCTGAACTCCTGATTTTCTATGGAAAAATTAAATAGGCTGGTCTAAATAGCATGGTTTTTTTAAGGCTGTAGTTAGAAGAATTGTTCATATAGTTCATTTTTGTGTATTAACGTTTTAATGAGAATTATTGATTATTTTTATTTTTAGAAATTCTCATTTCTTGTATTTTCCCAAACAAAATTGTTTTTCTTTTTCAAATAAAGCCTATCTAGATTGACCCTTTTTGATGTTACAAGAACTTTGAAGATCATCTTTCTTATTTCATGTGCTAAAAGTTAATGTAATAGAAGCACAAAGACTATAACCATTACTAACTGGCTAAAACATAGTTTCTAAAGGTATGAATTACATAAGAATGAAATCAATAATTTCATTTATGCATCTGAATGTCTGTTACCTTAATGGTAGCTTTTCAAAGAAAATAAAGACAAATCTAATACCGCTTTAAAGCCTGAAGCTGTAAATATGAAGATATTTTGACCCAGTAAATATTTAAATAGGTAATGTGTATGGTTTAATATTTATTTTGTTATAAGTAAACTGCCTTGTTATTAAGCAAAACTTTAATAGACTTATAAGCGTATAACTGTAAATGAGAAAAAAATTAACTTTAAAATGTTTTGAAAATTATAAAAGTAAATATTGACCTTTTCTAAGAAAGTCTTTTCCTTTTGACATTGTTTAATTTTTTTTCCTTTTTGTTTTTTAGGTTTGCAATTTTTTTTGGTGATGGCATGTTCAGAATCTTGGATCCCTAAGTTGAATATGTTGGAAATATTTAGGAACTCTGGAAATTATTGTTTTTGTATATATAATGACTTTCTAGGTGAACCAATAGATTTAATAAAAAGTATATAAAAGAATAGGCATTATAATTTTGTATTTCTAAGTTAGCATGCATGTCCCAGATTCTCAGCTATCATTATTAGCGTCATACTCTGGAGACAGTTATCTTTTGAAGATTTGGGGGCTCTCATGGACCTCATATTTTCCCAGGCAGTTTGTGTAATCCTCCCATGCCAATTTGGTCAGCTTCTTTGCCTGCCTACCTTGTAGTGTAGCTTACTTAGATCAGTGGTAGTTCTTGATCAGGAGGAGAGAGAAGATAAAATAATCATCAGGTGAGTGCTCGCGTCGGCAGCACATAATACTAAGATTCGAACGATACAGAGAAGATTAGCATGGCCCCTGTGCAAGCATGACATGCAAATCTGTGAAGCGTTCCATATTTTTTTATTAATTAAAAAACAAATCATCAGGTGACAGTCCTAAAGGTAGTAATTCCAAAACTTCAACCTGGAAATAGCCTCAACATGGTCTATATCAGAATATGCAAATCCTATCCAATATATCCAAATACATTTGTGGCAAAATGCTGCCAATTTTCAAGTTAGATATTATTATGTGGGATGGAAGTGCCAATGAGGAGGGAAAGGAGCTGCTCAGTTTCACCTCCTCCTCTCTCCCTGTTGTAGAGTGAATAAATTTGGAGAGGAAAATGCCAAGAGGCAGACTGTGAATGAAAAGGAGAAGGAACAAAACCTGACTTTCCAAGAAGGACTATTTCCCTTAAAAAATTGAAAATTGCCTATATTCTATGTACACTGTTTTAAAACTATAGGCTCCTTTCATGTAGACCCAGAATGTGAACTAGGTCATTCTTGACCCTCGAAATGGGTGGAGATGTATTTGATAGGAGAATCAGTGCTTGGGTGACTGGAGTTCCATTACTGGTGGTTATCTTCTCTGGCCTGTTCCTGCTGGGATTAGGAACTTGAGGAACATTCTGGGTGGGTAGTTATTTTGATGGTCAAATATGATTGCCTCCCTATCCTTTTGACCAAAACTGGAGAAAGATTGATTTTTTTTTAAGACATTATTCAGAGCAACTTGAAAAAGGATTAAAGAGAAAAGATAAGTAGAATTCAGGGAACTATAGAGATTGAGTGGTAGCTCAGTAGGATGTTAATTGTTTGTTTATTGCAAGTTTTATTATTGGTAGATCAGTAATACAGAAATTGGTGTAGAACAGAAGTTTTCCTAATATTTCTATTAGAAGGCGTTTAGAAGCTAAATAAGCTACACTGTAACCGCACCCTCCCCCTGCCTGCCTTGCTTTGCTTGGTTAAAGAGGAATTGGCTGACATATATTTAATAAATGGCACAATGAAAACATCAGGTAGATTTTTTAAAAATCAAGTTATATTTTAATCTAAGTGTGTTGCCTATTTAGCTGCTTTCCCATTAAAACTGGCTTTTAAAAAACTCTTTTTCTGTGATACTTTTGTCAATAGAGGTGTTTCCTCTTAGCCAATTCTAGCCACAGTATTGACCGGGCCTAGGCATTTGATATACCCTAAAGGAATTAGGCAGGAAAAAACTTGGTCCCTACTGGAATGAATATTTTAAAGACCTTCTTAGATTCTGTGAACACTGTAAGTACAAATGAAAGAGACCCAGGAGAGGGGAAAACTTAAGAGCCTAAGAATAAAAATGATGGTGGGGATGGGGGCGGGGTGGTAAGCTCTTATATAACTAAGCTAAGGTGCACTAAGGGCAGGGAATTAGTTTCCTGGAGGTTATGAGGTAGCCTGTGAAACCCCATGGACAGGAGGCATTCCGATTTAATTTGGGTACTTCACCCTGGCATGCCGCAGTATTTTAAGGATAGTGGCAGGTGATCTTGGGAAATATCGGTGCATTTCCTAACAATGAGTTTGATTTTATTCTGGTATGTTATGAATGGGCATGTAGCTCAAAGATTAGCTTAATTCAAAATAAATATCTTAAATATTAGAGAAAATATTATAAAAATGGGTCTTTCGTCCCTGCTGTATAACTTTAGAAAATAATGCAGAATACCGAACATAGTAGAGAATTGATGGCATGAATATAATCAGTATTTGATGGTTGCTTTCTAGAAACTTCTAAATAGAACCTAAATTTGTTTAAAGTTGTACTACAATAACATTTCTAGTGTGTATGTCTCATGGGAAGGTCTGTACCTTCTTGGATCACTGCACGTCACGGCCTTGCACATCACTGTGAGGATTCAGAAATTGACTCAGTTACCCAGGGATCATTAGATCTTTGGGTACAGTCAGTACATAGGGGCACACAGAGAAAGTGAGCCTCAAACGATGACTATTTGTATTTTGGAAGTTTTAAACCCCATTTTGAAAACCGGCAGAAAGCTATGGATCGTTTCCCCAACAAAACTGCCATTTCTGAGGGTAGAGGGACGGCCCTTGGTTGTCATTCAGGAAGCCCTGATCTAAAAGACCATCTTCATTTTACTTCTGACCTTGCTCCAGCTTTGTTGTCACTCTCCGTCTGTAGTTCTCTGTCACCTTTGAATGGAGCGCCAGATCCTGAAGGATGCTTACTGCCTTACACACTGAACTGAAGCCACAGTCCAGAGCTTTGTGATGTCATGGAGCAAAAACTCTGCAAAGGGCTGCCCCAAAGGTGCAAATGGTAAGAATAGGGCCTGAGGCATGGGACAGCCCTCCTAGGTAGTACCTACCTCCTGCTGGTTGAGGGGCATTTATTTCATAGTCAGTTGAATATTAATGTTCTGTTTTTAAAAATGAGCGTATTTCTCCTCAAATTTTTAATCATTAAAAAGGTGTTCTACCTAAATGTAACGTTTTTTCTCATGTTTTAGGATATCACATTCATGGTGTGAAATGTGTACTTCAAATTAACATAATGACTGGAAATTTGGGATTCTGTTATTTTGTGACTCTGAAATTTGTAGCACATTTTCAGGAAAATTGTTGAGATTCCTAGATATTTTGTTCTTTATTCCTTTCAAGTTTCCTGCGTGTATGATTTTTTCTGAATTTTATTAATCTATTTGTAACTTTAGAGAAAACTGCCTTCAGTTCATATTTTGACACAGAAGGGATGCTTTGATTTATCTTATTAGAAACGTGTTTTGACAAAAAATTGCATTTGAGTGGCTCTAATCTCCATTTTGGAATCTCAGATCAACTGCTTGTTATGGCATTCATTGGGACTTTTCTGCAAAATACAGCTTCACTGAGAAGGTCATCCTTGAAAAATCAAGAAATCTGAAGGAAGTAATTTTGGGACCGAGTAGAAAGCTGGAAGACCGTCATCAGATGACAGCACAGCACACTCTGGAAACATCTTAGACTTCACTGCTTTTGTACGTGAAACATAATTTGAATGTCTTTTATGAATTGGACCTGTAGACAGATAACGTATATCTTGAATGTAAGAAAAACACAACTCTAGCCTCTAAAACACTGCCATCAGTACAGTCGACTCTTGATCGTTCACACTGGTGGAGGGAGCCTGGGTCCCTCAGCTAGTTAGACGTCATGTGTTCCGATTCAAAGGTGTTTCTGTGTTCCTTTTGGAATATAGCGTTTGAACTTTTACAACATGTGCCTCCCAATTTCACCTGCCCTGAGAGAGGCCCACATGCTTGTTCTCTGTCCTTTTTTTTTCTGTACTGTTGACCTAAATGTGGGGAAAATGTTGAGCATATAGGATTCCAGAATTGATCAGAATCTGTTAAATCTATCCCACTTCTCCTTCCCAGATAACTTTATTCCATTTCCTTTTCAGCTCTTCTAAATGTTGCCGAATTTTAGCCCCTTTGTCTTAGGTCAGGATAGAATTATAACAGCACTGTCCAGGCTTCTTCCCTCTTGTCCTGTTTTGTTCTGCCTGTGATGGGAGGTTTCCATTGCTTTTCTCTGCAGGAAGGAGTCTACTTGTGTCCTTGCATTTCCATCTCCCTCCCTGCCTGCGGGGAAATAGAATAGATCCAGACTTAGCAATCTTGGCTCTCTAAGGTTTGCCTATAAAAGTTCATAGTATTGTATTTAAAATAGAGCTTTTTAGCTGTGGTGTTGACAGGTGTCTCCATTGGCCGCCTGCTCTGTGCTGAGGCTCAGCTGGGTGTGCCTGTCCACTCTTTCGCTCACCACCCAGGCCTCTTGAGGCCAGGAGTGAACCCTCACCCTGCCTCAGGCACAGGGCGAGCCAGAACTGACTTCTCTGTGAGCTTGCCTAGGTCCTGGAGTCATGAGTTAATGAGATAGTTGAAGAGATCCATATGTTTTCCCCCAGATGCTAGTAAAACAAATCATGTGCAGAGAAAATGATCACGTCAATAAGATTTTGAAAGCAAGATTTGTCCAAAAACATGCCAGATTTTAGGTTAACCTACATGAACCCACATTGACCATCCAGGTATGTCTTACTTTAAAAAATACACAAAGTAACATAACCCTTAGAAAACATTATCAAATTATCCTGACATCTTCAAAATGTGATAGTACTCTAAACATTTTTTTTTTACAAGTAGCTTTCAGAAACACGTGCAAATGTGTTTTGTGTAAAGGAGTATATACTGTATATAATATTCTGACTCTTGCTGTAATAAAATGAAACTTAAACAGTCTCATTATTTAAAGCCTAAGAGTTTGAAATTATTTTTTTGAGTCAACTTTTACAGCATACAATACTATGTTTGCTTCTCATGGAATGTACACATATCCTTAGAAGCTGCTCTTGTGTGTTTGTTTTCTGCATATTCCACATAAAATAAAAATATTGTAAACAGGGTCCATGTCTCCAGTAAGAGTTTCCAAACTTTTGGCTGTAATTACCAAATCCTTGGGATTGGGCTGGCTGGAAATGCGTATGGAGTATTTCTGTGTACGCAGCAAACTTTGTCCAAATAAAGTAGCTTTGTACTCTGAAGGAGCTTTTAGTAATGATACTTTTGTTAAATAAAATATGTGAGTTAAAGGAAAGGAAATGAACAAAACGATCTGTAAATGTGGTGGTCTAAATTAGTGGTTTGTGACCGTTTTCTATCCAAGTTAACAGCAGTAGTAAGTCAGTAGGAATGGGGTGGAGGTGGGATTTGTAGTTTGAAGGGAAAAGAAAGATCCCCATCTGGGATTAGCAGTGGTGTGGGTCAGTGTGTGTAAGCTGTGACCCGTGGACCCTGAATGCAATGTCAAGCTTGGTACTAGAAGTCTATCCTCACAGTTCCTGAATGAGCAGCAGAGGAAGGGTGTTGATCTGAGGCAAAATAGGAAAAAGAAAAGCAAAGACAGTGTAAGGACTTCAAAATATTTCTTCAGTTAAAAAAAAAATGTCCTTTAAACTTTTATGTCCACCTGTCTGCTGTATGCCCTTATTTGGTAAACATGAAAAGCTTGCCATCCCAAGTTCTCTAAAGATATTTAAAAATTTTTGGATTGGTCTGTGAAATTGGAAGGCTGGGTGCTGCTACTTCTTGGAATGTTAATTCCAATATTCTGTGCAATATTAGCATATTAAGGTCCCAGTTGTTTATCCCACAACCCATAATTGATAGGACACTGATTAGGGTGCCAGAGAACAGTTTGGGATGGTGTAGATAATTACTTCACTGCTGTGTCATGGGAGTCATTGTCATAACCTTATTATGGGTAGCAGTTAAAAGGATAGCTGGTATCCTGTTTCAACCAGTGGGTGTCTGGAAATCTCTCAAATTGCCAGTAGTTTTGTGTGAAAATGAACTGATAATGCAAAGATCTGCTACAATACAAACTTTTGAGGAAACCATTTTTACTACTTTGCAGATGATTTTTCAACCTGTGAAATAGTCATCAACATGCAGGAAATTCTACACTAATATGACCAGGAACTATGCAGTGGTTATAACATTTTTATTTCTGCTTATCTCTAATATTAAAGTTCAAGATTGAATAGTCTTGTATGACCAGACTACTTTTATTAATTAGTTTTAAAAGAACCGGAGAAAAGAATCCCGAAGAAGGAGAAACTAAGGATGACTCTGAGATGTGTTTGGGCCGTAGGGTGATCACCTTCATCTTCCCTCACCGGAAGGCATTTTTCAGAAAAGTATAAGCCACACAATACCAACTTCTATGTCTCATCTACTTATGTGCTAGCCACTCTGCTAAGTGACATATATATATATATAAAATAGGTGTCAAGGAGTGAATTTCCGAGAAAGATCCTGCGATTTCGTCCTTTGGCAGCTTTAAGGTGAAGGTCGGTATCCTTCCTGAACAGGTGCTTGTAGGCAAGTTCAGAGGAAGTCAGTGATCTCTAGTCATGGTTTACAATACTCCAAAGTACCTCCCTTTATCTCCAGGGGTGTTGCAAAATTCTCACTGAATTGCTCATTAGGGAAAGCTTGTCATATTCTACATTAAGTGTTTTCCTTAGAGACTTTTTCCTTAGGAGACCGAACTTTGAGTTATTAAACTCAGGGCTATGATGAGTGAGGCAGACACCTGCTTTCTGTATTCACTGGAACTTGAAAGCAAGAATGAAATTACTAAATAAGATGAAATTGGTTTGAGAGAGATTGTGGACTTCATTTGCTATATGCTGTACGTCCGTTCCCAAGGGTGGAAAACAATCAGCAAGAGTTTTAAATTGCTCAGTACTGGAAGGCACTACTTTCCCATTTAAATTTTGGATTAAATATTTTGAGCATTCTTAATTTTGTTGCAGAGAAAGGATAATTGATTGAAACCATTTCACCTCAAATATGACCCCAAATTTTGGTAGATCTGCAGTTTTGTATTCTGAAGAGAAAGCACACATTTCTTATTATGGGCCTTTGATAACACAGGTGTAAGTCCGGAATTTAGTTTTTTTCTCTCATCAATATCTCAGTCTTGCTCCAAACCAAGTAACAGGTTTAGTCAAATAATACCGCAGGAACTTTCCCTTGGGAATTAAGACTTTCTTTAGCTCTTGAGTCGCTCTCAGAGGCTTCTCCAGGCCGCATTTTGACCGTAGAAAACCACATCACAGAATGAGTTATGCAGTTTTCAAAGCCCCATTTGCAGAATCTGCTAGCAAATGTTAAAATATTCACATCATTTTAGGCTAGTTTCCCCACTTTAAAAAGGGAGGGATTATTCTTCCTAAGTACCAGGCTAGAGACAGGTGAATGGGTGGTTCGTGGATCTCGTTTGGGACCTCCCCTGGTTCTTGTTGGCCCTGATTCAGCAGGACTCCCCCTGGTGTCAGGGCTGAAGGCCAATGGCTGGATTTTAGGAGGTCTGAGGCAGGTGTTGGAGCATGGCTTTTCACATCTACCACCATAAGCAGTTCCTGTTTGCTTGTTTTATAACATCCTTCCAGGAAGTCATTGTAGCAAATTGTTGTTTCTACCTGCCTCTAGATTTAATGTGGTTAAATTGAGATTAAGAAGTAGAGTTAATTCAATGGTTGCCATTTCCTCTAAAAAATTGCCATCAGCTGCTGATCTAGAATTCCATCTTCCATGTCCTAAATTCTGATCCAAAAAATATCAATTTGGTCTGAGTACCGTGTAGAACCTTGTAATAGCCCTTTCTCTTCCCATTCTTGGTCTCCTGCCCCGCAGATCTTTCTGGCTCACTACCAACTTTTGGTAGAGAAGTTGATAAGCACCTTAAGGATTTGAAATTTAGAGCAAGACTCAGAGGTGATAGAAGGGAAGTGGCACAGGGGTAAAAGTTCTTATTAAAGTGCAGCAAATACTGGATTAGGACACAGTTACCACTGGTTTATCGGTATGTGTTTATGGCCGAACAGCTCAGAGCTGAGGACTGCACGTGAACTCTTGCCTCTCCCAGTTGTTTTTGTCCTCATCTTCCTCCTGCTGATGGAGACTTGAATCCTCACAAATGAAATGTCTGAGCACTGGATTACCCTGGTGCCCAGCCGGGCATCCAGTGGGCAGAGTTTCTGCATCCTTAGACAACCGAGTGAATGAAAAGGCCACGTTTCTCAACAATTGGAAGTTGTTGCTTGCCAGTCTTGTTTCCTGTTTCTCCCCACCTTTTTCTGTATGAGAGTCTCCAGCAAAATCATTTCCTCTAAAAGCTATTCCGTAGGGGATCTTGAGACGTGCAGTACAGTTGGACATGGCACCTAAGTAAGTTATGCATTCCTCCAAAATACTGGATGCTTACTGTGTTCTGGACTCGGGAATCAGAACACACAAAGCGTGGAGTTTACATTCTGGCAGAAGGAAACAGACACAAGTAAATTATCACATTGTGGCATAAATAGAAAAGAGAGAATGTGCCCAGGACCCTGGTGAGGGATGGAGGGGTAGGTGTCAGTTTTCAAACAGGGAGATCAGAGGAGACCTCCCTGGAAAGTGGGATTTGGGAAAGACGATGTTTGTAGTCATTGGAGCTGAGCAACAGGTTTATCTTAAGGAAGAGAGAAAATACTGAAACATTTCCAACTGTTGTGTATGGCTTTTCTTGCCACTCCTTGATCTGTGCTAGAGGCTTGCACTGCGTCTAAGACCAGCTGTGCACATTCTTCCTTGTTTCTGCCACTGTCTTTCCTTCTGCCCAGAATCTTTCCCAGGATCCAGCCCAGATGGCATCTACATGACGTTATTTGTGGAGACAGGCAAGGTCATAACAAGGCAAGGACTGCATGGCAGAATCTGACACGGAGAGTGCTGAGGGCCCACTAACAAAGGAGGGCTTTTAGAGGGGGCCCCAGGGGCCACATACTTCGCAAGGGGGTTAGAAGGACAGGCCAGGCTGAGCAGGGTCAAACTCAAGGGTGGTGGAAATGAGACAGATCATGGAGGAGCCCAAATGCCATGGAGGGAGTAGGGGTTAGGTTCTACAGGCAGCAGGGGGCCACTGCTGTCCTCTGGGGCTTCTCCCATGTGGGAGTTCCCACTAAGTATAGCAAAGATTCATTGGCTCTTGGGGGTTTGCAGTTTAGAATCTCTGGCAAGTGAGGAATGGAGAAGGTGGTTAGTAGTAGTTTCCTCTCTTCCATCTCTCAGTACCTGTGTTTCCAAAAGCCTATCACTTTTTTTTCTCATAAAAGCATATGATTTGTAAAAATTTCAACTGGCACAGAAAAATAAAAAGCAGAGTTCACCATTTCACTGCTGTTAATATCCTGATCACTGTCACTTTAGACTTCTTCTCAGGAGTATACAGTATTTGCTAACAACATCCTTTGTAATGGGTGCTCCATGCAGATATAACCAACACTATGGCTGGAAGTTTAGTGGTTTACGATTCTCATTATTCAGGTTCTTTCCAGTTTTCACCCTTATAAACTCAGTTTCAATAAATAACCTTCTGTATAGTATCTGCACTAACCCAATCATCTCCTTGGTGTAAATGATGGACAATTCCAAAAAGGGGGATGCTTATAACTGAGATACAAGATATTAGGATATTGGGCTGTAAGACGTTACCTGGGAGCAGAGTGTGTGTGGGGGGTGGGGGGGTGCGTGCGTGCGTGTGCGTGCGCGTGCGTGCGTGCCTTGCGTATGCGTGCGGGCATGTGCGCATGCCTGCCCTTTCCTGTGCGCCTCAGCGACAGCTTACGCCTTCAGAGCTGCGTGGCGAGAGCAGCAGGTGGGTTGAGGGCGGTGGCCTCCGCATTGGGCGCGGAGGGAATCGCGTCTCGTTTTACCTCGCGGTGGGAACACCTGTGGCTCACGACGCGCGTCTGCAGCCGCTTCCAGAGCCCTGACTCGCAGGCCGCGGCCCGCAGAAGCCTTGGGTATGTAAGTGCTTAGCCCGTATCGTAGCCAGACTCGGGACTTTCTAGCTTCTTTCCATGAAGCTCCTTTGATTCCACGGTTTACCGTTCTCATTAGGATCAAAGAGACAACACATTTTCCTAGGAAGTTGAACATCCTACCACGAAACCCCGATCTGTTTCTCAGTGTAGAAGTCTTTAGGAGGGTTAAGTGTGTTACTTTAGTTCTTTCAGGGAAATGTCCCCTCTGGAGGTGGTCGAATTGGATTACTCAGTGGGTCTTATATCTATGCCATCCTCCCCAGCCCTTTCTCATCCTCAAGGTTTCTAGATGGTTCCTAGATTGAGCCATTGTACACTAGACACAATGAGCAGAACTCAAGGAGTCCAGGACTCAGAGCCCTGTTACATGGAAGGTTTGGCTTAGGTTGAAGTCATAAGGTCTATTCCCTCTTCTTAAAAATGGGTGCTACTGGGACTTCCCTGGTGGTGCAGTGGTTAAGAATCCGCCTGCCAATGCAGGGGACATGGGTTAGAGCTCTGGTCCGGGAAGATCCCACATGCCGCGGAGCAACTAAGCCCGTGCGCCACAACTACTGAGCCTGCGCTCTAGAGCCCGTGCTCTGCAACAAGAGAAGCCACCGCAATGAGAAGCCCGTGCGCTGCAACAAATACCCAACGCAGCCAAAAATAAATAAATTTACCAAAAAAAAAGGGTACTACTTAAAAACCATAGCTATGTCACCTGTTCTGCTCATCGGCCAGCCCCGTTGGTGATTACCACTCCTTTCCGTCTCAGGGCCTTTGCCCTCGCTATTCCCTTTGCCTGGTAACGTGCCCGCAGGGGCTCACAGGGCTCCCCGCCTTGCTTCCATTAGCTCTCTGTAAATTGTCTCCTCATCAGATGTGCAAAGCAGCGTCTCTGGTATTAGCTCCCTTATTTCCTCCTAGCAGCTATCGCAACCTGGCATGAAAGGCTTGTCTCCTCCACTAAGCCATAAGCTCAGAGAGGGCAAGGTCTTTGTTTTGTTCCTGGATGTTTCCTCAAAACTAGAACGACACCTGACATATGTTAGAAACTCAGCAAATACATAATATTTGAAGGAGTGAATGAATGAATCGCCCACTGCTCCCACTTTGGGAGTTGTGAAGAAACTTGGAGCTTTTAAAGGCTCTGGAAGAAAGCAAAAGGCATACAAAAAGGCTCCAACTGCCGTAGAGGAGCCTCGGGGCAGGGTCCCCAGGCGGGGCGGCCTGGCCAGCAGGTCATTCCTGCTTCCAGCCCCTTCTCTGCCTGAATGTTCCCTTGCAGCTAACAGTCCCCCAGCTGGATGGTGACTGTGCCTTTAGAAAACGTTTTCATGGATGACTACATTCAGTAGATACTTTCTGGGCGGCAGCTGTGGTACCAGGTATCATGCTGGAGGCCACGGTTACAAAAGTCATCTGGACAGACTCACTGAGCCTGCAGTTTTTCAGGGTGTGAGTTTGGTTGGACAAGACTGCCCTCTGCCATCCTCACTCTAAGAGAAGAGCTCTGAGCGCGGGGAGCTTTGTTCAGCGGGAGGGGGGCTGTAATGTGGAGCCAGGTGTGCATGAGGAGGTGGTGGCTGCCCGTGTGGTGTGTGGTCCTTGCGCAGGAGAAGGGCACAAGTGGGAGTAAGACAACATGCCCGGCCTCAGGGTTTGCTTCGACCCCCCACCCCCCAAGCCGGGGGCCCAGGGGAGAGGGAGGAAGCTCGCAGTATGCCTGTTTTCTCCTGCGAAATTCTTACGCCCACCACTTTCCAGCTTAGACTCCTACAGACGAAATTCAGAAGCTAATAATGATTTTAAATATTTCTATGGGTGAGTGTTCTGGAAAGTTCCTAGACCAGAAAGTCTATTTAAAAATGACTTTCGAAACAATGAATTTGTATTTCTCCTCCCACTTAAGACTCAAGAGGAACAAAGAAGACTGTTCCTCCAACAATACGAATAGACTGAAATTTAAGGGAACAGGATTTCTAAGTGATTTTGCTCACTTGTTCAAGCATAAATAAATAATCAATCCTTCAACTACTCTAAAGGAGGTATCTTGAACTTTTCTGTAAGGAATCTTTAACTGAAAAGGAATGTAGTACAAACATGCATGACCATGTAATCCAAACTGTAAGTGACTCAGAGATGAGCATGGAGACAGAATTTCTGTCCTCTAGTTAGGAAATTACTGAAATACTGTTCTCCAGTAGTTAGACATTAGAACATTAGAACACGTAAAATTCTAAGGATGAGAAGTATACATGACATTAATAGCATCAGGAAAAACCATAGACAGGTAAAAATAGGACCTCATTTTCATCCTGTCCTCTGGGTCCTCTAGATCACATGCCAGCTTTCAGAAGTAACACCCAGCTCAGTCCTTCTCAGTGTGTGTGTGTGGGTTCACGCATGTGCACACGTGCACACAACTTGGGGACCTAGTTCAATTGCAGATGCGGATTCAGTGTTTCTGGAGTGGGACTTGGGATTCTGCTTTTCTAACAGGCTCGTTGGTGAAGCCAGTACAGTTGGTCCACAGATCACACAGACTAGCAAGACTCTTGCTTACCAAGAAGTTTCACAAGCATTTGTCCATGGAAACTTTGTAACTACCCTGTGAGTTGAGCAGTGCCGGTGTGACTTCCTTTTACACATCATAAGACAGGTTCCAAGAGGTAGAGTGGCTAAAGTTGTGTTAGAACCCAGGTTTTCTAACTCCTCATGGAGTCTCTTAGGCTAGTTCTAATTTAGTTGTTGCATCGTGAATATAGAACAGGGTGGGGGTGTGGAACTAAAATACCATTTTTGGAAACCCAGTAGAGAAAATAACGTGGAATTTTGTTACGACAGTGCTGTCTCCTGAGGTCTCCTGAGCGGTGCTGATGGACTAGGGGGGTATCAAGGTCATGTGTGAGTTCTTAGGCTTGACATTTGTAGGCAACAAGGAGACACAGCAGATGGCGAGCGCCCTGATGGTGACAAACTTAACTGTCTTTGGGAAAATCGGATTTACCTTGACTAGAGGCTGCCTTCCACATTCCAGATGGAAGTAGAGCTCTAGGGCTCAGTGGCGTTGATTCAGGAGCACTATACTTGTCACATGGGGCAAAGGATGTGCAAATCCTGTGCAAGGGGTCTCAGTCTCACTCAAGATTTGCTGACAGGAAACACAGTGTCTTTATCTCAGCTAGATTTTAATTGGTCTTAAGATAACTTTCAGTGAGGTCTTGATTATGCTTATTCTTCATGTGGATTATGCTGAGAAATCACTAAATATTGTCAAACAGGGAAAGATACCTGCGTGGAAACCCATTGTGGCCTCTGTGAGCCTCGGGTCTTGGGCCCCAGCTGGCAAGAGGAGGCTGGCTGTCCCTGGGTCCATGAGATCGGAGGCCAGTGACTCTCATACGGCCTTTTACTTTCACGATGACTATTTTCTAGGGAAAGTCTGCTTTATTATTGATGTTGGTCCATCTTCCTTCCTTTTCCAAACTCTCAGGCATTTGCCACTGAGCAGTCCAGTGGTAGCATAGAAAGATTTGATTCATTTGGCATCTGTTCAGCTCGAAAACACAAGTGCCTTGATTTTGCAGTGTTCTAATTGTGTCTTGTTATAAACATAATACACGTTCACTGCAAAAATTTTGGAGATTAAAGGAAAGTACAAAGAAAAAAAACACTATACGCCTACCACCCAGTGATAACTATTGTTACCATTTTGGTATCATTCAAGAACACGTTTTAACAAATTGACACCATTGAAGTTTTTTTTTTTTTACTATTAAGTTTTGTAACCTATTATTTCACATAAGAATATTAGAATGATTGTTTTCCCAAATTTTGAAATATTATTTAAGAGGGTTTCTTTTTGGACTAGTTGGTATTCCATCACACGGATGTACCCAGTCATCCCTTATTGATGAACATTTAGTTTGTTTCCTATTGTTTAATATGTTATGCTGCAAGGGAGATCCTTGTACTAAATCTTTATACACATCTCTGGTTCTTCCCTTAGGATAAATACTGAGAATTGGAATTACCGACTCTAAAGATATATTTAAAATATTTGTTGGATGATTGATGCCTCTTGATAAATATTAACAAAGCATGCTCCAGAACAGTTGTTCAATGTATATACCTTTAACTAACATGCACTCTGGCTATTTTGGGGCATTGTTTTTAAACTTTACCTCTTTGACCGTTGAAAAAGGTATCCTTTTGTTTTACTTTGCATATATTTGATTTTCACTAAGACTGTATTTCTTACATGTTTTTTCTTTTGTGAAATGCCTCTTAGGTCCTTGGCTCATTTTTCTCTTGGAGTTTTGTTGTTGTTGTTTTTTTAATGATCCCTGAAAGCTCTGTATATTAACATATTAACCTCTGTCACTTGTATGCATATTTTCCCTCATTTGTTATTTAAGCTTGTTTATAGTATTTTTCACATTTAGAAAAATTTACACTTCTACTTAGTCAAATTTTTCAATCTTTTATTTTATGCTTTCTTCTGCATTTATACTTTAAAATGTCTTTGCAGTCCTGAAATAAAATGACTGAAGTTAGTTTTAATTGTAGACTTAATTGGAAGACAGTGGAATTAGGAATTGGCAGCAAGCATTTTGAGGAAAATACAACCACTAATTAAATGTGAGCTAGTCTTAACCAAATGTGTACATCAAAATCACCCATTAATGGCTTTAAAAAATTTACCAGTGCCCGAGTTACACCCCACAGCCACTGAATCTGAAGCTTAAAAAAAAAATACCTTACACAAGTCCACAGACTTAGGAGCGAGAGCCAAGTCGCACGTGATTCCCACCAACCCCCTTGCTTTGAGCACTAAATTTTATTAGTGTAGTGGGTGTGTTTTGTCTTACCCTTTACAGTCTGTTAATAATGAAGATCAGAGTGCTTTCATGAAGAAGGGGATTTAGAGCAGGGTGCTGGGGAGCCCCCTACAGCGTTATGATGGGTCTCTGGAAGCAGCAGGCTCCCAAGTCCACATTTAGTGCACATGCATGTGATTATTTCCAAGCTCCATGGCTGACCCACACGCTTGCCACTACAGTATGGCAAGTGGACTTTATTTTTTAGTTGGAAGAGATAATATATTTACAAATTAATATATCTGAGGAATATATAGAACGTAATCTGTTTGAAGAATATCTAGAATATATTAGAAGATACACTGTATTTACAAATTATGAGTGTAATACCTCACATTCATATGTTTCTTTTAACCACGATTCGTTATTCTTTGATATATGGTAGTATCTCATTTGAAATGGGGTGTAGACCTTGCAAATTAGTATTTACAACTCGGGAAAAGAAAGTCAAACCAAAAATGGCCAGTTTTATATCTCTGAACAGATTTGAATTATGCTCATACATCAAATAAGAGTGAAAGTACACTCCTGTAGCCTGGAGTTGTCTCATTAAAAGGTTTTATAAGGAATTTGCCCACAAATCAACCTATGTTTTTTTAGTGTCCACCCCATACGTAACATCCTGCATTCTGAAGAGCAGCCAGTCTGCCCATGGGAGGTGAGAGGAAGGCACAGACCATCCTGGGCTTTGGGCCAAGAACTTGGCATCTCAGAGCCTCGGAGATAATAGTGATGGTGGTGATGATGGTGATGACGATGATGATGATGGAGATGCCGCCTCATAGGGCTGAGAGGAGGACTAGGTGGTAATTTAACTCCAGTGTCTGGCAGCTGGCAACCACCCCATGAAAGTTGGTGCTACCATCCCCCAGTCTGTCCACTGCTCCAGATGATTTGAAGAAGGCTACTTGGGGGTTAGGGGCAGGAGGCAGAGGGTTCCAAGGAGAGGTCCCTTTGTGTGTTTGAGTTCCCCTGTTCAGTTTGAGAGAGAAATTACATATGCCCCAAACAAAAAGAGATAACATAAAGACACTGAAGTATAAAGTGCTAAATTTCATGTTACAGATAATGCATGTATTATTTATAAAAAATCAAAAAAGGGAGAGACAGGTGTGGCCTGAAGTACACAATTTTTAATATCATTTTCATGTATAAAATGCTGAAACCAGCTCTGAATGCATCTTAGGTAATTAGAAGAAGAAGAAGAAAAGATCATGGTGCCTGAAATCAGTAGCATAACTAGGAGGTTGAGAGTGTATGAGGGGATTAAGTGCTGGTGGGCAAGACCAGCCCATGGTAGAGCTCAGGGAGCAAGGGAGGCACCGAACTTCATGCCAGAGTTTTTCCTGCATCACCATCCTTGTGCCGTGGTGGAGGCTATGACTTGAGATAAACGTGCAGCACAGCTGGACGCCGTGGGCGTCCCGGGCAGGCAGGCAGCCCGGCCAGGTCTAATGCACTGTGAGTCCCAGCGCCGGCCCCCGAGGTCTTCCTGCCTGTACTGCCTCCCGTGAGATGAGGGCACCGACTGGCTGATTTGTGTGGTCTTTAGGCCCCTTCCAGCTCTGATATTTCATGATGAAAAACCAATTTATTGATGATTGCAGGCCAGAAGAATTGAAAGAGGTTGAAAGTTCTTTTCTGGCCGCAGTTCCTCCAGTAGAGCAAAGTGAGCTTCTTGACCACCATCCAGGAGGAAGAGTATATCTTTGCACCTCTTTCTGGTTTTCTTGCTCATCTTTGCTGGGCAGGACCATGGCCAGCTCTTGGCAGATTTGTGAACTAAGCAGTTTCTCTGTCTTTTATGACCCAGGATATCCCCCATCCCTCATATCCTGGCTTCCAAGGGATACAGATCTTTCCCACCAGGGTCCCCTCCTAGCTACCCAAAACCTAGAGGGGGTCTCAAGGTCAGAGTGTTCCATGTACAGCGTCCACAGTGGTGTTCGCACAATTATTACTCTTCATTTTGCTCAACAGATGCTTACCCAATAGCTATTGTGTGCAAAGCACTGTGCTGGGCTCTTGGGCAGTATCTTTCAAACCCACTAGTGGGCTTTGACCTCAGTTTAATTGGCTACAATCAGAATTCTAAAAATAAAAAATAGAATAAAATAGGAAATGTCAAAGTGCTTCACATACTGTAAGGGAGTATTATTTAATAAAACATTTGTCTCAGTTTTACATTCGTCGGGGTGTGTGTATGTGAGTGTAATGAGTTTCAGTGGAAAATGTATCTCTACTCTGCACTGTAGTCAGAAAAGCTTACGAAACAGCGCTCTGGGCTCCCGATCCCTTATCTGCAATCCCACGTTCCAAAACACGAAACTGTTTTCTTAAATTTGGCACAAGTTCATTTGGCAGCAAAACGTGACCTAAATGCTGTAAGGGTATTTATGGCCTCTCTCTATCCCACTTCCTGTGAATATGTGTGCACTTAACTGCAGAATGGATTTGTACCTTAAACTCCAGTGGGCTGTTGTGCTTACTTACTTCCCTAAAGGCCAAAAAATTCTGAACCATAGCGATTGTGGACCTGTGTAACAGATAGAACAGTTTTCATTCATTTAGCAAACGTTTATTGAATGCTCCCCATGAGCTTGGTGTCGTGCTGGATGTCAGGTGTTGAAGGAAGAAGAGTTTGTGTGAGACGAATTCTTGGAGAATTTCACGACCCCGTGGGTGAGATAGAGTTGGGGCCACCAGAGCTGGACTTGATTCCTCTCCTTCCACGTTCTCTCTCTCTGTCCGTTCACACAGACCCTCAGCGGCAGGGATTCTCTGCAGGAGGCCTCGAAGTCTCCGACACCAGGGGTCCCCAACGCCCGGGCCTTGGACCATTATGGGTCTGTGGCCTGTTAGGAACCGGGCCGCAGAGCAGGACGGGAGCAGCGGGCGAGCGAGCGAAGCTTCATCTGCCGCTCCCCATCGCTCGCATTACTGCCTGAGCCACGCCCACACCCCTGTCCGTGGAAGAATTGTCTTGCACGAAACCGGTCCCTGGTGCCAAAAAGGTTGGGGACCGCTGTCCTGCACCACGTTTCCAACACCACTTCACGCCAGCGCTTCAGTTCCGCATGTTAAAAATCAGGCTCCAAACACCTTCCTCCTGTATTTCTGTATCCTTAGAAGTACCTCTGTCTCCTGCACCTGGACGCAGCCGCATCCTTGTCCTTGGCCCTGTCATCCAGTTACTGGTCAGTTTCTGTGGATTTTTTTCTGCCTGTAGCCCCTGCCTCTTTTCCCTTCCATCCATTCCCAGTGCCACCTGGTGCTGCCAGAGCGCATGATTACTTCTCACCAGAAGGAGAGGATGGTCTAGAAGTGTAGCTGGGGGAAGCCAGGGTCTTAGGGTCATAAAGACCTGGGCTCAAGTTCTCCCTCTCCCCCATTCTGGCCGAGGGGTCTCAGGCAGGTCTCACAGGACCAGTTGTCTCATCTATAAAGCGGAGGCAATGATAACAGTTTTCATGAGCTGTAGTTAGGAATCGAAGCATGTACACCAAAAAGAGTACTAAAAGATAAGCCACAGAGTGTGTGCAGATATCTGTGGGGCATGTAACTAACGAACGATTAGTATTCAGAACTTATAAAGAACCTCCTGTAAACCAACAATGGAAAAAGACCCTAGTTCTTTAAATGGGCAAAAGATATGAACAGAGAGCATCTAGGCAGGAAATCAAAAGACCAATAAATATATTAAAAGATGTTTGATCTCATTAGCAATGCAGGAAATGCAAATTAGAAAAAAGAAATTTGGGTTCACGTCCATCATATGGCACAACATGTAGGCACGGATGTCAAGCAACAGTAACCTGCATTGTTGGTCCACCGTCTCAGAGAGTGAGCAAGGCCGTGGGTGCCTACCGCGCAGCAGCCCCGTCACCAGGAATGCTTTTCACAGCCTTGTTTTTAATGGCAGGAACATCAGAAATAACAAAAATATCCATTAAAAGGAAAGGGGATAGTCATTCAGTGGAATACTGTGCAGCAATTCTGTACTGTACAGAACTGCATTTGTATCCTCATGGCTAAGTCTGAAAAAAAATGTTGAGTGAAGAAAGCAAACACAGGATATCTACAGTATGAAACCACTTATATCACATTTTAAAACATGCCAAACAATGTTTATTTATATATTATATATATTTACATATATATGTGCATATATTTATATGTGTGTGGGTACATATATGTATCTAGCTTATGAATAAATGTCTGTCTAGCAAAAATATTAAAATACGCCCGGGAACAATTAACAACAAATTCATGCAGTGGTTATGGAGTGGAGAAAAGTACAGAGAGGCTTTCAATTGTACGTTAAGTGATTTGCTTCTCACAAAGAAAATGAAGCTATTCATGCAGAATGTTAAGTTTTGACAAAGTTGGGTGGGTATATAAGTGTTCCTTGTATTATTCTCTTTTCTTATGTGCTTGAAATATTTCATTTTTAAAAAGCACTTAGCTCTAGCCTGGCACTCAGTGAGCATATAATAAATATTCCTTCCGTCCCATTCAGAAGGTTTCTAAGATTTCCTTTTTCCTGACTAGTCAAATTCCATTCCCTCCATCTGGCATTCCACATCAGACAAGGTCTAAACCTGCTGATGAGGCACTATGACCCTCCACTCCTGGGTCCCAGACGATTTCTAGCCTTTACTTTAGCGCTTCCCTCATTGGACCCGATGTTCCAGCCATGGGGTCCCAAGTTATGCTTGATGCTTTCCTGCCCCTTTGTCTTGGCCTGTGTGGTTTTCTTGGCAGGAGTTTCCTTGCCCCTTTTCCCTAGCTATACTAACCCAACCCCGCTTCCTTCCTTCTATCCATCCATCGATGCATGTATGCATCCATCCATCCAGCCATCCACCCGTTTATCCATTTATTGAGCCTCTTTTATGTGCAAGGCACATAAAGCCTACCCAGATTTACTCTGCCACAAATAATCACAACTTTCACAAAATCCCCTAAATGCCTTATACCTCTAAAATGGTGTTTATCATATTACAGTTTATTTTATTTTACCAAATTAGGCACCAAACGGCAGGTACCGTCCTATTCATTTTTAATGTTTTGCACTTGTGAGCAAGTACAAAAATATGCCTATGTATTTAATACCATATACTTAATAACATTAAATATACTTGAAGAAATAAACAAATTTCAGATTGTATGTCCAAAACGTTGAAAGCAATGTTAACATTATGGTTTAATCCTCCTTGCTCGAATCTAAGTATTTAGTGTCCTCAGCTCATTGGATTTTGTGAGCGTATCACGCCTTCACTTCTGTCTGTCACCTGAACGAAGGAGGGACATTCTTCCGGAGCCATTCTGCCTCCACATTTACTGAGAACCCGACTCCAGGGCACCAGGCAGAATCTCACCTTTCTAGGGACTTGGCATGAAGTTAGAACAGGAAGATGGTGCCACAAAAAAATTAGTAACAGGACAAGGCAGTGTGAGGTGTGGGTCAAATAAACGGTGTTGGCATCATGATCTGAAGCCGTCCTTAATGAAACACCTTGTTTTATGCTTGGCTGTGTAAGACTGGTTCTGAGAGATTTATTCTTTTGCAAAGGGATCTGGGTCAGAATTATCATTTTATGTCAGATTGGGTTTCTGTAAAATCCTTTTTTTTGGCTCAAGTAGATATTTAACAACATCTTTATTATATGTAAGCTGATACACAGGTGTGGATTTGAAGTTGTCTTCTGATATCACAATTTTATGAGGTGTGAGCCTGAAATCTTTCTGACCTCACACTGAATGGAATTTTCTTAGCACTTCTTCAAAACAGGTGTCTGTGAATTCTGAAAGCTACTAATGTCCTTTGCACCCCTTCCTTTTCCAGTACACTCCCAGGAAACAGTTCTCAGTCTAACTGTGGCTAACTTTATGTTTCCAACAACCAGTCACAGGTTGTTTGTTTGTTTTTGTGGTTAATCTTTACCCAGGGAGGCTATTTGAAACTCCGAGTTGGAGGGAGTCTTTCCGGGACTTTGCTCTTCCCAGAAAGAAGTCTCTCCTCTGCCTTCTGTGTCAGCTTGAATCTTTCTAGTGATGGGAAGCTCATCATTTCTCAGTGTTGATGACCTCACTGTGGGATTAAACTCCACGTTGTCTAAACATAGTGGGGGGCTGGGCGCTCCCCAGCAGTGGTGCCCACGTAGCATTCCAGGGAGACCCTATCCTCCTCGCAGGGTTCAGGATCTGTGGGCAGATCCCAGTCTTTTGGAACAGTGGGTCTGTTGCAGCTTGTTGTGAGTCTTGGCATTAGTGGAGCCCTGACCTCAAGAATGCTGGTCCTGTTCATTTACCATTAGTGTGAATGACGCGTCTGGCCTCCGCAGCGGCAAATAACGGGATCCAACTTTGGCTGAGTCGGGGAGGGGTGGGAAGAATGAGCGTGAAGCTATAGGAGAATTTGGGTGCCTGAATACGGATCGGACAGGAGACAGATGACCAGGGGGGAGCTGCAGAGGCCCTGACAAAGTCACCCTAGCAGGAACAGGCTCTTCAGAGCTGCAGGTGTGCCCCTGGAACCTCCAGGCATCCCGCGGCCTGGTCAGCGCATCTGATTGGCTGAGACCGAGTTACGTGCCCTCTCCCCAAGGCTTGTTCCCAGCGGAGGAACTGGCTGGAGCTTTCCACCTCCAGGGTGGGCAGCGGCCACCACCTGCTACCAAGACCGCTGACACTGGAGGTTAGGGGCCCAGCCAATAGAGTGAGGGCTGCTGGACTGCCAGAAACCAACAGGGGTTCCTTTTCAGCAACAAACTTTGATGAAGTCCTGAAGTCACCGTATTGAGTATGACACCGTCTAAAAAAGAAGAAAAAAATAAATCGGTTCCCTCTTCCCTGTTCTTTGCTTTAAGCTTTGGCATGTCTGTTTTATTGGCCAGAGAGGTAAATGTGAGTTTGTAACGGAACCAGTGCCAACGTAGCCCTGCCTAATAGGGTCCAGAGACCGTCTGCCAAGACCAGGCCGGCGCTGGCATTAGGAGGTATACTGCAGAATGTGATCAAGTTCCTCCACGGCTGCAGGCTTCTCACTGGGTAATCTCAAAGCCTGGTCAACATTGTTGTTGGAATTTAAGTGTTGATGTGACCTTCCTAACACTCAGAAGCATGTTTTCTGTGTCTCTGGGTTGTGTAAGGTGGGACAGGGCCCCTGGAGACCCAGGAAAGCCAGCCCCTGCTGCCCTGGCGCCCCCGCCACTTGACTGAGCCCCTCCTGCCCTGGCTGCGTCTTGGCGTGCTGTCTGCCTCGGTTTCCGCTCTCCCCCAACCTTGCTTCTGAGCCTTCTGACCACACATCTTTCTGCTCTGGGCCTCCTAGGTATTTGATTCACCAGTTTGACCCAACAGGGAGGTCTTCAGGTGGGACAGGGATGGTGACTTGGATTCTAGAAAGAGTCCAGTTCCCCAGTCTTGATTCTCGAAGGAATGTGAACATAAATAGTACATGCACTCTTCGGCATGTGTTTAAAAGGCCATCATTGTAAACGCAACTGGGGCTTAAAAGCTTAGAGTAAGTAATGGATTCACAGCCAGCTTGAGTGAACGCATGGGAGCTGGCTGCTGGATAGTTAATGGCCACAGTTGACTGAGTGGAAGGATCTTAGAGACAGGAGTAATATTTAAAGTACTGTAAGGCTTGTAAGGCCCCTGAATCAAATGGTGCTCCCTCAGGCTGGGGCCCCTGCTGGGCCAGGACAGCCCTTTAGTTGCAGGACTGTGATTAGTTCTGGGGCCCCAGGGGTGGGGCAGGGTTGCAGGAAGAGCACTTGGGGTGGTAGTTTACCAGGCAGGCAGAAAAAAAATTGGTTCAGAGTCACTATCAGCCCTGCTTTAAGACAGAGATGCAGTCTGTATTCCCTATGCTGCTTTTTTGGGGAGCTGGGATTTTTTAAAAATTTGGTTTGTTATTCTGTTTAGATGGGTGAGTTGGATTGTATCACCAGCGGACACATAGGCAGTTTTCTCCTATGCCGTCCTATTCTTCTCACTCCAGTTAACCCACCCCGCCTGCCCCGCACAATGCTGTGTGATATCGTGGAAACCACTACCCTCTGTAAAGGGGCCCTGAGGGTGCTTCCCTTTCGGGGGTGTTGCTAGGACTCAGTAGGGTGACATAGGTGACAAAGCATCTAGCACTGTGCCAACCACTTCAGTCCTGTCTCGGGAGAAGGTGCTGATTATAGTCAGAGCACATTGTTTTTCAGATCTGAACACTGGTCCCAGACAAGTTCTCAGAGGTCAGCTCACTAAGTCCCTGTGCTGCCCTGACGTGGACACTGAGGTCCCATAGCTACTGCCTGGAAGAGCGGGGACCAGCTCCCACACGTCGTGTTTCCCAGCCCTTTCCCTCTTCAGTGGCGTGCAGGATCCCTTCACAGGGAGCCTCATACTTAGATGGAACGTAAGACAAAGACAGAGGCTCCAGTTATGAAGGGCTTCCCTTGCATTAAAATGGTGCAAAAGCCACTTAATTATTTTATCATTAAAATATTGCCAGATGCAGATATTGCCTGGAATCTTTTCATCTACGTATTTTTCATCTTCTACCCTTGAGTCTTCATTTTATATGAGGCAGAAGTTCTTTAAACATCAGATTCATGTATATTTTTCTTTTGCTTTGAAATTAGAGCGGTCCCTTCATGAGATGAAGTCTTCTATGTCAGGGTCTTAATCGGGAGAATAGCATCTGTCCATAAATCTGAAAGTCTTGTCTGGTAGCCCTCCAAGCCCTGCCACTACCGTACATGCAGGTTTAGATGGAATTCCAGGGAGGGGGAATGAAAGAGGTGGAGCTGCAGCCTTCCATGCTTGGAGCTAGAACAGTAGGATCAGCCATCCTCCAGCCGCCAGCCCCAGTGATACCAGGTGCCTCCTCAAAAAGATTGTCCCCGCAACCCCTGCTGCCGCCACCACAACAGCACACCTAAGAGGCAAGGGAAGGGCAAACATGACAATAACTGCTACCAGTCATTCGTCTCCTTCTATGGCCTGAGCCTTGTGCTAGCCAGTTTCCTATATCATCTCCATTCATCTTCCTGACTCTATGAGACAGGTGTGAATTCTATTTTTTTTTTTTTTTTTTTTTTTTTTTTTTGCGGTATGCGGGCCTCTCGCTGCTGCGGCCTCTCCCGCTGCGGGGCACAGGCTCCGGACGCGCAGGCTCAGCGGCCATGGCTCACGGGCCCAGCCGCTCCGCGGCATGCGGGATCCTCCCAGACCGGGGCACGAACCCGTGTCCCCTGCATCCGCAGGCGGACTCTCAACCACTGCGCCACCAGGGAAGCCCTGAATTCTATTTTTAAGTTGACGTAATGGAGACTCAGAGAAGTTAACCTGCCTGAAATCACAGATGTAGTAAACGGTGGAGTCGGGATTCCAAGCCAGTCTTGTCTTTCTTGAAGGGCCACGCTTCTCGAGAAACAGGGAAACAGAAGGCTTCTCTTGGTTGACCACGGTCAAGCACATACGTGGCTCCAGGTTCTGCACTGTAAACGCTGCCCTCTGAGCTTCTTAGGCAGCGGACGGACATGCCACCATTTCTTGACACTTTCAGGTAGGGTCGGACAGCCCCACCCTTTCCCCCTGCCTGAGTCCCACTCCTCTTGTAGTTGGGCGTGACGTCCTCCCAGCCTGGGCAGGGCCTGCTCCTCCCGCCGCCTGGGCCCGCCAGCGTCTCCCACTGGATGGCAGGAAGCACATCTCGTTCCCACTGTGTCCCTGTAGTGCCCAGTGCCTAGTGAGCTCTCATAAATGCAGCATCTGTTGAATGAGTAGCCAACGAGGGTGTGGCCAAGAGAAAGAAAATCGCACGGAAATGTTGAGCGGGAATGGGATTTAGAGCCTCTCTCACTTTACAGATGTGCAAGGTGTTCCCATGGATAGGGTGGGCGGAGCTGAGCCTGGCACCCAGTCTTCTCAGGACTCCCGGCCCAGTGCCCCTCCCTGGTCTCAGGCTCAGCACGTGGCTGCAGTGCCCCCAGTGCCATCCTTCTTCACTGGCTCTCTCTGGGTTGTTCTTGTTTAAAAGTACAGTGCAGAGCTATGTTTGTCCAGCAGTCTGTGTGAAATCCAGGTAATAGATGCTGTGGGAGTTCAGAAACAATACACCGCACTCCTGGCTGGGTTGGCAGAAACCACTTCCTCCCAGTAGCCCAGGTATAATCTCCAGAGGGCGAGTTTGGGAGTCACCCAACCCCATCCCCCATCCCGCAAACCTGGGCTTCATTTTCTGGTTTGAGGGACTTTGTACTGGGTCACAGTCTCTTAGGCTAGAAGGGGAAGTCAATTTCCATTTTCCTCCATTGTCAGGAACTCAGATACAAGGAGGATGAAAGCAAGTTCCAGGTCCAAAGAAGGATAACAACTGCACATTAACCCATGCAGCCTTCTCCGTATCCCTGCTTACACTGGAGCCTACAGAGGCACTGATTATTTGTCGCATTCCTTTTGTCTTAAAGTCATGGTTTGACCTCCAGACTGTCTAACTTCAAGCCAAAAAATTGTTTGTGTTTTCCTGAATTTAAACAATACCACAGTAAAAGGAACACGGTCTTTGGTTAACATTCAGCTTCTCCCGGTCCCAGGGAGCCTGCCGGCTTATGTTGGTAAACAAAGTGACACTACGTGACTACCCTCTCCCCAGAGCTGTAAACGTCATGAAAACCCTTCCCATTTACCATGGGGCCACTTACTCTGGTTTAATGTAAAAGACTCCACTATGGATTTAGGTTTTAGAAAGGAAGGAGTTCAACTTACATTCCAGTCATGCAGGAAAAATTTCTAAAATGTTAAACACTTACACTAACGTGTAGTATGTTGGTCCTATACATAGTTTGGAAATGGGTGTTGGTTATACTCTTGTCTCATCAATTAAATGCAAAGACCATATTGAGAAGAGAGATTGCTGATCAGGGTGCTTTGGGCTACAGGTATAGAAAATGCACTTCAAAGTAGCCTATGTAATAAGGAGAATGTGTCATGTCATTTAACAGGAAGTCACTAGGTAATGTTACCCTAGGATTGGTTAATTCAGTAGCTCAAAGATGACATCACAGACCCAGCTTCCTCCCATCTTATTGCTCCGCCATCCTCAGAAGGTCAGGCTGAGTTCCACTGGGGCTGCAGAATGGCTTTCAGTGATCCCAGTGTAATATTGTGATATGACAGTGGCCAGAGGAAGAAGAGAAGGTCTCTTTCCACGTGTCTCTCTTTAAGAAGTAGGAAACCTTTCCATACTTACCCCAGTGGGCTTCCGCCATGTCTCACTGGCCAGGATCCATCACGTTACTGTGCCTAACGTTCATCCCAGGAGGGATGGGGTTGCTGAGGTTGATGCAGGCACATTGGAATTCACTCCGAACCGGAGATCTGCCGCTTTCCCTGAGGGGAGGAAAATCATCTAGATCAGAGTTCTGCTGGCAAGGAAGGAGGTGGGTGGTCAGCCAGTAATGGCAGCCCAGAGCGCTCTTCATGGAGACACTGTCGCACGCCTCCTCAGAGGGTAGGTTCAGCAGCCTTTGAACAGTGCAGCCCCGCACTGATTTTACAGGACTTTACAGGTAGGAGGAAAAGAGGCAGCTAGAGAGAAGGACTTCCAGACCCTGGAACAGAGGGTGGCGAGGGCAAGACAGAGGAGAACGAGCGTGTGTCGGGTGGAGGGTGTTCCACTTGTCCACACTTCAGCCCTGAGCGAAGGCAGACGCCTGCAGGGGGCAGCCTTGCCGCGGAGCCACTCCCTGGCGATCTCGAGGCAGGGCAGGCCCGAGCCCCGTGGGACGGGACTGGCCAAGTGACCTCCGAGGCCTCTGTTCTGTTTCAGATGTTTCTGGCGTTAAATCTTCTCAGAGGATGCAGGCAGCAGCCGCACCACTGCCTCTGTTGGTAGCGGAGCAAAGTACCGCACTGACTTTTTCTTTGAAGTCTCCCCTCTCACCGAGGAGGCGGCATCTAGAAAGGAGATGCTCGCAGAGTGGGACGCCGGAGACCTGGAGTAGATTCCTGCCTCCCCTGGGGATTTACTTTGTAGCTGAGGTAAGTCATTTAACCTCTGCATGCGGCTTTCTAGTGTGTACGGCTCGACTCGAGGCCATTGAGAGCTTTTTACTCTTTGTGACATTTCAGAGGTGTCGGTCTCCGGTTGCCTTTATGTGGGCCGGGCAGGATATAGTGTCTTCATCCCATTAGGATCCTTTTCAGTGACTGCACTAATAAAGTGACAGGACACAGATCTGATGAGCACCTCCATGTTTGATGCCCGCCTCTGCCGAAGGCTGACAGTTACCGATAACGACGGTAACAGGTAGCACTGCTCGAAGACCTACTGTGGGCCAGGCTTAGCAGCCGCCAGGGATTTGGGCTCATTAGTGCTCAGACTTCCAGAATATTCCATAGGTCAACCAAATTAAACCTCTGTGTTTTACCTGTAGTGAGATTTTTTTTTCTCAAATACCTCATTTATATTTAAGCAAACATTCATAAACCACCGAGGCAGTGCATGAGCGTGAGTCTGGGTTAGGGACGTGCATTCCACTGGTTTTTTGGTTTTTTTAAAAACACGTTTGGCTTCTGCTCCTAATTCTTCCCCTGAGGGAATGTGGACAGCTGCGGTGCCCTGAGCATTTACTGAGAGTGTCCTCCAGGGGACCCAGGCCCACCTGGAGACTTGGTTCCTTCTGTTGGTGCTGCTCAGACTTCATTGAGCATGAGAATCCCCTGGGGAGTTTGTGAAGCCCGGGTCCCCACCTGCAGATACTCCTGGGTCCCCGCTGCAGACATTCTGACCCGGTAGATTTGGGGTGAGGCTCAGGTGGGTCTTCCTAGCTCCCCAAGTGATGCTGAGGCAGAACATCTGCGGATCCCAGTTTGGCAAACACCAGTCTTGCTGCTGTGCAGAACAGCGGCCCACGGAAGCCACCGAAAAGACCTGACAGAACAACTGGCCTAGGACAAACCAGTAACTTAATTCTCCAGAGAGGTGGGCACTGATGTCAATGGCAGAGGGCCGAGAGCCGAGTCATCTTGCCCCAGCAAGCCTTCCTCTGGAGAGACAGTGTGAGCTGAGGTGGGGAGGGGTTGGGGGAAAGACGGCAGGAGGGGAGGCCACTGCTGTCCCCATGTCTACACCAGCAGCCCACGGGTGAGAGTCTTTGAGGAGAGGTCTTGGGTGGCTGTCCTCTCGCCAGAAAAGAGGGGTTACTAGCAGCCTGACCTCTGGCAGGCTCTTTCCTGGGCACCATGCTGGGTCATTATCCACCCTGGCACCCTCCCCGCCCCCATCATTGTCCACTCCACTCTTCCACCCCTGGCCAGTATCATTCTATAAAACGAGCAAAACTAGCTCTTCTCATGGGAATGGTTTGAGGATTAATGCATCACACACACACACACACACACCCCTTTCACATCTAACACACGTGTGCTCAGGCTCTCTCCCCGGGCCAGGTCCCCTGCACAGGGCTGTGGGCTCCTTGAGAGCAGGAACAGTGCAACCTGGCCCCTGGCATGCAGGGCAGGCATGCCGTGAATACCCGTTGAATCGAATGAACCGTGCTTGTTGCCCGGGATACAGAGACAGGAAGATGTGGCCCCTGCCCTGAAACAGCTCACCTGGCACAGGGTGGGGGGCACGGAGGTCAACTTGTAAGGGTTGTGGGATGAGGTGAGCGCTGATGCTCCTAGAGCTCGGTGCGGGCTGCTCTTCTGGGATGCCAGAAGGCAAGGCAGTGCCTGAGGGTCAGGAAAGCCAGTGGAGCACTTGGAAGAAAGAGAAGGAGGTGACCGTGGGGACAGAGGAGAGTGGGGACGGGGCGGTGAGGCCATCCCCAGCAGAGGCAGAGCTGGGAGATGAGAAACAGTTCAGGGGTGCAGCTTGGGGCCCCGGACCCCAGAGGCTTCTTTCTCAGGCAAAGGAGATTGGGATTTGCCTCGTAGACAGATGAGGAGCGTCCCCTGGATTCCGTTACTGGCAGATGCTTCCTCTCCTCGGTCTGAGCCAGTGTTTGCTTGGGAGCTGACCGATGGTGACTGGGTGAGGAAGACGGAGGGTGTTGGAGTTCTCTTCCACGTAGGGTGTGATAACTGCCCCTTCCCTCGAAGCTGGTAGCAGGCCCAGTACTGACAGACAGGGATGGAGAACCTTCTCTGAGTCTTGGGAGATAGCTAAACTGTTCCTGGCAAGTGCCTCTTCGAAAAAGGGGAAAAAATAGATCCCACACATTAACTCTGAAAGCTGGTGAAGTCTGGTAACTTATTTCAAACAGATTTGGACTGAATCAGAAATACGCCAGGCTGGTGGGTGGAGTTCTAAATTTACACCTTCATCTCACCATTAAGATCGGGTGGATGTTTCATTAGCGTGAGGTGCTATGTAAACATGAAGAACTTTCTGAATAAATATTTCCTCTTTTCCCCCCAATCAGGATATGCTCTCTGGTAAATAGTGCAATTCTTAGAGACAGGAGAGTTTTATTTTTAAATGATGATAGTGTAAATCCTACCTAGATTCTGAGAAGAAGTGCTAAGTGATCCAGCCTCGAAGCAAGATAGTAGTAGCTTCTATTTGTGCAAAGTCGAGCACGGCTGAAATCGTATGTGGCAAATCGCTCTGAGCTCCTGAGGGCACAGTGCACACAGATGGTGTTCTGGCCAGATTTCCAGCTCCCTTGGTTTGGTAAATACTGATGGTCGAGGCCATAGTTTAATTAGGTCAGTAAGCACTGTTTGTGGGTAGACAAAACCGTAGAAAACCAGAACTGGAAGATATGCTGGCAGTTAACACTGTGTAACTTATTACTCAGTGTATGTGTGGAAACTGAGGCTCAGAGAGGCCTGGGCAGGGCCACGTGGTGAGACCAGGCAGAGACAGGACTAGGGAACCCCACTGAGGGCCACCTTTGCACCAGATTCCTTATTTTTTTTCTTTTGATGTTATGTTGTAAAAATATGTTATTAAAGGATTTTTTTAAAACTTATCTTTCCTACCTCAAAAACTTTAAAATATAGATATGTATTACTGCATTTCTTTACAAAACTTTAAAATATGTAGTTGCAGTCATAGTAGGCATACAAATTCTGTGTTCCCCTTCTTAATTAATATAATACAGGTCACTTCCCTTTACAGTTGTGTCTTTTTTTAACATTCATTTTATTTATTTATTTATCTGCATCGGGTCTTAGTTGCGCTATGCGGGGTCTTTGTTGAGGCGTGTGGGATCTTTCGTTGCATTGTGGGCTCTTTGTTGTGGCGTGCGGGCTTCTCTCTAGTTGCGGCGTGCGGGCTCAGTCTTCTCTCTAGTTGTGACGTGTGGGTTTTCTCTCTCTAGTTGTGGCACTCAGGCTCCAGGGCGCGTGGGCTCTGTAGTTTGCGGCACATGGGCTCTGCAGTTGAGGCGCTCGGGCTCAGTAGTTGCGACAGGAGGGCTTAGTTGCCCCGAGGCATGTGGGATCTTAGTTCCCTACCAGGGATCAAACCTGAGTCCCCTGCATTGGAAGGCGGATTCTTTACCACTGGACCACCAGGGAAGTCCCAGTTATGTGTCTTTCATAATTACTTTTATTTATGACAGTTTACCAGAGCACCATTGATACTGAACATTTCCTTCTTGTTTGGCCACTTAGATTGTTTTCAGGTTGTTAACGCTGACATCTAATGTGGGTGTGGACATCTTGGTGCATTTGGCTTTTTCATGTTGAACAAGTTTCTCGCCTTCTTCCCCCGTGGAAACAGTCCCAGACCCTGAAGGGGAAGCGCATGCAGGGTGAAAGGGAAAGCTTTGACCGGGGCTTGGGGAGAGCCCCCCCAGGAGCGCAGTAAAAGCACACAAATAAAGCCCGAACCCCAGTGTGGACGCTACCGCCCGTCAGATCCCACAGAGATGACATAAGAGAGGAGATGACATAAGAGAGGAGATGACGGCTCAGGCCTGTGTGCTCGGGGCCTCGGGGGGCGGGGAAGGGGGAGGAGGGGCAGGAGTGTGGGGAGAGCGCTATGGTTACCCCTCGCCCCCACCCTCGAGCTGCACTTGGGCCTCCCTGCCAGCCTGGTGCGGGGGTAACGGCAGGGGGCCCCACCAGCTCTTGTAGGCAGCTAGGCACCCTCCGGCCACCGGCCACCGAGTCTCAAAGAGGGAGGTCCTGAGATGGGCCTGGGTCTGCGGTGGGAGCCGCGAGTTACAGGGCGGGGCGTCCGGGGATGTCAGCCTGCCCCCTGGCTTGGTAGAAAGGGCCGGGAGCCCCGAAAGCCGTGCTCACTTGCTCCCGCTCTCTTTCATGGGAAGGCCACCCCCAGGGACCCGCTGTTACCCTTTCTGGCTTCTTCAGCTCCTTTTCAGTCCTTGAGCCCTGAGTTATCAGAGTAGCAGCACGGCCCAGTCCCTGTTCAGGAAAGTGGGATGTGTGCACCAAATCCTGGGCTTTGTCAGTTCGTGGCAGAGCGTCCCAGTCCAGAGGGACTCAGGAAAGCTGGGTTGCCGAGGGCAGAAGGGAGGCTTTGGGGGCCACTCTCGGAGCAGAGGGCCCTTCTTTGACCTCGTCCCAGGTTGCAGGTTGAACCCACGTGACTTCAGCTCAGATTCTGAGATTCACCAGCCATTTGGACTGTGCCCCTTCCAACTTGGCCGGGCTCTTGCTCCTGCCTTATGGCGAGGTGCGGACGGCTGGCATGTTATTATTGGAGCCCCATCCCAAGATGAGACGTTCTGGACTCCCGCTTGTCAGCGAGATCTTACAGAGAGTGAAGCTGCGCTTTGCAGACGTCCCCACAAGCAGGGCTGGACAACCTTTTCTGCGTTCAGAGCAGAAATACTCTCCTCAGCTTTCCTACTCCCAGCTCCCTGCTCCTGGCCACGTGGTAGCATGTTCTGGCGGCAGAAGGAGCTGTCTGTCATCAGAGCCCAAACTGCCCTGCTTTGACTTTGACTCCCCTCCACCTGAGGTCCCTGGCCATTCGTTCCTTCCAGGTCTTAGCAGAGAGGGCGGGCAGGCAGGAGCCTCCTTAACTGGATTCCCTGAACTGTGCACAGCCTCTCTGGTCTGTTGGTGCCCCATCTGGCCTCGAAGGACCAGGAGCGTGTGCTTATGCCGCCTTTGACTGCGGCGATAAGGCTGCAGCCCGACTGACCCTGGGGAAAACAGTGGGACTAACACTGACTCCTAATGAACTATTGCAAAGTAAGCCCCCTACTAATTAACGCACGTTAAAGCTTCTCTCTCTCCCCGTTAAGCCGACAGGGCTTATTCTTGTTTACATCTTCTTTGATTGTAAGCTTCCCTTTCAACTTGATGGTCAGAGCTCGGGGTAGAGAGCCGTGGGGAAAGGAGGGAGAATCCAGGCTGAGCCACGTTACCACTGAGGGCTCATCTGAGCCTGCTGACATGGGAATTTCCGGGATGGAACAGCCCCAAGAGAGAAGGCAAGGCAAATGCATATAATTTCTCGTTTAAAGTGCATTAAATGCCCACAGTTTTGGTGTGTGATCAAATCATATTTGAAATACACGGGGCCAGACATATTTGTGATGAACTGCTGTGCAGATAATGGAAATCATTTCAACAAAACTTTCATCCATGCTAAGACCTTAATCAAAGGGTAACCTATTTGACATTGGATCACAGAGAACTGTGTAATTCTGCCCCTGCAGGAATAGATTTATTCCATTTGAGTCATTATTGCATTAGGAAGCTTAGGTCATGCTAAAGCTACAGTCCATCTTCTGGATTTCTCTGGCACCTTCGCTTTTCTCAGTAATCTTAGTTTTCTCAGAATTTGGTCTTCTCTGCATGGAAACTATGCCATTTTGAGGTAGATAGCCTGGAAGGTAGGGGCTACCTCTCCTGGTTCCCTATATTACTTTTACCTAAACTTAGTCCTTTCAGCTTTACCAAAACTTTTGCCGTGGAGGGCCTTGTCCCAAATAATTACAGACCCCTGAGTTTCCTTCATGGTTATTTACCATCGATGTGTCCTGTACATTTTGTCATTTTATTATACGTATCTTATTCAACGAGCCTTAGTTTCCTCCTGTGTAAAATGGGGATGATAATAGATCCATTCTCCTTCCCAAAGAGGTTGGCAACACAGGCGGGCAAACAGAGCCTGACCAGCTGGTGTAAACTGCCGAGAACAGCCAGACACTGGTCTCATGCCGTTCCCTCTGAGTTCTTCTCTTTCTGACTAGGTTATATGCTTTCTGGGGGCAGGGGGCTGTCTGTCTCCTCCCCCAGATTATTTCCTGGCACGAGCCATTGCTCAGCAGAGACTTCTTGGCCAGCCAGCTGGACAGAAGTGGGTTGTGCAGACAGCTCTGGAGGACAGCCAGGGAGGCTTGCGGAGCTCGTCCTCAGCACCGCAGGCTGGGGACAGACTCGACCCAGTGGCAAGCACTGCCTTTACATCTCCAAGGTTTCGATCATTAAGTTCTGGGAGAAATAGATAAATAGTGAAACTGCTAAAATGAGCCCGATAGTCAGGTCAGTGGAATTGCAAGCGATATCTCTTTTGACGTGTTCTGATTTCTTTTTTCCTCTTTCCTTACCTTCCTCCTAAAATCTGTCCTTTCTTATAAAGAGATAAATCCCTGATTTGGCATATGCTGTAGCTTGGACAAATTGTGTGGGAAGAGACCTCTTTTTGTTAGTTTGCTTAGGAAGCTGTCTTATTATGGGGATGAAAATGACTGGAGAGGCCAGGCTCTTCTAATTAGGCAAAGAACAAAAAAAATATATCAATGAAAAAATGCAGGTGGGCATTTTTTCTTGCTTTTTGATGTGGGTCTCTGCAGATATATGAGGGTGTTGCCCATTTGAGGAAGGACGCTGATCTCAAGCATGTGCTCTCCTTTAGGGGTATTTAGGTACCTTCTGGAATTTTTTTACCTTATTGGTTTTTTTTTTTCTTTTTTCTTTTTGGCCGCACCATGTGGCATGCGGGATCTTAGTTCCCCGACCAGGGATTGAACCCGTGCCCCCTGCATTGGGAGCACAGAGTCTTAACCACTGGACCACCAGGGAAGTCCCCCTTTATTGGTTTTTTATTACAAAATGTTACCTGGTCTTTGTAACAGAATTCAAAGATGTGTATAAAGCAAAACCACATTCTCCCCTTTCTTCCTTGCCCCTCCTCCCGCCCCAGACTACCTTCCCCTCCGACAGGTGACAGGTGTTAACTGCTGGGGTGACGTGGACTTCCACACTGTTTATGCTTAGTCAAACTCATATATAGAGCACAGATTTTATTTCACAAAAATAACATAATAGGAGACATATCACCTGCAACTTGCTTTTCTCACCGTGGACATATCTCCAGTCAGAAATACAGATCTATTCAATACTTGCTTATTTTTAAAGGCTGCATTTAGTCCATTGTTCGATATAACCTAAATCAAACTGTTTGATGATGCGCCAAAACGTATTCATTTATTTCCCTGCTGATGCATATTTAGGTCGTATCCCCTTACCCCTTCCTTCTGCCGTTGCCGACCAACAAGGAGAAGCTGCCCACGCACGGCTGTATACACTGGGCATCTGCTCAGAAGTCACGTTTTCTGCCAGGGAGAAGGAGTTCTCTTCCTGTGAGCGGTGGCTGGAGATCGGACCCCGGCCCTCGGGTCCTGCTTCCTGCCCTGGAGGAGCAGCGTGCAGGCTGCAGAATGGTTGGAGTTTTAAGGCCCACCGGTGCCCTGCTTCTCCACCTGTGGTCTTGATTCGGCCCATGGGTCCCTTTGCCTTGGCTGTCAGCTGAGGTGGGTTGGAATAGACTGCTCATGGGGACGGGGCCGCCTCAAGGAGGGGATGTTTGCCTTGGGGGCTGGATGGCATCACTCTGAGATCCCAACTGCAGGGCTGGCTGAACGGGCACCCTCTTCCTCTCGCAGCATCCTTGGTGTGCCGAGAACCTCCAGATGGGCTCTTAACAGCCAACTGCTAGGACCTCCCTGGATTGCCATTGAGACCAGCTTGGACCTCTCTCCCGGGGGCGGCCTCTGTCAGGCACAGGGGACCTTGGGCCAGAGAGGCTGGGTGACTCTGCACCAGTCGGTCATGAGCACCCATCAGTGCCGTGCCTAGTGGGCCTGCAGAGCTGGAGGAGAATAAGCAGGGGCTACTTCAGAAGACACTGAGGTGGGGACTTTTGTTAGAGAAGGTGGGTGTCAAGCCAACGGAAAGGAAGAGGCAGCATGGGTCGAGCTCAGAAGCCTGTTCCAGGAAAGGTATAGGGTGTGCAAAAGACCTGGGGCAGGGAGATCCTTAGGCTGGGAAAACAGGGCAGCTCTAGGACCTGGCAGCAGGACAGGGCGCTGGACAGTAAGTGAGGAACACATGCAAAGGGGCCCGACGGCCAGCGTGGTGTGCCAGCAGGCCTGGGTCACTGTCAGGGCCCCAGTGCACGTCCCGCCCTGACGCATCTCTGGTGTCAGACTTCCTCTAGGATGAAACTCCTTCGTTTGGGGGTCTTGGGGGTGGAGTTAGAGAAACGCACACTGCTGGCTCTGAGGTGAGAATGCTGAGCGCTGGGGGGCTGTCACAGTGCGCGGAGCTCCAGGCACAGTGGTGCCCCTGCTGCGGGGTCACGGGAGTGGGCGTTGGGGCCGCACAGGCACTGGGACAGACTGCTCGTGGGGGGCGTGCCTGGCGGAAGGAGCGTGCGGCAAAGTTCCCAGGCTTGCGAGCAGGGACAGGTGTGGGGACGGTCACGAGAGCTCTCTGGGCTTCTTTTCCTTGTCTGTAAGATGGTGACAGTGATCCACAGGCTCTCGGTGCCGGCTGAAGTTGAGGATGTTGATAAAGGCTCAGAGTGCAGAGTAAGAAATTCAGTCAGTGTCAGCTCTCCTTTCCCTCTGGAATTCCCTCCCCTACTTTATCCTTCCAAATGAAGTTTTAAAAATAGGTCTGTCTTCCCAGTAGACTCAGCGAGACTCAGTAAATCCTAGAATAAGGTACCAAGGGAGGTTGTAGAATACCTTTCCCCAGAGAGCTCTAACAACACAGCTGTCTGGGATGGGCCGGGGTCAAGACCCAGGTCAACAGTGAGGCCCTTGCAACTGAGGGTAAGTGCTCTCCTCAGCCCTGCCCCCCTGCGCACCCAGATCTCACCCCCGACCCCCAGGGCCAGCTCGGGCCGGAGCACCTGGACGCCGAGGCTGCTCCCGAGCTCAGCTTCTCTCCTGTGAATCCCCTGGGGTCCTGATTATGAGCAGAAAAGGCTGAGCGTGCGAGGGTTCCCCCCTCCTGTAATTTTAGCAGCAGCAGACTCTGTTGGCGTTCACACTGACACAGATTGGAGCGGTTGCCATGGAGACCAGAATCCGTGCCCAGGTTCGCTCTGGAGCTGGGAAGATGGTGCAGGGTTTCTACTTTATAGAGGCGGCTGGGGGGAAACAGCCCCAGACTCTTTCCTTGGCTGTTAGCTGCTTCAGCCAAAGATGACCCCAGGAGGTCTGGGCCTGGAAGGTCACCTCCTCCTCTGGGCCCTGCCCGGTGCACAGTCTCTCATTGGGCCTTCACCCACCCAGGGCCGCCCATCTTCCTCCTACACTCTTTTCCTGATATGCAGTGAGGATGAGGATGAATGGTTTATACTGGGGGGTCTGTGGTCCTTTATCCAGAATGCCTGGGGCCACTCGTGTTTGGGATTCAGAATTCGGGGTTTTTGAAAGGTGACATGGTGCATGTGTGTATATCGCACAACTCTTGAGTGTGAGGTTCTGGGCCGCACCTCGTAATCAAACCCGTGAATGTTTCCCCAGCAAAGCACAAGAATGTGCAAGCGCATAAAGATTATAAATAACCTGTCAGTTGGGGGCAGATCTCGCTTCCAGGAATTTTGAAAAAGCTTTTGGTGTTTCGAGTTTTTTAGATTTTGGAGTTGTAAATGAGATTGTAGTTCACAACTATTTCTGCTTTGCCAGCACTTTCACGTTTGTCTTCTGGTTTTATTCTCCTGCAAGCCTGGGTATTACTCCATCTATTTAACAGATGATAAAAGTGGGTCTTAGGATAAAGGACTTGTAAGATCACAGAAAGCGAGTACTGGTGTCGGGATTCAAACGTGGGACATGTTAAGTCCAAATTCCAGGTTCTTTCAGTTATTACCAGATTTTATGGAACTTGGTGGAGAAGCACTTTGCTTCTGAATAACAATAACAATAATAATAATGGCACTGGGACTTCCCTGGCGGTGCAGTGGTTAAGAATCTGCCCACCAATGCAGGGGACACGGGTTCGAGCCCTGGTTCAGAAAGAGCCCACACGTTGCGGGGCAACTAAGCCCGTGGGCCACAACTACTGATCCCACACACCTAGAGCCTGTGCTCTGCAACAGGAGAAGCCATCACAATGAGAAGCCCGCGCACCGCAACGAAGAGTAGCCCCCTCTCGCTGCAACTAGAGAAAGCCTGCACGCAGCAACAAAGACCCAACGCAGCCAAAACTAAAAATAAATAAATTTATTTAAAAAATAATAATAATGGCACTGAATTAGGAGCTAACATTGATAAAGCAGTCAGGACAGGCTGGGTGTTGTGCAGAATGCTTTTGTGTGGCGTCCTCAAGCAGCCCCGCAACTACCCTGTGAAGGGTGCTTAGACTGAGTATTTGTGTCCACCTCAAATTCATATGTTGAAATCCTAACCCCCAAGGTGGCCATATTTGGAGGTGGGGCCTTTGGGAGACGATCAGGTCTTGAGGGTGGAGCCCCCAATAATGGGATTAGTGCCTCTATAAATAAAGAGACCCCGGACAGCTCCCTCGCCCCTTCCTCCGTGTGAGGACACAGCAAAAAGACGGCCGTCTGTGAACCAGGAAGCGGGTCTTGATCTTGGACTTCCAACCTCCACGACTGTGAGAAATAAATGTCTGTTGTTTATAAGCTGCTCAGTCTGTGGGATTCTGTTACAGAAACCTGAATGGACTAAAACAGAGGGGTGTTATTCAGTAGCGTGGTCAGCTTGGGCCTCATAGGAAGGTGACCTTTGAAGGCAGAGATGGAGTCAACCTTGTGGAGTCTGGAGGAAGAACACTGCAGGCCTGTGCTTTCCAACATGGTAGCGGGTGGCTGTCAAGCCCTTGAAACGTGGCTGGTGCAAATGAGATGTGCTGTAAGTGTCCAGTACACACCAGATTCCAAAAACTTAGAATGAAATTCAAGAATATGAAATAGCTCACAAATAATTTTTTTTTTTTTTGCGGTACGCGGGCCTCTCACTGTTGTGGCCTCTCCCATTGCAGAGCACAGGCTCCGGATGCGCAGGCTCAGTGGCCATGGCTCACGGGCCAGCCGCTCCACAGCATGTGGGATCTTCCTGGACCGGGGCATGAACCCGTGTCCCCTGCATCGGCAGGCGGACTCTCAACCACTGCGCCACCAGGGAAGGCCCTTAGTCATTTTTAAGTGTACAGTTCAGTAGTGTTAAGTAGTTTCACATTGTTGTAAACCAATCACCACCACGCATCTCCAGGACTCTTTAATCTTGCAGAACTGAAACTCCATGCTCATTAAACACTAACTCCCTGTTTCCTCTCCCCAGCGCCTGGCAACCATGCTTCTGCCTTCTGTCTCTATGAATTTGACTACTCTAGGTACTTTGTATAAATGGAACCGTATAGTATTTTGTATGTGTGTGTGTGATTGGCTTCTTTTACTTAGGTTCATCCACAGTGTAGCCTTGTGTCAGAATTTCCTGCGTTTTTAAGGCTGAATAATATTCCATTGTGTGGATAGACCGCATTATGTTTATCCATCCACCTCTCGATGGACGCTTGGGCTGCTTCCACCTTTTGACTATTGTGAGTAACGCCACGATAAGCATGGGTGTGCAGGTGTCCCTTGGAGATCAGGTCACTTTGTTGAATCGATAAACTGGGAACAATAGCACCTGCTTCTCTTATGTACCTCTCAGGATGGTTTTGAGGATGAAGTTGTGATCGTGTATGGAGTCCTTTGTGAGCGTAAAGGACTGTCTCATGTGGGGGGTTCATTATAGTCCTTCTCGTCACCACCCTTGACTGGCAAGAGCCGACTTTGACCAGGAGGAATCAAGCTGGGAACGTTTTCCCTAATCCCAACCCTGGGAGGAAACTGAGCCGGACCCTAGTAAAGCGGTCGGCTTAGAGGGCAGGCTCAGGCCCAGCTTCGTTGTCTATACCCAGTCTCTGTTTATTTCTCGGATAGGATAAAGTAGGGGGAACTTGGCTCATTTCTAACCAAGGGACCCATGGCTGGTTGTGGACCCATCATACTCTTCCCGGAGCAAGGCTTGGCAGTGTTCCCACATCCCACCCCCAGACGTGATGGGCTGCCTTGTGGGATCCCCTTAAGGGCTGGGGTAGCCTCCCCTCCCCTCCCCACCTTGCCCAGTGCCTCGGCTTCCCAGAATGGTGCCACCGGCCGCGTCCTGTGGGCCATTTGGAACCTCTCCTGTCCTGAGGCTCTGCTCCGAGTCCAGGGCTGGCCCACCGCCCTCTGGGAAAACGACTGTGGTTTCCGCCGAAGCTCCAGCGGTTTTTCCCGCTGCTCTGTCAGCCTTCCTCCCTCATCCTGGGTCTCAGCGTTGTTTGTTCTCATCCTGCTCCCAGAAGACTGCTTCCTACAGATGCTCCAGCATTAGAACTTCATTCCGGAACAGTTCATTATCGCCTCACTGGGGCCTGGCGTGCGGCCTCCACTTGGAAATTTCTCCTTGGGGGCCAGGGCCCCGAGGGTCACCCTGGGTAGCGCATACACTTTGCCGTCTTTCCGCCCATCTCCCCCAACTGGACTGTGAACTTGCTGGGGCAGGGGTGGTGTCCCCAAGTGCCCAGCGGAGCGCTGGGACATAGCACGTGCTCAGAGAGTGTTTGCTGAGGGAACGCAGGTCTAGGCTGTGTTCTCCAGGGCAGGGCCTGTGAGTCAGGAATCACCTGCATTTCTTTATCCATCCCCTACATCCAGCGTAGTGCCTGGTACACAGCCAGGGCCCGGGAAGTGATTGAGTGAGTAGATGAATGCATGAATGAATCATGAGGCCGCAAGCTCTGTCTGCTCAGGCGGGGCTGGGCAGTGCTGCAGGGCGGATCTCAGATGTTGTATCTGGCAACTGACAGTGGGCCACGGGCTGTGTGGGTGCTGCTGAGGTTGGGGAGACCCGAGGTGGGAGAAAGGGCGTAGCTCCTGCTAACCGGAGTTGGGCGTGCCCTGGCTCCGTCCTTCCTGTGGCTGCTGGAGCTGGTAGAGAGCAGACCTGTGGCTGTGGCTGTGAACCTCAGAGACAGGACTTTGAAAAAATATCCGGCTCCCTATGGCCCCGAGAGTAGGCAAACCCGCCTCTTTGAAGTCTTACCTTCCTGCTCAAACACCCTAAACGTCTAAAATTCCTAACCTTCCATGATGTCCCCCGAATCTATGTTTCAACACTTTCTTTTTTTCCCTTCCAATTCTTTTCTTCAAACCAGGCAAAGATACCACTGGGTGTTTTCCGTGTCTCTGGCTTGTTTCCTGGCAGCAATCCAGAACCTACTGCCTGCACTCGGGGCCTCTTGAACGGGCCGTAGAGCCCGGGTCACCTGCCTGGGAGCGGCTCCTGAGTGGCCGCTGGACAGGACTGTCCACCTCAGGGCCTGTCGCTTTACTCTGAACTCCGAGGTCCACTTCGGCCCCTCTCCATTTGCCAAGGGCCAGCAGAACAGCTTCTTGGCAAGGGTTTCTATTTCTTAATCTAGTTTCACAACCTGTGATTGAACTCTGTACAATGCGGGCCTCAGAATTTAGTGGCATCTTTTAATTCTCCATTACTGATGAAAATGTTTGGTCTGGAAAGAAAAGCTGGCTTTGAGATTGATTTTCATCAGTTTAATTCATCTTCGGCATTGATCGGTGCCTATGTTAGAATGAAAGGCTACATCTGGGCTGTTCCAGATGGACGGGGCTGTTATTACAGAGCGTCTACAGTCGGGGGCAGTTATGGGACCACTGTCATCTCTGGGCACGTCTCACTTTCTGCCTCGTACAGCAGTCCTTCCCGTATGGGTCTCCTCTCCCATGTTTGACTGTGGATCTTTGCAGGCAGGAGGCGTCTCTGAATTACCCTTCTAACGCCCCCAGACCCAGCACGGTACCTGGCACAGAGCTGGCTCTCAGCCAGCATGTGTTAATCACATTTGTTTAAACACAGCCTCCAGAGTTCATTACAGTCCTTAGGTATTGCTCATCAGGAGGGAATCCCAATAGTCAAATCGTGCAAGCATGCGTGAATTCCATAGGAACTGGGGTTTGGGTAAAGGTACCAGATATCAGCTGCACAGCTGATGAACGATTACCCTTTTCAGGAAAATACCGACAGGACCCTGACTTCAGAATGTGCCAGTCACAGGTTCTTGTAGCACAAGGTGGCACCGCTAGCAAGCAGCTCCTGGCACAGTTCACGTATCTGACCACAGATACAATGCCTCTGCCACCAGCGTCCCCCCAGGCCACCTCCACACCCTCATGCTGTTGCCTGATAGGTGTGGCCCGCTGTCCCAGTGCCCAGAGTCCCGGGGGCAGCGCAGGGGTCTGGGCGGACTTGGAGTTCCCTTCCTTCTCTCTCCCCCCAACATGAGACCCGCGCTGGACTCTTGGGTCCAACCGTGCGGGGCCCACCCCAGGGACCCAGGGATCGTCAGATTCAACCCTTCTGATATGAGAAGGGGACTCTTGTGCTCAGAGGGGAGGTGACTTGGTCAAGATCACCCTGGTCCAGGTGTCTGGGATTCGAGGGAATCCAGGGAAGGATGCAAGTTCAAGCCACATATGCAGGTTTATTCTAGAACCTCGAGCTGCCACGCCAGGCTCTTGCCCTTGCCCTGCTGGGACAGTCAGAGCCACCCCTCCGCAGCTGAGGGAGTCAGACGCCAGCCTCCGCTGCGTCTCCGCTCCCCGCCGGCCTCCATTGGCGCCCTAAGCCACGGCTTCCACAGGCCTCTCTCGTGCTAGACAGGGCAGCGCCATGCAGCCCTGTCCCTACACTCCCCCTGGCCTGGGGTCTTGTCCCTCTTTCCTTGCAGCTTCCGCCCACACCTGCGCAGCCCCATCTCTCTCCATGGCCTCACGGCAGCGGGAGGTGTGGGAGGACTCGTAGCTCCTGCCTCTAGGAGCTGAGGGTCCAGGGAAGAGGCCACAGGAAATAGGCAAAGGCAGAGCAGAGTGACGAGCCCCAGACGGGAAGCGGGCCTGACACGGACCCAGGGAAGAGCAGTTTCATTCCACGTGGAGGCCTGGGAAGACTCCCTGAGAGGCGCCAGCTGAACTGAGTCGTATAGCAGGAGAACCTGCAGCGGCAGGAGAGGCAGCCCTAGGCTCACCCCGGCCTGAGGCCGCTGGAGCTGCCGGGTGTGGGGCGGCAGTGGCCAGACATCCAGACCGTGAGGACGCCGCAGGCCCCAGGAGCCTGGGGGCGGGGGCACAGGAGGGCTCAGCTGGTCTTGGGGACAAAGGACCGCCCTGCCTGAAGGGTCCTCTGTGCTGTGGCGCAGGGCGGGAGGCTCCTGCCGGGACCCTCAGCGGAAGAGAGCCCTGCAGGGAGGCGGCAGCCCCCCGCGTGCCTCAGTCCGTGTGGGAGGACAGGGGTCTGGGCTCTGGGGCCCCGTGTGCTCACACCTGTGGCTCAGGTGTACCTCTCGTGCTTCCCCAGGGCACTGGGGGTGGGAGGTCGGGATTTTGAAGACCTGGATGCGTGTCCTCGGTGAGCCTTTCTGAGCCTCAGCTTCCTCATCCGGAAAATGGCCACATTGGTTATAGAACTTCGTTTTAAAAATTGGACTGGTTGGATAGCTTTAAAAAGATTTTTGATTGTGGTAAATTCCACGTGACCTAAAATGTACCATCTCAACCATTTTTAAGTGTACAGTTCAGTGACGGTAAGTATATTCACGTGGTCGGACAGCAGGTCTCCAGAAATTTTCCACCTTTCAAAACTGAAACTCTGTCCCCATTAAACAACTTCCCATTTCCCCCTTCTTCCAGCCCCTAGTAACCACCATTCTACCTTCTGTTTCTACAAATTTGACCTCTTTAGATACCTCACATAAGTGGAATTATGCAATACAGTCGTCCCACGGTACCTGCGGGGGATTGCTTCCAGGACCCTTGTGGGTACCAAAATCTGCAGATGCTCGAGTCCCACATATAAAGTGTTGTGGCATTTGCATATAACCTGTGCACCTCCTCCGGTGAGCTAAATCGTCGCTAGATTACTTACAACAATACAATGTAGATGCTATGCAAATTGTTGTGGAACCCTCGGATACAGAGGGCTGATGGTGTTTGCCTTTTTTTGACTGTCTTATCTCGCTTAGCATGATGTCCTCAAGATTCATCCATATTGTACTGTGTGTCGCGGTTTCCTTCTTTTTAAAGGCTGAATAATATTCCGTTGTGCCTCCGTTTATGTGTGTGTGAGGATCAAAGGGCTGTGTATGAGAAAGTGACGTGTAAACTCTAAAATCTGTGCATGTGTTTTAGGGGAAAAGCTCTTCCCGGAGTTGGCCTCATTAGATTGTGGGGTTTGGGGCTGACTTGAGCTGAGCCCAAGAAGTAGCAAGGAACAGAGGGAGGACCTGCAGAAAGCCACACCGTGAACAGCACGGTCTTCATTTGGTAACTAAGAGACAGCCCGGGCAGTGTCATCCCTGTTGGATCGATGTGGAAACTGAGGCTCAGAAAGGTTAAGCCAAGTTCCCAAAGGTACAGAGCCAGTACGTAGGTAGAACTATGAGTAGAATGCCTGTCAGAATGTTGTCAGTCCAAAGCTCTGTGGCTCGTGTGCAGAAAAAATGGTTTATGTTTATACGGGACAAAAACGTCAGTGTCTTCCTAAAGATGCCATAGAAATGGTGGGAAACAGGGAAATTGAGCAGAGAAATTGGAGGTTGAAAGTAGTCTGGGTACAAGGAGCAGATACTAAGGGCGGTTTTAGAAGAGGATTAGGCACAGAGGACTGTCCAGGATGCTAGGATGTGCCTGCCATGAGCAGAAGGCGAGAAGCAGAGAGAGCTGTTCTACAGACAAGAACAGCTACTGACTGCTGAAGAATCCACTGGAAGGACACACCAGTGGGAAATGCAGGGCACGCTCGCAGCAGGGAAAGCCGAAGTCAGGATGCATGTGGGGGAGTCCACACAGCTGGCAGTGGGGCACCGCAGAGAGCAGGAGCAAAATGTGGGGGCACGATGGCAGGGACCTCGGAAATGTGAGGTCCCCTCTGCCAGCTTCATTGCCGTTTTATAGCTGGATAAACAGAAGCCTGAAGATGACTTACCCAAGAATCCAGGGCTCCTGACCTCAAATTCAGTGCTCAGCCCTGACACGTTGCTGTGTTTACTGGGCATCTAGTATGTGCTTAGCTGCTAGAGCATATACACAAGAGCTTACTATGTATTTTAGGCCCACTGCTGGGAGCCAGGTGAGTGCCGTTGGAAGTTGGTGGAAGCAAGTCCAGGTTCAAGGTTGATCAGGAATGACTTCATGGAGAAGGTGGGACTTGAGGAAAAGGCAGAATTCGGGTGGAATGTGAGGAAGGAGGAGGTCATTCATAAGCCAGGAAGGAATAAAAACGCTCCCATTAGCTGCAGGGAGGAAAGGAGGATGTCAGCTGTGATGGTTTCTGACACCAACGTGGGCGGAGTTGAGCGGAAGCTCGAGGGAAACATTCTCAGGCAAATGTTCCCTTGTGAACTGTCTTGGGACAAAGCAAAGAGGAGGAGAGCTGGTGACATCAGACTTGCACTTACAGAATCTCAAGAATGATATCCGTATTTACAGGCTTTTATTTAATGGGTATTAGAGAACATCCTGCAGCTAGCACGCCAGAGCTGTGATTTCCTAGGATGACATGAACTTTATTAAGTAAAATGCAAGTAGAGTTAAAGGAAAACAGTGTAGACACGACAGCAGTTGGTGTGGCTAATCTGGTGCAAATCAAGGTCAGGGTGCCCAGGTGGCTGGGAAGCACCCAATCAAAGGATAAAGTCACACTGGAGGCAGGGTCGGGTAAGATGACGAAGGCTTTGGACAGTGGAGTACACCAAGAAACTTGCGGATTACGTGATTAAAAAACAAAACCCTTGGAAAGTTCTTTCTAAAGATTAAGAGCAGTGACAAGACCCGTGAGACAACTTCCTGTTATAGTTCATAGCTAGGAGGCGATGCTCTCTGTAACTGTAGTTAGGAAAAATCCAGCTCTGTGAACTCCCCGAGTTCCCATCTTTACCATGGGTGCTGGGAAGCTTCCAGCTAAGTTCTGCACTCATATTGTGTTCCTCCCCTTGAGTCTAGCTTTTAAAAGAAAGTTATAATTATCCCTCCTTCCGCATATATATTCCCACTTAGCATGACTCTTGTCTTTATGATAATGATTTTTCTTGTGTCATATCCTTTTAGCAAATAGACAGGAAGTGAAGAAATATTTTTAAAGTATTTCCAAGACTTTATTACAAGAGTAACAAGACAGTCGTGTACGGTTTGCTTCCTAATATTAACCACTGAGATCTTTGTCACCCCTCCATCTCCCGTTCTACTTTGTCATTAACTCTACTTGCATCAGAGTTTAGGGCTCAGTTTTATGCCCAATGACAGTAAGAATCCTTAGTCTAAGGTACACAGATTCATAGATCTTATCCCTTCCTTAATTGGTTTATATTCTTTTATAAGTTATTTTATTATTTTTGTGCTTTCTTGTGATCTATCTTTTTGGAAGTGGAAGACGTATAAATACCTGGAGAAAAAAACGGAATGAAAGGATGGAGGATGCAAGTATTTGAAATGTAGAAGGAGATCTGATAGAAGTTGATGTGTATATTTCTTAAGATGGCAGAAAACGGAACGTTTAAAGAGGTAAAAGTCGAGAACAAATCCTGATGATTCTTGCAATATCCTTTTGACCAAGCAATTTATTTTCTTCCCTACAAATTGTTATGCTTCCTTCCCTGAAAGATGGGGTTTTTTTCCTCCTCTTAGCGTGATGAGAAATTAGGACGTATGAGATCAGAGGACAGTGGGCCACCACCACAGGAGATGGGGAGTACGAGTGATAATGGCCAACTAATTTTTTAATAGTTATCCACATGTCTCGACAGAGATGAATAGGGATCGGAAGGGAAGCTTTAACTTCTCTTTCCTAGTTGGCAGATTAATGGGGAGGGAATGTGTCTCAGAGAGTGAGCGGGGTTGTGGTGGGAGGGCTGGGAAGCGGGGAAGTGCACTGAGTATGGAGGGAGCCACTTATAGGAAAAGAAATGGGAAACAGGGCAGAGCGGAGGAAGAGACTGGAGGGCGTGAAGAGGCCGCGGAGTAGGGAAGTGAAGCGTGAAAGAGATCTAACCCCAAACACGGTGTAAATGGAGGGGTGGATGGGCGTTGATATAAAAGGGAACTTCAGAAGGCTGAGCGAAATTGAGGGATGGAGCAAGGCACTCAGTAAGCTTTTGGTCAGACCCGACGGCAAGTTTGGAAGATTTTAAGGGAAATTATTAGCTCAAGGAAGAAGTTCGAAGAGAAAGATGCAGTCACTAATCCCTAATTGAAAGAGAATGGGGACGTCAGTTAAGTCCAAATGTCTGGCAGGATAGCGGCTAAGGGGGAGAGTTGATCAGAGGTGATTAGTGAGTGCCTGTGGCCAAGTCCACATTGCAGCTGGGGGAGGGTGGGGGGTGGGCAGTGTGCCCCAAATTTGCACTGAGCCAGAAGTCTCTGGGGACGTTCCTGGCGTGGCCCCTGCCCCACACGTTCAGATTGGACTCTGACTTGTACATATGCCACCCCAGCCTGACTCACAATATACTGTGCACATAGTAAGTGCTTCTGGGTGTAGGCTAATGTTGGATGCTGTAGTAGATAAATGCCAGACTGTTAGTGGCTTAACAGGATTTAAATTTATTTCTCGTCCACATAGGAGTATAGTGGGGTAATTCGTGGCAGCCTTCCATGGGTGATTCAAGAACCCAGACTACTCACTCTTCCATCTTCAGGGGTGCTAGAGTCCTTCACTTCTAGCCAGTGAATGGGGAAAAAGGATGGACAGCTACCCATGGGAGAGTTTTATGGGCCAGACCTGGAAAGGATGCTCACCTCCACACACTTCCCATTGACAAGAACTCAGTCCTGTGGCCACACCGACTGCTAAGCAGGCCGGGAAATGCAGTCTGACTGCATGCCCAGGAAGAAAGAGGGAAACATTTTTGGTAGATACATAGCTGCTTGTATCATAGTATTAAAGGTTCCATAAAATAAATGAAACTCACACTTTAAGACCGTGTCTCATTAGAGGAAAATTATGTTTATTCCTGTGGGATTCTTGGCTCTTTTGAAGAACTCAGTGAAATTGCCTTAAAAGAAACTCTATCTGTAGTGCATTTAATCAGTTGCTCGATCCCCATTTTGTTTGGGTCCTATGCTGTACCGAGCACTTAGAGGAGAGGTGGTATTGAAGAAATGACTCCTGACTCAGGAAGCCGGAGACCTTGGTCTCTTCACATGTGATGTATAAATTCTCACTGGGGGGGCTTCCCTGGTGGCGCAATGGTTGAGAGTCCGCCTGCCGATGCAGAGGACGCAGGTTCGTGCCCCGGTCCGGGAAGATCCCACATGCCGCGGAGCGGCTGGGCCCGTGAGCCATGGCCGCTGAGCCTGCGCGTCTGGAGCCTGTGCTCCTCAAGGGGAGAGGCCACAGCAGTGAAAGGCCCGCGTACCGCAAAAAATAAAATAAAATAAAATAAAAAATAAATAAATTCTTACTGGGGGATTGAGGGAGGGTGGGGCTAAGTGAAGGAACATAGAAATCAAGGCATCAGCCTCACTGGAGACCTGATTCTGCCTGTAAACATTTGGCTCACAGATCACATGCTCCCCCCTGGGTGTCCCAAGAAGCCCAGCAGCTCCTCCCCACCCTCTGGCCTTGGCTCCCCAGGTTTCCTGGGGTACCTTAGTTGGTGTTGCTTCCTGAAACCCACACCCCAGCCTGTGGCAGGCACCTCGTATGCCCTGGGCAGAGTGCCTTTCCAGCCAGAAGGCCCCAGCCAGGTGAGGCTGGGCAGGAGTCGGGATGCAGGTGGGGAGGAGAGATGCAAGCAGCCTCTCCTCCCACCCTGTCTCACCTCCAGATCAGATCTGACTTGCTGTCTGCTGTCAGGTCTGGTTATCCCAGCCTGTCCCTGCCGTGAAATCCTGTGTTTTCAGATTGCTTTCCCCCGGTGCATTAGCCTGCTGCTGTCCTGGTTTCACCCTGTTACAATTCCTGCCTGCTCTTCAGAGGGCCGAGCGCAGCTGAGGGACACAGGCCAGGGAGCCAAGGGCAGCAGCCTCTAATGCCGGCTGCGTCCTTGCCTGACCCCTGCACAGCGACTCAGACTCATTTGAACTGCCTCAGGTTAAGTCCTCGCTCTGCTGGCCGACAGCTGTCCTCCCGCCCTCCCTCTTCCTCTGCCCAGCCTCCTCCGCCTTCTCAGTCTGTGGGCCAAGGAGGTTGAATGGGCCTCCTTTGCTCTCAGCCGCCGGCTCCCCGCCAGAGGGGACTGGACTTTTAACCCTCCTTCCTCTGCTGTTCTCCCTCAGCACCCTGGACAGGGCCCTTCCAGCCCTAATAACCTCGCGTCTGCTGTGTCTCCATCTCCCGGATTGGGGCTGGAGTTCTCTAGGCGAGACAGTCTTTCAGGGTGTGTTGAATGACAGAATTGATGAGTGGATCTGCACAGAGGGAGAGTGGGGAGAGTCTTCTCTTCACCTACCCAGACCTGGGGGTGGGCCCGACGGGCCTCGTCTTCTGCCAAAGGGGACTGTCAGATGGTGGCTCCTAGTTACGTTCTTACTGGTTCAGAATTGTTTAAATGGGCTCTCCAAGTGGACTCCTATTCTGCTTTAGCCTCAGCGAAGAGTTTTCACCATCCACGGTTTGAACGTGCTCCTATAACCCAGCTGTTCCAGTCGGGAACCAGGAAACTGGCCATTTCCACCCCCTCCCCTAGGCAGCCGTTGCAGTCAGAACATGGCTTTGCACCTGACTCCAAACCCCAGCTTGGAGGCTGGGGATAAGTTTTCTCCTCTTGGAGTTGTTATTTCCATGCCTGTAAAATGGGGATAATCATATTTACTATTCAGCGTTGTTAGCAAGTTGGTGTCCGGATTAAAGGAGGTGTTCCCTGATGGCACATGTATTGTATTTCCTGATGGCACATGTATTCCCTGATGGCACATGTATTGTCATTGGAATTATTTTTAAATGCTTCTCCTTGACTACAAGACATCCTCAAGGCCCAGTGTATGGTGCAATAAGTATTACCAGAGAAACACCAAACTTAGCAGTGGGCACAGGGTAGGTAGACACAGAGTAGTGGCAGTTCCTGCTTTTTCTGTCTCCCCCCCTAGAATGTGAGTCCCTTTTGGGCAGAAGGTATGACCTCCTATTTGTCATCACTTTGTAACCTCTTCAACCTGTAACAGAAAAAACCCAAACAAACCAATAATCATACAGAAGCAAGACCCTGGGTACTGAAAAATCCAGGGCAAGCACGAAACCACCTCTACCCTTGGAGAGCATATGGGGAACCACCCCCAAGCCATGCCCGGTTCTGGCGCCATGGAGGCCCCGCAGGCTTACAGAGCAAGCAGGAGATCTAGACACAGGCGCTGTCTGGGGAAGGTCTGTGGTAGAGCCAGTGAGGGGGGGTGTGGAGGGGAAAGTGGAGGGCTGCCAGTATTGCCCTCTGATAGCTGTCCCTCCAAAGCCTTGCTCGCAGCCACCACCGCCCAAAGCCATTTGGAACCTGAGTGACCATCCTCACCTTTGGGATGGAAGCCAGCCCCCTCTCCAGATCTGCGCTTAGGAGTGGGCTTTGCCTGGGATTCTTCTCCTTAATCACCCACCCACTGCTACCCTCCCCAAACTCTGAGCTCACCCTGGGGCTTGTGGCTGCAGGGTGGAATGGCAGCCACCATGCCATACCGTGCCATACCATACCGTACCGTACCATACCGTACCCAAAATGGGAACACTAGAAACACACTTACATCAGAACGATTTTATTTTCTGAAATGAATTTTTTCTTTTCCTGAATGAATTTTAACCTGGGCCTTATCATCTGCACCTGGGACTGTCTGAAAGGGGATTCCTGAGTTGGGGGATAAATCAGACTAGAGAGACATTTTGTGAAATGCTTAAGATCCATCGAATCACCCACAGTGACACCACAATAGCTTAATAAAATGCCACTGTGTGCATTACCTCACTTAATCCTTAACGCGCTTTAATAAGATAGATACTGTTGTTACCACGGTCGGTGTTCTGGATGGAGTAGCACGGCTGGTTGCGGGGAGGCGGGGGGACTGGACCTCAGGCCCTTGCCCGTGGGTTGGAGCGCGGACAGGAGTGGAGATGCGGGAGAGGCAAGGGACAGGCGGCGTGTTGGCTACGCCCTACCGGACGGTCCCCGGCCCCAGCCCCCGGCGCCCCGACGGCCCCTCCTCCTGGGCTGGCAGCGGCTGCCGAGCGCCTGGAAGAGGAGCCGTATTTCTCTCGCACGCAGAGCCGGGTTTGTAAACAAACACTGGGGCGGGCGCCGTCGCCCGCGCAGCAGATGGCTCCGCAGCTGCCCGCCCGGACGGTCCCTCCCTCTCACTGCGACGCCCGCCCACGCAAGGGACCGGCGGCGCCGCCCGGTGCCCGGGGCCCAGTGGACTCCTTCCCATCTCCTTCCGAGAAGAAGCTTAAGCCAGGGGCCTGTGGGGTGCTCATGCTGTTTATTTCATTCATTCGTTGATTCGTTCATTCATTCAACAAAGATCTACAGTATAATATGAAGGGACCAGTGCAGGGACCAAGGTGGTCCCTGCCTTCACCACACTGAGGTGAGACGGAGAAGTAAACAGGTCTTCCAGTGCAGCGTGGCGAGTGCTATGATAGAGTATGGACACTGTGCGAGGTCAGAGAACACTAACCCGCCATTTCATGGATCCAGGAAGGCTGCCTGGAGGAGGTGCTGAGGAGCTGAGAAAATGAGCAGCAGTTAGGCAAAGTGGGAGGAGAATGGGGAAGAACTGTTCCAGAGGGAGGTAAGGGAGCTTTCCGAACATTTGCAGCGAGATCCTTAGGAGGAGGAACTGGCTTGGGAGGAGCTGGGCTTGTGCCTGAGAGCAGGAGGGAGCCAGTCAGGGTTTGATGCACAGGGCGAGACCCTTCTGGGTCTGTGTTCTCATCCCATAAAATGAGGGGGTTGAACTCAGTCTGAAAGGTAGTTCCCAAACAAGGCTGGCCCTGGAGTGTCGGATAAAAATTCAAGTTCCAGGCTGCACCCCAGACCCTTCCAATCAGAGCCTTTTGGGACAGGCTCTGCAATCTGTATTTCTAGCAATCTCTCCAGGTGACTCTTGGTGAAGGCTTGAGGTCCGGTGGTCTGAGGAGGTGGCAGATGTGGGGTGAGTAATCACAGTGTTGGATGAGGGTGATGCCCATGGTATAGGCGATCCATGGGCAGAGTTCTGATCCTCCCAGTGCTCAGCTCTGAGGCAGATCACAGAGCGAATGGTGTCTGTCCCCGGAGAGTGTCACAGCTGGGCCGGCGCTGTGGATGGACAGGCGGAAGGAGAGGATTGGGGCCCCAGCTCTCTCTCTGGGCCTCTGCTTCAACAGTAAAATGGGGATGATGATACCGACTTCATGGGAGGATGGGGGAGGGTCCAATATGGTAAATTAGCCCAAGGGGCCTGACCAGAGAGAATGCTCTGGATACATGGGCAAACCTTGGCTGATTGTCAGCTTTGCAGTGATTTGCCGACGCTTCATCTGACCTACACCTGACCACCTGTAGGAGCTTTGAAACATGCTGGCCGCTGCTCTGAGATTCTGAGCCAGGAGAAGGACAGGCCTTCTTAGGCTCCATGGATGATCCTGGTACCCACCAAAGTTCAAGAGCACTGAGCAAGCTGTCGTTCATTGAAGGAGTGCACTGAGCTCTTTCTTAAGTGTCTGTGCCTTAGGTCCACCCAGTGAGGGCATGAACGGAGGTGACCAGTAGCACCAAGGAGAAGAAAAGTATGAATGGTCTGAACCCATAAATCATACCAGGTCTCACTGTCTCACGGTTTCTGGCTACTGAGTAACAAACAGCTATACAGTAATGGTTCTGGGTTCACCTCTCAACTCTGCTGCATACTAGATGGGTAACCCTGGGTAGATTATTTAATGCTCTGTGCCTCAGCTTCCCCACCTTTAAATAGGTGTAATAATATATGTCATAAAGTTTTAATGTAATTAACTAAAATGATGCACCCAGAGTACCTAAATCAGGGCCTGGCGCTATATAAGTGCTACCTATTGTTATTAACATCTGAAGAGTAAATAACCAAGTGAGAGTCAATTGTCATTTAATTTACCATTTTGGGCAAAGATTCTTATCTTGCCCAGTCCCCCCCCCCCCAGAATCCATCTTCTCCTTTCTAGGCACACAGCTGGCCTGCTCAGCTAGACCACATTTCCCAGCCTCTCATGCGCACACCGTGCCCATGAGACCAGGTTCTCATCATGGACCCTGAGCAGAATTCACGCTTGCAGCTTCCTCACGTGGGAAGGACACGTAGGCTTTCCACCCTTCCTCTCCACTGGCTGGGAAAGGCAGCAAGTATAGCAACCTTGGAAGCCATGGATTGAGAAGGGCACAGCTGACCCATTAGCCAGTCTTGATAGGATGACTTATTTTTTTACAATAAAAAACATTTTAAGCATATAATTTGGTGGTTTTACCACTAATTTTAGAACATTTTCATCATCCCCCAGAGAAACCCTGTCCTCCTTAGCAGCCGCTCCCCTTTGCTGCCCTCCCCCCAGCCCCTGACAACCACAAATCTACTTTCTGTCTCTGTGGATTTGCCTGTTATGGACATTTCGTATAAATGGAGTCATACAATACATGGTCTTTTGTGAACAGCTTATTCCACTTAGCATAGTGTTTTCAAGCTTTATCCACGTTGTAGCATGTATCAGTACTTCATTCCTTTCATGGCTGAATGCTATTTCATTGCATGCATGTACTACAGTTTGTTTATCCATTCAGCAATTGATGGACATTTGGGTTTTTTCCACTTGATGGCTGTTATGAATAATGCTGCTGTGAACATTCTTGATGAGTTTTTGTGTGGTGGGTACAGAACTAGTAGTAGAGTTGCTGGGTCCCATGTAACTCTAGGTTTAACTTTTCAGGACCTGCCAGGCTGTTTTCCAGAGAGGCAACACCATTTTACGTTCTGATAGAACCTCTTGGAACAGAGCTGCCTATACACCTGGACTATCACATGCAAGAGAATCCAAATCATATTTTGTTTGAGCCATTGCCTTTTGGGGTGTCTTTGATACAGCAGCTCAGCTGTCACCCTAATGTACTGTCCTACTGAATCTTCCTACCAGTTGTGGGAATAAAAGGACTAGAGCAACACATTTGGTCTGGTGTAAAACCTACACATGTGGATTGGTCTTGCATTAAGGTGGGAGAATCCCACAATCCATGCATCCATTCATTTGTCTATTCATCCATCAAACAATTTTGAGCTCTGAAGATTTGCCAGACATTATGAACGAGGGTCCCTGTCTTCGAAGATCTCACAGTCTAGCTAGAAAGCCAGGCAGGCAGTTTGGCCACCAGGATGGACGCTGGGCATGGAATTCAGGCAAAACTGGGTGGGGTCCAGATTCTGCCTCACTTGCTGGATGAAGGGTTCTGAGCAGGTTACTTCAGCTCTCTGAGCCTCACTTTTCCTCATCTGTAAAGTGGGGATACTGACACCTACTTGCAGGGAACCTGGGCCAGTTAAGAACCATGTGTGCCAAGTGGCAAACGTGAGCTAGGTGCTCCCAGTGGTTGTTTTTAATAACCCCTCACTGTGGACGGCCCAACGGATTCTCCTCCAGAGCTGGGGTCAGGGGTGGGGGCCAGGGAGGGGGATTCAAAGGGCTTCACAGGGGAGAGCACAGAGCAGCTGGATCTGAGAGCTGGGGAGGGGCCTACCAGGTTGAGGGGGTGTGGGACGGGCGGAGGGGGCCGCTAATGCAAAGACGGAGAAGTCTGGAAGTTCACGGCCTGGTTGGAGAACAGTTCTGAGCCTTAAGTGGGTGAAAAGCACTTCACTTCCACCCCAGCCCTGCCGCCCCTGCTGTCCAGCCCTGGCCTGGCCCCAGGGCCTCTGCGGCCTCTGCTCAGGCCTCGGTTTCCCACCCCGCACCCCGCCCTTGAGCCCTCTTCTCTCCTGCCCCCTCTGGAGACCCGAAACTCTGCTCATTCCGATGCGGGCTTTAATCAGAGCTTAAGACCCGTCGAACCCCCAAGGATCCTGGTTGCCTGACCTAATTTTTGAAAAATCCAGTCTCCATCGGGTTTGGGGGCTGTCGGTGCTTTCTTACTGCACTGGGGACAAAGGAGCGGGGTTTTTCCATTCGCATGAAAATCAGGAAGATGACGATGATGTTGACAGCTGTATTAGTGTTAATAAAATAATTTCCTATGGAATCACTCAGGGCGGTGGGGTGGGGAGAGCACAGTAAGAGTTCACAGGGGATCCAGACTGTGATCCTGATTCTGTGAGTCATTCTCAGCCAGTTTCCTCTTCTGAAAAATGATGGACTCGTCTGGATGCACCCCCAGGGTCCCCCCACCTGACAGTCTGAGGCTCCATGCAGGGACCCTAGGCTCTGCCATCCAGCTCCCCGGCACTGGGAGCACTGGGCCTGTGATGCACTCAGCCTTGCCATCCCCCGGGTGACCGGGGCGAGTCCTTCACTACTCTCTGTCTTTCCCGGGAGTGGCCTGAGGATCACAAGCAGGTGTGTGAACCAGCCCGGCCTTGCCCCTGGAATGGAGGCCCGGGGGAGTATTTTCCTGGAGGAGAGTGGGCCTCAGGCCTAGTGTGGCCTGGAGGCCCAGGTCTGATGAATCAGCTCCTTGAGCCAGAGAGCGTGTGCCCCCTCAAAAGGGCTGTGTGACTGTCATTTATTGCCTATGTTTTGACGCTTTGACATCTGGGACCTCGCTGACCATAGAGGGAGCTCCCCTCCCAGGGGTAGCCCATTCGTAGAGATAGTGAGTAGCTCACCTGCCGGTGCACTTTTCAGATACAGTCCCCGCCGCCACCGCCGCCTTTACCCAGCCCTCACATTCCAGAGCACTGTCCCTCTTCCCTAATCACCCCGCGGCCAGGTACCAGACAGCTGGGGGCAGCCCCCGTGCCCAGCACGCACTGAGCTGATCCAGACTGGCCGGTCCTGAGCCTGCCTACCCTGCCTTGCCCTTCGTCCCTGCAGAAACCACAGCAAAGCCTCTGATACAGCCCCCAACTCCTGCTGCCTCCTGGCTGACCCTGGTGCCTCCCAGAGTGGCCCCTCCTATTGGATCTATGAATAATCAAGTATCTTTTCAGAGCCAGGCGTCTGCGTTCTGTTGGAAACTCACATTTTCCAAAACACTGTATTTTAAAACATGGGCCCCCTGCAATGACGTTCACATCTTCTGTGCTTCCCGCACCTCCAAGTAGCAGAGTTCCTCTCTGGCACTCAGCTCTGTGGGAAGCCGGGCATCCTCAGGACCTCCTGGTGTCTGCTGCAGCCGTGCCAGGCCGGCCTGCCCTGAGGCAGCCTTACCCGCCCATCCCTCTGGTCCAGAGGCTAAGTCACTGCGCCGTGCCGGGTGCTCCGTGTGCTAGTACCGGTCTCAGGGTGATGGGATCCAACGAACGCCAAGGTATTTCTGTTTTCTTCTGTATACTTTTCTGTGTTTTCTAAATGTCTTAAAGTGAATATACATTCCTTTCAAAATCAGGAAGAATGTTGCAGAATATTTACTCTCCCTCCACGTTTAAAGATTCATCCAATCTGACTGAAAAACGCTGCCCCCTACTAGGTACTCATGCTGTGTGCTGTTGGAACACAAATAGAATGAGGAAACCATACTCCTTGCTTGCAAGGAGCTTTCAGTCTTGGAATATTCTAGAATGGTGCATGGGAATAAAATAAGCCAGGAGGATGAAGATGGTTGTGTAGAATTAAGGCAACAAACACGTGACAAGACACAGGCAACCATTTTTTTTCTTTTTTTCACCACCTCCACCCATCTTGTTCACTGCCCCACTCCCCCATCTGCCAAACAGTTTTTTTTATTTGGCTCAAAGCAACTTTTTTGCTATTGGTCAAGACAGAAGTTATTTACATTGACTTCCAAAATATGAGTTTAAGAGAAATACTTAGATATTGAAGAGGAATGTTAGGGTTGAAATACTTAAAGGAACAGTGTCATGCATGACAATAATTACAAACTACCGTAGAAATACCCTTAAGTAGCATGTGAAGAATAGAGTGAACTTTAATATGTGAAAATTGTGAAAAAGTGTTGGCTATATTTATGAAAAACTTCATTTATATTTTACCCATTCATCTGTATCCGTTGCCATCTTCAAAATTTATTACGCACTGACTCCATTATGGTTCAGTCAGCCCAGACAAAGCAATTTTAAAGCTGTTTTCTTTCGTTTCATTCATTTAACAAGTGCTTATTGTATGTTCATTATCTGTAAGATGGTGCATGTGCTCTGGGCTGTGATTCAGATGCGGCACATGGGGAAGGGAGCTCGGAAGCAGAGAGTGATGTCTAAGGGCTTGGGCATTGGGGTCAGTCGGGCCTGGGTCCTTCCTCATTCCTCTGAGCTCGGGGACCATCGCGCTGAACAAAGCTGCAGTGGGCTCCTGGACCTCCCTGCCGGCTCTGTGACGGGAATTCGCTGAACGTTCTTGTGGGTGTGACATGAAGACAGTAGAAACTCCTACCTCATGGTGCTCTCGCAAGGATGAGCTAAGACGGTGCACGTGGAGAGGGGAGCTTGCTGGACATGTGTCGCTTCTCGTTGTATGTTCGTTCATTCCTTCATCACTCAGTGGTTGAGCCCCTACTGTGTGCCAGGCCCTGTGCGGTTCACAACAGTGAACAAAACAGACAAAGATCCCTCCCTTGTAGAGCTTCCATTCTAGTGTGCAGGGGAGATGGAGAACATGAGAAATAAGTAACATGTGTGGTGAGTTAGGTAGGGACGAGTGTGATAACGACAAATAAAGCAGGGGATGAAAGAGGGCGGGGGGAGGATGCCATGTAGGGGAGTTGATGTTATTTTTGTTTATCGTTTCATTTGGGTGGAAAACCGGGGCACAGGGAGTGGCGGTGAGTAGCAGGCAGGTGCTTGTGAGATGGGTTGGGTCTCTGGGCGCTGAGCGAGGCTTTTGAGCAGCGTGGGGCTTCAGCTCCTTGTTCCAGGCTTGAAGGGGGTGGGGCCAGGCAGTGGGGAGGCCGCAGCCGTGGGAAGGGAGAGAGCAGGAGCATGGGAGCCGGGCCGCCAAGAACGAGGCCCCAGATCTGGGCTGGTGGGCACCGAAGTTGGGGGAAGCCACCTTGCCTGTGGGCTCCTTGGCCGGGTCTGGGCCATCCTGGGCTGGGAGAAGGGGGGCCGTGGGTGAGCCAAGAGGGGTGATGCAGGACACAGGAAGCTTCCTCTTCCCAGCTGACCACCTGCCTGGAGCCTGGAAAGGTGAGAGGGGCAGGAAGGTAGACACAGGAGGCCGGAGGGATGTGAAAAAGCGGTTCATGTCTCCCTCTTCCATTGAGAAAAGCTAGTGGGTTGCGAAGAGTAGGAATAATCGTCAGGTTTCCCCCAGATCAGCAGAGGTATTCATTGTTGCACGGGTGTGGCTGCTTCTGTGGACCACTTGGGTACTGGAACTCAGTGGTCCCAACACCGCGTCACGGGAAAACTGGTGTCCGACTCCGGCTGTGAGAGATGCTTTTATGAGGATGAGTCTATCGGCGGAATTGCCTTTGGGGGAGCTGTTCGTCTCTCAGCCATGAGCCCAGTTATTTGTAGAGAAACTGCTGCGCCCTCTTTCGCCACTTTCCCAGTGAACTCGGGGACTATTTACCCAGCAGTTCTCAGAAGAGCCTTGTGAGCTGCTGGCAGTCGGCAGCAACTCGGTAGTTCAGCATCATGGGGAATGGAGGGGGTCTGGGGAACCAAGGAGCTTGTGGGAAATGAAAATTTCAACGATGTAAGTAAAGAACTTCCCAGTAAACGCATAAATAAAAAGCAGGCAATCTCCTGGGAATAGTGGTCAGGCTCAGCTTAGTTCTGCCTTCCCAGGGTTTGATGGAAGAGGCAGGAGGCCTCCTTCTGTTTTTAACAGAATCACCTCCATGTAAGGTTACTGCCTGAGCTACAGAGCAGAACTCGGGCAGGAGAGCTGTGAATCCAGGGCGGGGCCTGGAGGTGGGGCCTGGAGCTCTCAGGGAGGGTGAGCTCTCTTCCCACAAACGTCCAAACAAAAGCCCTGGATGTGCCCCCTCGGGCTGCCCTCTGGCTTTCCCCTTTCAATTTTATTTTTTTTTAATTTTGTATTGTGTTTTGTCCGCACCACATGGCATGGGAGATCTTAGTTCCCAGACCAGGAATTGAACCCAGGCCCCCTGCATTAGGAGCATGGAGTCTTAACCACTGGACCTCCAGGGAAGTCCTTGGCTTTCCGCTCTTAAGAGGAGAGCACAGGCCCGACCACCACCCAGGCCTCTGCTAGCCCATAGGGCCTTTGCATGAATTAGGAAGCGGGCCCTGCCTTGAGTAACCCTTGTAAGTTATGTACAAGGTGGTCCAGCCCACCGCTGCCTGGGGAGCTCTCAGGGCCCAGTGGGCAGCAGCCGCGGCAGCCCCCACTACTGGCTTCACACACAGGCCAGCAGCATCGCACCCTGTCCATTCCCCACCCCGCACCTTCTTTCCACCCACCACCAAGGTGAGGCAACTGTTCCACGTTGTTCTCTCAGAGGGAGCAGGAATTGGGCTTCCTGAGGGGGCAGGCAGGAGAAAGAAATGACTTCAGGTCCCTCCCAGGGCGTAGTTGGGATATGGTGCCATGACGTGGGCACGTACTAATGAGTGTTCCAGGTGGATGTATGTAGGAGGGCTCTTTCTCCTGCTGCTGTGGGACTCAGTCAGGAGGCCTGGAACCGCAGTGCCCACCCACACACTCTTTAGATAACTTGGTTTATGTTTACAGTGTAAATGGCACACGACCCCAGGACATTACATCCTTGGGCAGTGCACAACCTGAACACCTGTACATGGGTGACATTTTTGTCCAGGGCACACAGCTTCATACTCAGGCCTCATGGCTTCTAATGGTCATCAGTGGGGAGTTAGTAGTTAAGACTGAATTCCTTGAGCAGTCTTCCTCCTTCTCTGATCCTGCTCAGCATTCACTGTCCAGATGTTGCTTGCCTTGGACGTGGGAAAGGCCATGTCTAGTGGAAGAAGGAGGATATGGCTCCTCTCACAGTGCCTTTTTTCCTGTGGAAGGAAGTTCCATCCCCTTAAGCTGCTAACGTCACTAAAAGACGTTGATCTATAAGATATCATTGCTGGGTACTGCCTACCCAGCAACCATGACAGTCTTTGTTCTTGGAACTTGGACCCTTTGATTCCCTGTTCACTATTCCCATCCTATTTTATTTCTCATAAAACAGTATAGTGGCAACATCAGAGAGAATTTAAAGAAGAAGAAGCATCCATCACGATTCCACCTTTGTAGCACAGTGGTCCAGCGGCTCTTTCCCTTTGCCGTGTTCCTGCCGGGGCTTGCCCGTGTGCACGTGCATTTGTGTGTGTTTGAGGATGCTTTTAATCACTGAATTCTAGGAAGCTGAAACTAGAGAATATCTCCCTACACTACCTGCTTAGGTGGGGTGCAGGGGGTGCCTCCTTTCTCCTGGGGTGGGATGTGATTTTTGGAAAGAACAAACGAAGAAAAGTGTTTTGTGGATGGGGGGTGTTTTTCTTCGCAAGTCAGAGCTAGTGAATGTTGGTCCCTGTGGGGATTCTCAGGAACAGAAGGCTAGAAACAGGGTTGATCAGTGAAAGTTGCTCCAGAGAGAGGGAGCCATTGATAAATTCCCGCATGCCCAGGGGGTGGTTGGAGCTCCTATGTTTGTGGGAGCGCACGGGAGCCAGGGAGGGGAACAGGGGGACCGGGCCGGGCTGTGGTCCCCTGCCGCCCGCCGCCCACTCTGTGCTGTCTAGGGATGAGGGAGAGGTCCAGCTCCCCAGAGCCAGCTTTCGTCCTAATTAGTGCAGGAGCATCAGGGATTGATCTCTGCCTGTGACTGGCGGGTCCACCCAGGTCCGTGGGGGACAGTGACTCCCAGGAGAGGGAGAGGCGTGTGGGGCTGGAGGGCTCGGGGTTACTTAGCCATCAGAGGAGCCCCGCCTCCCGTCCTGCCCCTCCTTTCTCCAGAGCAGAGGAGAGCGAGGCCCGGAGCGGGAGGTGGTTTATCCAAGAGGACACACTGCGCCCATCCCAGGTCACCGCAGGGCAGGGGAAGGGCCAGCCGGGAGCCAGCCCCCTGGACACCTCTGCAGGACCCGCCCCTGACTTAGAACCTCTTCAGTGCTGCCACCAAGTGTCTGAGTCTAGACCCCAAATGGCCCTGATGGGCGAGTGACAGTTTTATCTGCGTGGGTTGAGCCCTGGGTGTGCTGGTGTGAGGGGGCAGGTAGCCGGCCAGAGGCCAGGCAGTCCCCGAAGCTCTGGGTGGGTAGGGTGGGCGCCCTTCTCAGCAGAGCCCGGGCTGGTTGTCCCAGTGTCTCTGGGTCAGGCTGGCAGCTCTCTGGGTGCAGGGAAGGGATTGCCACGGGAGGAGCTGCAGACGCATGGGTGTGTACACGCGCACACGCACAGGCACACACACAGGCATCATCGTTGCTGTTAGAGGTGATGGGACCTTTCACCAGGCGGGTGCCTTGTTCATTGTCACTGCAGTGGCTGCGGCGCTGCCGTCTGAGCGGCGGCTGGATCCTCACGCCCCTGCCCCTGGCCCTGCCCGGCCTTCTCTGGCTCCCCCACCGTCTCTCCCTCCTGTCCCTCCTTGTGCTCTTGTCTGGGGCACCGGGTCCCACACCTGTTCACCTCTTGATTTGCCGGCTTTGAGGACAAAGCATGCGCCACTGGACGTGTGGACGTGACCTTGTCTCATTTGGCAGGTGCAGGGAGGGGAGGCAGTGGAGCTGAGCAAGAGCGGGAAGAGGCGGAGGCGTGTGAGTGGCGAGCAGGGACAGCGAGCCCCAGGGCCTTCCTGCACACGGGGCAGGCGGGCAGTCGTAAGTCAAACCCCGGCATCTGCTGCTGCAGGGCTGTGTGTCCCTGAGCAAGTGATAGAGCCTCTCTGAGCGTGTGAGTGGCGAGCGGGGACAGCGAGCCCCAGGGCCTTCCTGCACACGGGGCAGGCGGGCAGTCGTAAGTCAAACCCCGGCATCTGCTGCTGCAGGGCTGTGTGTCCCTGAGCAAGTGATAGAGCCTCTCTGAGCGTGTGGGAAGTGGGCATCAGGCACGCCATCTGCCTCCCCCAGGACGCTCGGGCTGGGAGGGTGAGGGCTTTGTCGGGAGCACTGCCGTATGCCCCCTGCCTGCACGGTGCTCGGCATGTACAGACGCTGGTCCAGGTGCTGAAAGAAGACCTCTGAAGTAGCACATGGACGACAGTGGAAGCTGCTGCCCGAGACTCAGGAAGCCGGGCTTTGGTGCTTGTGTGGTCCAGGATGTTCTGTTCTGGGGCTCTGCCCCCAGGGTGCTCTGGGCCTGCATTCTTCTCGCTTCCCCTCCCTCTTCTCACCTTCTAGTTCCCTGAAGGGTGTTCACAGGCAACTTACCACCCTCCTCTTCATTCATTAATTCAGGAGCTGGTCATGGGGCACCTGCTAAGTGCCAGATGCTGGGGACACAAGGGTGAACAAGGCACATTCCGTCTCTGCCCCGATAAGTTTGCCTTCTAGTGGGAGCTTCTGTGGGACAGGCAGCTAATAAACAGACTCATATGCTAAATAGTTAAACTTTGCTGTAACTGCTGGGAAGCAGAGAAGCAGGAAAAGTGGGTGGGTGGGTAGGGAGGGTCTGCTTTGCATAGAGGCTGAGTTTCCTCACTCGTAAGACCAGAGGGTGGACTAGGTCTCACAGCTTTCTCTACGTTGCTCTGCCTGGATCAGTAGCTGGTTGGGAAGGCGGCTGGACGGGCACCACAGGGCACGGATGGCTGGTCAAGTTTGCAGGGTTTCAGCAATGGAGGTGTCTCCAGCCTTGACCAACAGCCTCAGGGAGCCCAGAGGGCTTCCCGAAGAGAGGAAGCCTGCAGTGATTGCAGTCTGAGAAGCGAGGAACCTGGTTCATGGAGGTCCCCGAGCTTTCCCTCTGGGCCAGCCCCGGGTGGGTGAGGCGATCCTGACCGGAAATGGAGAGAAGGGAGGAGAGACAGCCAATTGTGACTCAAGGTGGGGGGGAACAGGTTGGAGAAAACCAGAGTGAGAGCAAAGCGGGCCGGGACGGAAGAGATGCCCTCTGCCCTCAGCACTCCTTCCTTCACTCCCTCCCTCCTCAGACAAGTACTTGCCAAGCAACGTCTGTGCACCAGGCTCCGTTGTAAGCACTGGATGGTGGTGAACCAGACAGAGAAGATTTCCACCTTCATGGAGTCTCATGGGGAAGGCAATAAACAAATACAGTAAATTGTTTAATCTCCGATGATAATAAGTGCCATGGAGAAAAAAGCCAGGGAATTGGAGGCACCTGTGGGGCTGGAGGTCACGGGAGGGCATCTAGGCTGTGACATTTAAGTGGGGCCCTTAGTGATGGGAAGGAGCACATGAGATCTGAGAAGATCTGGGGGTGGACCTTCCAGGCGAGGGAACAGCAAATATTAAGGTCCCAGAGTGGGAACATGCTTGGAATGTGCGAGGACCAGCAAGGAAGCCAGTGTGGCTGGAGTGGAGAGAGTGGACGGGAGAGATGTAGGGATACAGAGGCAGGAGAGGACTTGGGGTTTTGTGGTAAATGTAATCGGAAGTCATGGGAGGGCTTTGGCTGTGGGAGGACGTATTAGTCAGGATTTTCCAGAGACACTGAATCAACGGGATATATATAAATACAGGGAAAGATTTATTATGAGGGATTGACTCGTGCAGCTATGGAGGCTGAGGACTCCCACAGTCAGCCATCTGCAAACTGGAGTCCCAGGAAAGCTGGTGGGGTAGTTCAGTCCAAGTCTGAAGGCCTAAGAACAAGGAGCACCAGTGTCCAAGGGCAGGAGAAGATGGGTGTCCCAGCTCCAGCAGAGAGAGAGAATTCACCCTTCCTCTGCCTTTTTGTTCTATTCAGGCCCTCAATGGATTGGATGATGCCCACCACAAACCCTACCCCACAATGTGATGGTATTAGGATGGGGGTCTTTGGGAGATGCCTAGGTCATGAGGGTGGAGCCTTCATGAATGGGATTACTGCCCTTATGAAGTGTACTACTCTCACAAGAGAACTTTCTTCCTCTCACTGCTTTCTGCCATATGAGGATGCAAACAGAAGAGGGTCCCACCTGAGCCCAACCGTGCTGACACCCTGATCTTGGACTTTCAGCCTCCAGAACTAGGAGAAATAAACTTCTGTAGTTTATAAGCCATGTGAGCTATGGCATCTTTGTTATAGCAGCAGTAGTGGACTAAGACACTTGGGCAGACATAGAACTTGGAGACATAAATTTGGGAGTCTTCAGTGTGTAGGTCTCTGGATGAGATCACCTGGGGAGAGAGTAGAGAGAGAGACCTGTGCTCAGGTCTGAGCTCTCCAACATTTTGGAGAACAAGGAGAAGAGAGGGCAGCAGGTAGCCCGAGCATGGCCAGGGAGCTGGAAGGAACCTAAAAGGCTGTCTGGGGACCAAGAAGAAAGGCTTTCAACAGATAGTGGCCCACTGGGTCACTGAGTACTAAGATGGGTACTGAGAGTTGATCATCGGACTTGGGAAGACTAAGGTCTGTGCTGGGTTTTGACAAGAGTGGTTTTGGTGGGAGGCGTGGACAAAAGCTTGAATGGAGAGAATGACAGGTGGCGGCAGTGAGTATTGATGGTTTCTTTGAGATGTTCTGCTCCAAGGGGAAGCTGACAAATAAGGGTGGTGGCTGGAGGAGACTGTGAGGTCCAAGGAGGGTTTTAAGTTTTGAAGGTGGGACATAGCACAGAAGGCTTCTGTGCTGATGGGACTGGTCCAGGAGAGAGAGCCATGGTGGTGCAGGAAAGGGTGGGGACAGTTGCCGGGGAACGTCCCCGAGCGGGTGCTGGGGAGTGAGGCACGGCTGTCCGTTCTTGGGGACGGGAGGGAAGGTGGGCGACAGGGCATGTGTAAGTGGTTGCAGATGTGATGGAGGGAAGGAGAGGTCGTTCTCCTGGAAAGAAAAGGATCTAGGGGACTTCCCTGGTGGCGCAGTGGATAAGAATCCGCCTGCCAATGCAGGGGACACGGGTTTGAGCCCTGGTCCAGGAAGATCCCACATGCCGCGGAGCAACTAAGCCCGTGTGCCGCAACTACTGAGCCTGCGCTCTAGAGCCCGCGTGCCGCAACTATGGAGCCCACGTGCCTAGAGCCTGCACACCGCAACAAAGAGTAACCCCCGCTAGCCACAACTAGAGAAAGCCCGTGCCCAGCAACGAAGACCCAACACAGACAAAAATAAATAAAATTAAATCTTTAAAAGAAAAAAAAGAAAAGGATCTACGTTTGTTCCTTTTTCCCTGATCGTGTCTTTCCTCTTCCTCCGTTGCTTTGCTGGGGATCCCAAAAGTCAGGGTGCATTTTTTTTTATAAAGGGAAATCTTCCCACCTCTGTTTCTCTCCCTCCCCTCACTTTTCAGTCTCCGGGATTCAGCTGAAGACCTAAAAATATGTCTCTGTCAACACACTTGTCTTTTCCTCATTGTTCTTCATAGAGATGCAGACTGGCAGAGCTGGGGGGACCTCTGAGGCCACCCGTCCAGTTCCACTCCCTTATTTTTACAGATGAGGAGGTCATGGTTTGCAGGGACCAACAGATTCGCTCCAGGTCTCTGATGCGGATGCCGCTGTTGTTGAGATCAGGCATAATCTCAGCATGAGCGAGTGGGTGGTCGGGTGCTGTCCCTGGCACGTTTCTCTATGCTGCTTAGACCAGTGTCACAGGATCAGTCCTGAATGAGGCCTGTACTACAGAGCTCGTGGACCAGACAGTGGATGTGGAGCTGGCTGCTGCAGCCCAGCTCTGGCAGGAGGGTGGGAAACTATTCCTGGTATCCCTTTGCACATAGTTCCATTCTGCAAGTAAAAATCCTGAGGAGCAGAACATACTGTTTCACAGTCACAGAACAACTACCAGCAGGCATCTGATCTCTTGATGGTTAAAGCAAGGGGCCCTGGGAAGGCAGCAAGTGATGTATAGGTAGTTCCCATTTGGTGATGGTAAACAGAGACGTAGAAAAGGAAATTGTCCTTTCAGCCCTTCTGCAAGGGCAGGTGGGCAGGAGGATGCAGTCCCTCTGTGCTTGCCTTGTGTTGCCTCTGTTTGCCCCTTGGTGATTCTTGAAGGGTCTTTAAAGGTAAATCGAAAAAGACAGTAGAAAAATCTGCCCATCAGATTTGGGTAACCTTTTCTTTTTCTTTCTTGTGTCTCATCCATTACTAGAGGAAGGTATTAGCCATACCCTTCAGTTTTTGTTTGTTTTTTTTTTTTTTGCGGTACGCAGGCCTCTCACTGTTGTGGCCTCTCCCGTTGCGGAGCACAGGCTCCGGATGCACAGGCCCAGAGGCCATGGCTCACCGGCCCAGCCGCTCCGCAGCATGTGGGATCTTCCCGGACCGGGGCACAAACCTGCGTCCCCTGCATTGGCAGGCGGACTCTCAACTGCTGCGCCACCAAGGAAGCCCCCCTTTGGGTTTTATCAGCCAGGTGTTTCCCTCGGGGCCACCTTTATGAGCCCCTGGGGGAGGTGGGAGCATCCAGCACCTGCACAGGTTCCTGCCTCGCAGAGGTGGGTCTGAGTGCCCAGGCTGCTTTGTTTAGTTTCCTTCTCTCTTGTTTAGCCTCCTCCCCTCGGGTTTCCCAGTAAAGAATTGGTGGTGGTGGTGTCGGCAGATCCTGGGGGCCTGAAAGGCTTGGGTCTTCAGGCCCTGGATGGTGCTATCCTGCAGCCCCAGCGGAGAGGCCTGGGGAGGGGAGTTGGGGAGCCGGAGCGGGGGGCAGCCGGCCTCAAGCCGGAGGCTGTGTTCGCAGCATCTGGTTCTGCTTCAGGCATCCATCTCTCTACAGATAAACAGACTAACAACGCACAGCACCAGCTTAAGGAGAGCTCTGAGCCCTCTGCCAGATCGTGTCCTGAGAAACAGGGAAACAGACAGAGGTTCTGGCTGCTCACCAAATAAGAATGAAATGAGGCGGTGGGAGAAGCCAAGGGAAGCATGAAGCCAGTAGGTCTGTTCTAGCCAGGAGGACTCCATATAAGACTTTTACAAGAATAAGCTGCCTCGCAGCAAGCCAGCGAACACCGTGCCCATCCCGTGGAGGGCTTCTGAGCTCCCCAAAGCCCAGACCCACTTAGCCTCCCCAGAAAAGTTTCCTGCCGCCAAGGCCGGCCACTTCTGCAGGGTGACCTCGAAAGTGCCAGCCAGGGCAGCCATCACAAGGAACCTGTCCTGACTCATTCCCAGCAGATGCCCTGTTGATCCCATTGATAAAAGCTGGCAGCTACTGCCACCGCCGTGTGCCCGGGCAGCCAGCCAAGCCCCGCTTCATTCACTTGACAGGCGGCCGGGCTGGGGGGAGTGGGGTAGGGAGGTACAGGGGGACTCGGGCCACGGAGGGATGGAGCAGAGGCCGAGGTCAGCCCCAGGACTCGGCGGAGCCAGGAGTAGCTCCAGTCCTGAAGGCCATGGGCCTTGAGTGAGTCCAGGAGTAACCCAGAAAGGGAGCCCACCCCCGTGGCATCTTCAGCCTGCAAGGGCCCTGTGAGGACTGCCTGGATCAGTTATTCGCAAACCTCGGGGCTCATCCGAATCCCCTGGGGTGCTTGAAAAAATACAGATTTCCCAGTTCTACCTAGAAAATCAGACACCTGGGAGTTGGCCCTAGGAATCTGTATTTTTAACACATTCCTCAGGTGTTTCTCAGGGGTGCATGCAGTCCTGGCCTGGCCTTTGGCAACCCTGAAGCTGGCTATGCCCCCGTCCAGGCACCAAGGCGGGACTCAAAGGGAAGCCAGCTCGGAAAGCTACAGGACTGGACAGGAGTGCACTTCGGGGACCTGCAGGCTGTTCAGTTTAGATCCCCAGCCATCTCGTGGTGGCTGTAGGAGGGTAGCTGTACAGACCAGCCCTGGCCTGGAAGGCTGGGCTTCAGGCACTGCCTGTAACTCTATCACATCACCTAGTTAATTATTTTATACACACTGCTCCACACTCTCTGAAGTTATCTTATGACTTGCTTACCTGCCTGAGCAAGTAATTAGTTGTCTATCTGCCACCACTGAAACTGTGTTTCCGTGGGTTCATCTGTTTTGCTTACTGCCGTCTGCCTCATACCCAGAAACGGGCTGGCACGTCACTGGGCCTCCATTCCTGCTTGGTTGTTGATCTGAGTTATGAGGTACAGGAGGCTCTCGGGAAAACTCCCAAAATTGTTGAGGTTTTCAGGGAAGCCCCTGACGTTCCGGGTCCCATTTTCCCTCTTTAGCCCCGTGACTTCCTCAGGAGTAGGGCAGGAGTGTGTGGGGGAGGATGGAGCATATCGGCTTGTCTCAGAGTCAGGACGTCCCACTAGGGCCCGGATGGGGGTGTGTTTGTTTGATTGTGTTTAAAGTGAGTCTACCTGCAAATGTCATGTGTGTCTCAGGCAAGTCTAGATTCAGCAGCATTCCCGGAACAGATAGACATGGCTCAGGCCCTGTCCACAAGCCAAAGCACCAGGCGTGTGAAGAGATCTCTGTGGGTTTCTGCAGGTCTGAATCCATTTCATCAGAGGGACGCAGGGACACAGGCGGGCAGGGAGCGAGAAGGCAAGGCTTCCGTAGAGACGGTAGTTCCTCTTCCTGCCAGGGAAGAGCTGAACTTCCTCCCTGACTGATCCGCTCTCAACAGCGTGTCTTTTCAGAACTGCAGGCGAATAACATTGAAAAACAGGGACAGGGTGCTGCTTGCTGATGGCGTGTCATGACCAACTGTTAAGGCTTCCAAGGTCAGCCCTACCATCCATGTAGACGCTAATATTCCACATGAGTGAGTGTCACCAGAGCAACATGTGACCTCTGGCTACTGCTGTGACCGTGTGTTTGTGTGTGTGTGTGTGTGTGTGTGAGAGAGAGAGAGAGAGAGAGAGAGAGAGAGAGGGATAGACAGAGACAGACATAGAGACAGAGAGAGACAGAGAGACAGAGACAGAGACAGAAAATCACTTTGTTATTGCAGAAAAGGTAGTCCTGTTCATTGTGGTCAAGAGAACACAGGCTTTGGGGTCCAACAGGCCTATGCTTGAGAACTGCTTAGGAAGGCAGTTAACCTCTCTCAGGATAGTTTCCTCATCTGTAAAACTGGGACTTTTCCCACCAGTCATAAAGTTGTCATAAGGAGCAACTGAAAAAAGCATCATTCACTTAGCAAAGTTCCTGGGACCATGTAATTCTATCATAGCTGTTGTGTATGTGTGTGTGTGTGTGTGTGTGTGTGTGTGGTAAAATACACACAACATAAGAGTTACCAAATTAACCATGTTTAAGCGCACAGCTCAGTGGCATTAGGTACATTCATATCGTTATGCAACCATCACCACCGTCCATCTCCAGAACTTTCTTATCCTCCCAAACTGAAACTCTGTACTCAAATAACTCCCCACTTCCTTCTCCCCCCAGCCCCCAGCAACCCCCATTCTACTTTCTGTCTATGAATCTGACTGCTCCAGGTACCTCGTATAAGTGGAATCCTGCAGTATCTGTCCTTTTGTGACTGGCTTATTCCACTTAGCAGAATGTCCTCAAGGTTCATCCATGTTGAAATGTGTCAGAATTTCCTGTTTAAGGCTGAGTAATATTCCGGTGTATGTATAGACCACACTTTGTTTATCCATTCATCCATTGATGGACACATGGGTTGCCTCCACCTTTTGGCTGTTGTGAGTAATTCTGCTGTGAATGTGGGTGTGCAGACATCTCGCTGAGACCCTGCTTTCCATTCTTCTGGGTGTATACCCGGAAGTGGGATTGCTGGATTATATGGTAATTCTTTAACTTTTTGAGGAACTGCCATATGGTTTTCTACAACAGATGCAGCATTTTACATTCTCACCAATAGTGCACAAGGGTCCCAATTCTCCGCATTCTCACCAATACTTATTTTCTGTTTGTCTGTTTTTAATATTAGTCCCCCTATGGCCGTTGCTTTTTAACTTAGAAGTGTTGAGACATATTAAATGTTTCTATTCTTCCAAGTTCCTTGGTGGTATCCACTGAGCCACACCAGCATACTGGATGTGGTGGAGACCACAGAAATTCAGTAAAGAAAGGGAACAGTTCAAAAAAGCTGGGGGGAGCACAAGAGCTAAGGATTATCCATTTTATGGCGTGTGTAGAAGGTGGACGCCCTGTCAGAGGTGTGTCAAGTGGACGGGGCATCAGTCTGGGAGGAAGAACTAACATGTATTAAGTGCCAGTTGGTTGTTAGGCCCAGTGTGGGGCATTTACTCTTCCTAGTAACTCTGCTTGGGAGGAGGTGTTGGAAGCTGAGGCCCCAGGAAGCGGAGGCTGAGCAGGGGCTCCCACGGCTGGTGAGCGGCAGAGCTGGGACTTGAACCCGGGTCTCGGGACTCCACACTGGTGCCGAGGAGGCGGCCCTCAGCCCTGGCGTTAACGTACGATTTGGCCTTAAAACAAGTCATGTCTGCCCCCAGGGCCTTGCCTCCCTCGTCAGTGACGTGGGCGTGGGGTGGAGGGCCGCGTGAGCCCCAGGTTCTCCGCTTCTGTGGGGCTCTGCCCTCCATCTGGTCTCGGGAGGGTCCGGGCCTGGGGGCAGCTGGTCAGACGGGTGGAAGCCTTAACAGTTGGTCGTGACACGCCATCAGCAAGCAGCACCCTGTCCCTGTTTTTCAATGTTATTCGCCTGCAGTTCTGAAAAGACACGCTGTTGAGAGCGGATCAGTCAGGGAGGAAGTTCAGCTCTTCCCTGGCAGGAAGAGGAACTACCGTCTCTACGGAAGCCTTGCCTTCTCGCTCCCTGCCCGCCTGTGTCCCTGTGTCCCCCATCCCTGCAGGACGGTGAGCGTCGAGGGCTGCATGTGTGCGGGTGTGTGTGCCGGGTGGGGAAGGCCAGCTGATGGGGAAGTCACAGTGGGGACCACCAGAGGAGCCTTCTGGACACGTCCATGGACTCTGGGCAGGCAGCGAGGGCCCTGCTTTCTGTGTCAGCTGGAGACCTAGAGGCTAAGTGGCCGCAGGCCGGTGGCCCCCATCTCCCAGACCCCGTGCTTCTCCCCGTGGCTAGGATGATGGGGATGGCTAGACCAGCTGGGGCAGTCCGTGTGCGGCACTGAGTTCTATAGATGAGTCACTTAGTCCACCCCTCCCAGGAACCAACTCTGCGAGGTAAGTAGTCATAATATCTCCCTTAGAGGGAAGCTTAGCGTAGTTAGTCCCACCGACCATAGGAGGTGGGGGCTGGGATGGGGGTACCTGCCCTTCCTCACCTCCTGGAGTTATTGGGACAATCAGAACTGGATGGCTAGAATTAACATTTATAAGAGTGAGTTTAGGGTGGAAAATATAATGCAAAGAACAAATAAGATATTTCCATGGGGAAGCAAAGGTCTTTGGAGTTGAGGTTAGAAAGCTAATGTCTTTTGGCAAGTTGCTCATCTTCCCCAAGCCTCAGTTTCCTCATCTGTAAAATGGGAAAACCATCACCCCATGTGCTTACAAGACAGAGTTGGTGGCAGGGTGATGTGAGAGAACATTTGTGGATGTGTTTGATAAGCCACAAAGCACACTCCATGCTGGCTGTGGTGACAGAGAGAGGCCTAGGGGCTCAGGGCATCGGGGGTGGGTGGGGGAGTTCATTCATGTGGTGGAAGTTTCCGGGGCTGTCTCTGTCTAAAGGAGGACGCATTCAAAGATGTACAAGATGCAGTCTCTGCCTCCAGGGACTCTGTGGATGGCGGGCAAAGAGACCAGGGCATGCATAACCAAAAATTAGCTCCTCAAGCCAGAGAGTGGGAATCTTAAAGGCAGAACTTCCGGAGAGCCCTAGGTAGGGGGAGGAAGGAGAAGTCAGGGCAGGTTGCATGGAGGAGGTGGGCAGCCTGGGAGTGGGAGGCTTGATTTCCCATTTCCAGTTTCCACGACGGCCTGCCTGGGAGACTTCCCCAACCCTGGCTTCTCATCCTCGTCCCACTGCGAGTCCTCCCGCTTAGAGCGTTTGTCATTTTTCTTTTTCTCCCCTTTTCTTCAGCAGAAGTGCATTGGGCATGTATTATTTATGACAATTAAGTTAATATTTTATATTTTATAGGCTTAAATCTTTTATCGTCTCATAATTCATGGAGTCCCTGGGGAGCCAGCATGCCCTGGGCACTACATGGAGGTCCCACCTGAAAAAGAGCCCCTCTGAGTGGGCCTGGGCCATCCTGGGCTGGTGGGGGCACCGCGGTGCCCGGAGACCTGGCAGCGTGACCCGCAGGCTGCGTCCACCCCTGGACTGCAGCTTGGCGGCCGGGCTGCGCTCAGGCCGGGCTAGCTGGTGGGGCGGCCAGTCTCCTCCACCCATGTTCACTGAGTTCCAGAGACCCGGCAGGGGGAGGCACGTGTAGGGCCTCCTCGGGGCCCGAGTGCCAGGGGCGTCCGGCAGAGCTGCCCCACTGCTGCAACGGCAGGGGCCGCGACGGGACCACGCTGGGGACCCCGGTGTTAGTGGTAAGCGGACAAAGTGGTGCGAAGTGAAAAGGGCAGGGTGCAGGTGTGTCTCAGATGCCTTCTGTTGGTAAAGAGACAGGGAAATCGGACAGTGTGTTCCTCTTTGCTTATGTGGACATAAAGAGCTTCTACAGGGCTGGAATATGGTGCTGGCCTATGGGCCCCCGGGATGGGGGAGGTGTCAGGAGGGCCTTACACACATGTATGTGTAGTTTCTGTATTTATACACATAATCACGTGTATATATATATATATATATATATTTGTATATCTATAATTTTTGGAACAGTTTGAGTCTATTAAAGCCATCTTTAATGTCTTATTCCACCCATGGTGTGAGGCCCCAAGGTCTTGCGTGCCCTGGCCTGGGCCCGATGGAGGTGGGCTTGCCCTCAAGCCCCTGCCAGTGCCCCACTTCCCAGGGCTCCGGCCCTGCTCCCTCCTCTCCTGGGCGCTGACGTCCCTCACCATTCCCTCCTTCCCTCTGCTTCTCCGCCCTGTCCTCGGGTCCTGGCCGGCTCCTGCTCTGGGACTGGTATCTTCTACCCCAGCTCCCCTGCTCACTTGTCTCGTCTGGCCCGCTGCTCAGCTGGTCTGTCCAACCCATTTGTTCTGCGATGTTCATAGCCTATAATGACGTGTGTCCAGCAGACCACGCCCCTACCCCCAGACCGTGACGGCAGTACGTTCTCCTGGGATGAAACTCGGAAACTATCAAGCCTCGATTCTGAACGACCCACAACCCCCTGCCCAGAGGTCGTCGACGTTCACCTCTCGTTCCTTTCCTTCGTTTGTTAACATTTGCGTGGTCAGCGTTATTTTCAAAGGCTAAGTTGATATCGTGCTCTCCCTGCACTTTACTATTCTGCTTGTTTCCCCTGAATATTCTGTTATAAGCATTCTCCAAGTTTTTAGGAACCCTTCATGAAAAACATTTCTAGAATTTATTATAGAGATGTACCGTACAGCGAACTGCTCCCTGGTTACTAAACAGCATTTACACTCCAACGCCGGCTGGGGAAGTGGCGTCTAACTCTGATGGAAGGGACAGAATGGGCTGATGTCCGTAAAGAACCCAGAGCAGATGTCCAAGATGACACAGAGGGCCCTCGTGTGTCCCCTGACCAACACACCCACCTGAATCTAGGAGGCCTCTTCAGGCCCCCAAGTTCTGAGGTTTGGTTTTCTCTGTGAGAAAGCGACGCATATGACCAGTGATCCCCTTTAGATGGGAGGACAGGAGGCTACTGGGGCCAGGAAAGAAGGAAGGGAGGAAGGAAGGGAGGAAGGAAGGGAGGAGGGAGGGAGGGAGGAAGGAGGAAGGAAGGGAGGAGGGAGGAAGGAAGGAAGGGAGGGAGGGAGGAAGGCAGGGAGGAGGGAGGAAGGAAGGAAGGGAGGGAGGGAGGAGGGAGGAAGGAAGGCAGGAAGGAAGGGAGGAGGGAGGGAGAAAGGAGGAAGGAAGGGAGGAGGGAGGGAGAAAGGAGGAAGGAAGGGAGGAGGGAGGAAGGGAGGGAGGGAGGGAGGAAGGAGGAAGGAAGGGAGGAGGGAGGGAGAAAGGTGGAAGGAAGGGAGGAAGGGAGGGAGGAAGGAAGGAAGGGAGGGAGGAGGGAGGGAAGGGAGGAAGGAAGGAAGGGAGGAGGGAGGAAGGAAGGGAGGGAGGGAGGGAAGGGAGGTGGAAGGGCAGTGGAAAGCGGGGGCTCCTTTGCCTGCCGGCTGCCCACCCTGGGCTTCTCATTGCAAAGCCTTGGCCTTTCTAAGCAACTGCCTGGGGTTACTCTTCCTTCCTACTTCCTCCCCTCCCTAAACTGAGGGAGGTGGAGGACTGGCTGGAGCCAGGATGGAAGAGGTGAGTGATTGTTGAAAGGTGGGAAACCCGGCCGTGGAGGCATGAATAATCCACTGCATGAGCAGTTAGCCAGTTGTGCTTTTAAGGAGTGAACAGGAAGCTTGTTCTGCTAACGGGCTGACATCCTTTTGCTCTTTGGAGAGCAGCTTCCCCGAGTCCCGTGGACTCCGGCGTGAGCACCCCGGTCTGCGTGCTGAGTGGGAGCACGCGCACAGAGAGGGCCTGGGACAGTCGCTTGCTCATTCAACAGACATGTATTTAGGCACCCGCTGTCCTGGGGGCCGTGCTGGGGAACGGGTGAGTACAGAGGAGAGTTGGCACCGATCCTTGTGGAGGACGTGTGGTCCTCAGGTGACCCCTCCTCCCCTCATACCCAACAATCTCTCTCCTCCTGCTCACCGTGGATGAGTCTCTGCTCCAAGTGCTTTGTTGGCACCAGCCGCGTCCCTGTCTGGGTTCCACCGTCCTCATCTGTAAAAGGACAGAGGTACACAGAGGTCCCTTACGTCCTTCCAGCCCATAAACACTCGTCCCCCCCCACAGGGGGTGTCTGGTAAGAGGGGAGGGTGGGCTTGGCCCGACCATAGTGGTTGCGGGGCCCTCGAAGCTGCAGGGTTCTGCTTGGTTTCACTGGCCAGTCACTCCTTGTCACCCCAGGTCCTCAGTCTTGCTCCTTCGGTGGTGCCTCCCCCTGCCTTTTGTATCCACACTTCGCTTCTTTTCTGTTTCAAACCTGTGAGGTAGATGTGTAATGGGTTTTTGTGACTTGAATGCATTTGCATGTTTCCTCCTCTTGGCCTTTCACTGGTAAAGTGGAGTTGAGTGGTGAGCTGTTTCCTTTCTGGGCCGCTGTGGCAGTTACCACCCTTCAGTCTTCCTCTGCCAAAGTCTCCTCCGGTCTCACTGGCTCCAGCTGGGCTCTGGCCCTCCCTGAACCCATCACTGTGGCTGGACCTGAGAGACCTGCCCTCCCTGGAGCGGAGAGTGTGTGTGAACTGAGAGTTGGGGTTTGGGGGCTTCCATGGTGGGAAATGGGTTAACGTAACCAGGTAGCTACAGCTACAGAAGCCCACCTAACCCCCTGTGGCCAAACTGAACAAAACTAGTTATTTCTCCAAATCCCTGAAGGATGAAAGCCACTTGATTTATTAAATGACTCAAATTACTTCTCTGAGTGCCTGAAGTGTGTTCTTCCTCTCTCCCCTCCATTTATTAGTGTCCCCTGCACAACAAACAGTTCCCTGCTTCCTAGTTTAATTATACTTTAAAATACCTGTGTCACCTTGGGTGAATCCCCAAACCTCATGGGGATGCGGATCCCTTATCTATAAAATGAGAGGGCTGGCCTAAATTAGTAATTTTCTAACATTTTAAAAGCAGAGGCATCTTTTTCTCAAATTAAATCCGACACAAAGTCCCAAAATACAAAACAGATACCAATAATGTTCTCATAAAAAAAAGGGTCCCCACCTTAAGACTTAGAATATTCACTTTTTATCAAATCAGTAAATGAGAAAAATGGGTCCATCCTGACAACACTCTTTTTTTTTTTTTTTTTTTTTGGCGGTACGCGGGTCTCTCACCGTTTTGGCCTCTCCAGTTGCGGAGCACAGGCTCCAGACGTGCAGGCTCAGCGTCCATGGCTTACGGGCCCAGCCGCTCTGTGGCATATGGGATCTTACCGGACCGGGGCACGAACCCGTGTCCCCTGCATCGGTAGGCGGACTCTCAACCACTGCACCACCAGGGAAGCTCCAACACTCATATTTGAAATTAGGGATTGTAGTTAATATATTTACACATCAGTCTTGGCATTTAATTACATCCATTGTGTGTGTGTGTAACAGTCTTAAGAAAATCCTTATCAGCTCAAATCAGTAGTTGTAAGAGTTTTCTAACAGCTCAATTGATAATTGTTGAGCTGTTTCATCTTGAGTGAAACAGATCCAGAAACGTGATGGAGAGTATTGCATAATTTTCTTTTCACAGTAGAATCTCTAACCCATGTCCATTCCTTATCATGCATGTGAATGGGATACTAATCCAGACAAAACCCCACAGGAGGCACTAACGTCATCTATGGAATGATGAGAGCATCATGGGTTGTGTTTTTTCTGAGGCTGCACAGCTGCCTTTCATGCTGAGTCTGGAAGGTGTTTCAAGCTTATACATGCCTGGCGTTCGCTGAGCGCAGCCCATGGGAGCCTTTGGAGTGCCCAGCCTCCTGCGTTTAACAGGGCTGGGTGTGCCCAGCTCTGCGCTCACCAAAGACCTCTACATGGCCATGGCCATGCTCCAGGGAGTTCAAATATGAGGGGCTTCCGGGTCCCACTGCACAAATGTGACATAAGCCCAAGTTAATGGTATTGGTGGCCTCTGAGGTGTCCAAATTTGGCACATAACTTAGAGCATTAAGGTTGCTTTTCTTGTGGTTTGAAAACATAGTTATATCGACTTAATGAGACTTGCCTTCAACTTCTTGAGAGCAATGTTTCTCAACTTTTATCGTGTGTCAGGTTTAGTGTGCTAAATTTTCAAAACGTAGCGTGCAGTCGCCAGGAGGGTCTGGTAAAGTTCAGATTCTTGGGCCGCACCCACAGTGATTGTGACTCAGCAGGTCTGTGGGAGCCTGAGAATTTGCATTCTTGACCCGCTCCCAGGTGATGCTGATGCTGGCCCACAGGGAGTGGTGAGGTTCACGTTCAACAGCTTGAAAATGACCTGGTCAGAGATCTCTGTGGGGTCCTTCTTACCTTAAACGCATATGACTCGCTGAGGTGGGACACGGAGGGTGTTTCTCTAGGTCCCCCTCCTCTCACAACTCCAGCACAAATGACCACCTAGGAGAGCAGACTAGAGACCTTCTGAAAGTCCTGCAAGCTCTGAAATGCTCTTCTCCCTGCCAGTGAGGAAGAGGCTTTCACAGGTAACTTTCAGTCAGACACAGAGGAGCACTAGCCTCAGAGTCGGACCTGCCTGTCTCCTTGCCAGGAGCTGCGGCCCTTCGAGGAGACCCCTCACCTCGCCGCGCTCCGTGTCCTCGTCTGCAGCGTCAGCTGACTGATCTCCTGCCTTCCCCACAGGAGGATGGATCTCAAAGTGTTGTGTATGCAGACCTGCCACTGTCCGTACACCTGTGAGGGGCCCTTACTGTCAATATCTGTGAAACCCTTTCTCCTGCTCTTTCTGGGCAGCAAGGGACACTTCAGGCCTCTGAATTCTTTCTTTTTTTTTTTTTTTGCGGTACGCGGGCCTCTCACTGTTGTGGCCTCTCCCGTTGCGGAGCACAGGCTCCGGACGCGCAGGCTCAGCGGCCATGGCTCACGGGCCCAGCCGCTCCGCGGCATGTGGGATCTTCCTGGACCGGGGCACGAACCTGTGTCCCCTGCATCGGCAGGCGGACTCCCAACCACTGCGCCACCAGGGAAGCCCTGAATTCTTTCTTCATCAAGAACCCCACGATGCAGCTCAGGTTCCAGAATTTAGCTGCAGAGCAGAGCTCACTCTCAAGCCTCTGGGGTCCCTCTCCGGGCTCCCCTTTGTGTGGATGCACAGAGCCCAGCTCACCCCACATGATCCTTTGCCCCGGGCTGTGGGGGTCAGACAAGCCTGTCTGGGTGCTGAGATCCGGCCTCGTGCTCCACTGCTCCTAGAGCCACACTCTGCTCAGGCCCTGAAGCAAAGGACCCCGTCGGTGTCTTGGTCTCCTGGCTCCTGTGGGCCGATGAGGGGCGGGAGCAGCTGCAACTCGGGAAGAGGACTCGATGGTACTGCTGATGCTGGCGGTGATGCCGATGGTACGAGCTGGAAATGGGGTGCTACGTCATCGCTGTCATCGTCATCATCATCATCCGAGCAGCCAGCAGGTTGTGGGGCTGGGCGCTGGGCTGCGCGTGTCATACTTTGTCTCTCGACCTCAGGGCAGCCCCGTAAGGTAAGTGTCATCATCCCCATTTGACAGATGAGGAGACTGAGGCTCAGAGAGGATCTGTAACTGACCCAGAGTCACACTGCTACTAAGCATGTATTGATCTGAAACTCAGAGTCTTTGGGGCACCTGCTGGTGGCCAGCACATCAGCAACGCACCCCAGGAGAAGCCTGTGTTGATTCATTAGTGCAAGGGTGCAGGCGAGGCTGGGCTGGAATATATGGAGATGAGCATGCTGAGGCCATTAAATGTCACACGTACACCCTTTCCATCTGTCAGCCCTGTCCCCATCAAAGGCCGGGAGACGGGGAGGTAAGAGGGTAGACAGGCCTGGCAGCCACTGGCCTCCCTGGGTGCTGGCGCCCTTAGGGGCCTGAGCTCAGGGCCAAGGTCGTCTCCCATTCCATCCAGTTTTAAGCTGCCATCAAGCTGACCTTCCTAAGATGCACACCGCCCCCTTCCTGGAAAGCCTCCTAGGGCTCCCTGTTGCGTATAAGGTCAGAGCCAGGCTGCTCAGCCCAGCGTGAGGCCCGTTTCTCTGGCTCGCTGGCCCTGCGCCCTGTGTGGCCCCGTCCCACCGGGAGCTTCCTCTTGTTTCCCATAAACTTCCTCAACATTTTGCCTTTTGGCCTTTGCTCATGCTTGCAACTCTGCCCTCAGTGTCCTTCTCTTTATTTTGTTCGGGCAAGTCCCCATCCTGCAAAGCTCAGTTAAATTTCCTGTACTCCATACCGTCCTCCTTGACCTCTGAGACCCTCCAGGCTTCCTGCTTCTCTCCTCTGGACTCCTTCAGCCCCTCCTCTGTTACCTCGCCTCGCACTCACCACTTTCCCAGAGTCTCCTTTCCTCCTCCACCCAGGTTGTGTGCTTGTCGAAGGTGGGAACTTTGTCTGATTTGGTTGTGGTCCTGGACGGCGATCTGCAGACAGCTGGCACTCAGCACATCACTGTGGAAGAAATGACAGGCAATGCTAGGGTGGCAGGCATGCTGCTTTTGGAATTTGAGGATCTGGGTCGAGTACTGGCTCCCTGTGTGGATCCGCATAATTCACCCACAGAGGGAGCTTGCTGAGGCAGGTGTCCTCAGACTGCTCTTTGAGCAGCTCTGGTCCAGGTGGACTTGGAGGCAGGCCCTTTCTTTTTTTTTTTAAATTGAAGTATAGTTGACTTACAGTGTTGTGTTAGTTTCTGGTGTACAGCAAAGTGATTCAGCTATATATATATATATATAATATATATATATATAACTTTTCATATTCTTTTCCATTACAGGTTATTACAAGATACTGAATATAGTTCTCTGTTCTATACAGTAGGACCTTGCTGTTTATCTGTTTTATGTATAGTAGTTTGTTTATGCTAATCCCACACTCCTAATTTATCCCTCCCCTCCCTTTCGCCTTTGGTAACCATAAGTTTGTTTTGTATGTCTGTGAGTCTGTTTCTGTATTGTAAATAAGTTCATTTGTATCATATTTTAGATTCCACATATAAGTGGTAGCATATGATATTTGTCTTACTCTATCTGATTTACTTCACTGACTATTGTAATATCTAGGTCCATCCATGTAGCTGCAAATGGCATTATTTCATTCTTTTTTTATGGCTGAGTAGCATTCTGTTGTGTATATATACCACATCTTCTTTATCCATTCCTCTGTCGATGGACATTTAGGTTGCTTCCATGTCTTGGCTATTGTAAATAGTGCTGCAGTGAGCATTGGGGGTACAGGTATCTTTTCTAATTATGGTTTTCTCCAGATATATGCCCAGGAGTGCAATTGCTGGATCATATGGTAGGTCTATTTTTAATTTTTTGAGGAGCCTCCATACTGTTCTCCATAGTGGCTGCACCAGTTTACATTCCCACCAAAAGTGTAAGAGGGTTCCCTTTTCTCCACACTCTCTCCAGCATTTATTGTTTGTGCACTTTTTAATGATGGCCTGTATGACTGGTGTGAGGTGATACCTCATTGTAGTTTTGATTTGCATCTCTCTAATAATTAGTGATGTTGAGCATCTTTTCATGTGCTTATTGGCCATCTGTATGTCTTCCTTGGAGAAATGTCTATGTAGGTCTTCTGCCCATTTTTTGACTGGGTTTTTCGTTTTTTTGTTACTGAGTTGAATGAGCTGTTTGTATATTTTGGAAATTAAGCCCTTGTCAGTCACATCGTTTGCAAGTATTTTCTCCCATTCTGTGGGTTGTCTTTTCATTTTTTTAATGGTTTCCTTTGCTGTGCAAAAGCTTATAAGTTTGATTAGGTCCCATTTGTTTATTTTTGCTTTTATTTCTATCGTCTTGGGAGACTGACCTAAGGAAACATTGCTACGATTTATGTCAGAGAATGTTTTGCCTGTGTTCTCTTCTAGGAGTTTTATGGTGTCCTGTCTTATATTTAAGTCTTTAAGCCATTTTGAGTTTATTTTTGTGTGTGGTGTGAGGTAGCGTTCTAAATAAGTTCATTGATTTCCATGCGTCTTTCCAGCTTTCCCAGCACTGCTTGACGAAGAGACTGTCTTCTCTCCATTGCATATTTTGAGGCAGGTCCTTTCTGAGTCTGAGGGGCTCGTAGAGCTGTGAGGGGAAGAAGGGGCTCTGGAGCAGTGCCCACAGTGGGTGAGGTAGGAGCCATCACCATCATTACCATCATGATCATATTATCACCTTCATCATCATCACCATCATCATTATCATCATCATCATCACCATCACCATCATGATTATTACCACCATTATCACCACCGTCGTCCTTGTTATTCCCATCGTTGTCATGGTCATGATCATCATTATTATCACCATGACCGTCATTACCATCATGATCATCTTCATGATCATTGCTGTCATCACCACCATCATCACCATCATGATCATCACAGCCACCATCACCAGCAAAGCCACCACCACTCCTCAGTGCTCTCTGGGGGCCATGGCTTGTACTAATGTCTCTATGGATGTTATCTCCTTCAGTCTTCTCAAGAGCCTTGTGAGGTGGGTCCCAGGAGTACAGGAGGGGCAGGGTTCAGAAGGGTGCCTGGCCATGCCCTGGAGCAGACTCTGGGTGCTCGCGTCTGTGGATGGCTCAGGTGCCAAGCCATCCTGCTGCGGAAGGAGCCCGCGCCTTCTCTGGTGAGCCTGGAGTGAGCATATGGGGTGCTTGCCCCTTGATATCCATTCCTTTGCCCAGCACGGCTCTATTACAAGCCGTCTTCGTACCAGATGCCAAGTTTGAATTTGATCCAGGCCAACATTTTTTTTCCATTTTCACAAAACAAAGATTTTATTTTTCTTTTCCTCAACCTCTCCCTCCCCAACCTAAACTCCCGTGAAAATAGCATGCGTAGCTGAGCCTCAGGCCAATTTGTGTCTTTGTGCTCAGCACACACACTCCATCTTTCACACCACAAACAGCTTTGCTCGGAAGAAATATGTTTTCCCTCTGCAAAACTGCCATTTTAGGCCAACACATAGAAGGCAGAAAGAGACTATTTCACTTTTTCTTCCCCTGGAAGAACCCACCAAGATGTTGTTTTCCCTTGCTTTTTCTGGCGGGGAGAGATTTTTTGACAGCTTTCGTTGCTATCTGGCTCTCAGCCCTACGTCTAGTGCCAAGTTGTGAAGGAAGCAAAGGAAAAACTAGATGAGCAAAGGCAAGATTCTCCTAGAGGGGCACCAGAACGCTGGAACTCAGGAGTTATAAGGGACCTTGCGGTAAACCCTGTCTCCTGACCCCCCACCAGGAGCTCCCTCTCAAAAGCCCTGGATGGGGATACCCCTGTGGCAGGGCATGGGCTACCTGCTGGGGGTCCCGAGCTGCACTATTCAACACACATCCTCCCACACTTTCTTCCTACAGGCTGGAGACGGGGGGGGGGAGGGGGGGGAGGTGCTTTGGGATTACAGAAATGAATCAGTCATGCATGGATTCTGCCTCCATTCTTTCGAGTCTAGTGGGGAGTGAAGATTTGTATATTTATTTACTGTAACATTGAGTAGGAATGAGATGTGTTGACTGGGAAGTGTGAATAAAGTCCAGTTTCACATGTGAGGCTCATTTTAGCCACAGGGAAGTCAGGGGGGTTGGGGGAGGAGCCGGCACTCAATCTGAGCGTGACTTTCCAGCGGGGTCCTTGCAGGTGCACTGGAATTGCCTGCTGTGAGCCCCGCCTTCATTCGCCCTCCCTCTTCTCCCTTGCCCAGCTCGGTGTGAATCCCTCCTTGTGTGGGGGGCAGGTCTTCAGGTGCTGGCGGACAGCTGCTGAGTGTTCCTGAGTCTCCACTCTCCTGGGCTCGTTTCCTGGACCCTCACAGCCTTGTGGTTCTGTTCTCATGGCCCGTCTCCATGGTGGGAGTGGAGTGGTCCTTTCCACCATGGAGCCAGGTTCCCGAGCCAGGAGCCCCTGTGGGCCATGCTGGGCTTTGCAGGGCTTGTGTGGTCAGACCTCATCGCTCAGCAGCCTTCTAGATGCAAGAGAAACCACTGAGCTAACACAACCCAAAGGAGCTATCCCATGAGACCCAAGGCGAGAGCGCCGCTGGGCCTTGGGATCACCATCGATCAGGAGGTGGATGTCCAAAGGATCCCAGGCACTTCCCTCCACCTGACCCTCTCAGCGTTTTCTCTTTCAGTGCCAGATTCTGTTGGGCTCAGTTTGGGTCAAGTGCTCTTCTGGTGAGAGGGAGGGATCAGGGGAAGGGCCTCTGATTGGCCCAGCCTGAGTCAGTCCGTCTCTGGCCCAACCAACAGTAGCCAGTGGACAGGGTCATCTCCTCAAGGCTGGCAGGGCCCACCCCACGGTGGTGGAGGGGCGGTTAGAGAGATGGGAGTTTCACTGTGGGCCGGGGAGATGGCCGCTGGGCGTCCCCTATGCCAGCTCTGCTTTTACCAGTTGTGCCTGGGTCTCCATTGTCTAGTCTTTAAAATGGTAACAAGACTCCATAGTGTTCTTGTAATAATTACATGGGACAGCACTTAGAGCGTTTCCATAGTCCTGGCACGTGGCTCACATCTATTAAACGGTAGCGACCTGTGTGCTGGATGATGGGTCTGAGGGAGGCTTTCCCTGGCTGGTCTCCCCATCTGGGGGCTTTCAGATGAGGGTATTGAAGTAGGGAGGCTTCAGTTCACACCATCCCCACCTCCACGCCTTGGAGATCGTTGTTATGGCTGGTTAGCAGTCTGGGCTATGAGTCTTCTGATGTGCCCAGCAGGGCCCGCTTCCCTCCTGCCCAACAGGAGGCTGAGCCAGGGGAACCTGGTCCTGTCCTCAGAACCACAAGGACATTAACTGAGTTGTCTATCCACACCCCCAACCCACTGCCCCGCCAGAAACATCCCTTCGACTTGCAAGGTCTCAGGTTCTAAGGGACCCTTGCAGGGGGTCATTGCTGGTGGACTGTCATTCAGGCACAAGCCATATTTCTCAGGAGGAAGGTTATATCTTACTAGGGCTTGTCACTAGAATTATTTTTTACTTTTGAGTTGATTAGGGTATTCAGTCTGAGGATTTCTGGGCGCCTCCTCCCTGTAAAATACCCTATTGGTGCACAAAGGACTCTGGCTACTAGGTGTTAGGAGAAAAAAACCAATGGCTGCACAGGGTTCTTGCTTCAGGCAGTCTGGAAGGACCAATCCCATGAGGCCGACGTTATCAGGACAATTGTCCTGGCATGGCTGGATTTGGGGCCATTCTGGAGGACCTGTTGGCATCCAGATGGAAAGGGAAAAGGGATGAGGGCATTTCAGGTCAGGGGCAGGTATGTGGAGCCACTCAGAGAGGGAAATGAGCCCAGCTTGGGCAGGAGAGAGAGAGGGAGCTGGCTGCGCTGGGGCGGAGATGTGTGCAGGGTGAGCTGAGACAGGCACAGGGTGGGAGCCTGGATGACTGCAGATCGTGACTACCAAATAAAGAATGGTCTTAATTCAGCGAGCACTTGGGAGCCATAGCAGGTTGTGGAGTGACGTGTGTATGTGGCTTGGGTGTTATTATTGCTGCAGATTTGTGTGTAGGATGGATTGGTAGACCAGTTAGACCAGCGGTCCCCAGCCCTTCTGGCACCAGGGACTGTGTAAGATAATTCTTCCACGGACGGGGGTGTGGGGGATGGCTCAGGCGGTAATGCGAGCGCTGGGGAGCGGCAGATGAAGCTTCGCTTGCCTGCCCTCTGCTCACCTCCTGCTGTGCGGCCCGGTTCCCAACAGGCCCTGGGCCACTACAGGGGCTGGGGACTCCTGAGTTAGACTGTAACAATTGTTCCAAAGTGGGTGGAAAATAGCTCCAACCAGCATGGTGCAGCAGGGATGAAAAGGAAAGGATTAGTCCAAGAGCAGTTTTTTATTTTTAATTAAAAAAAATTTTTTTATTGGAGTATAGCTGGTTTACAGTGTTGTGGGTTTTTACTGTAGAGCAAAGTGAATCAGTTATACATATACATCGATCCACTCTTTTTTAGATTATTTTCCCATAGAAGCCATTACAGAGTGTTGAGTAGAGTTCCCTGGGGTATGCAGTAGGTCTTTATTGGTTACCTATTTTATATATAGTAGTGTGTCCAAGAGAAGTTTTTTTTTTTTTTTTTTTTTGCGGTACGTGGGCCTCTCACTGTTGTGGCCTCTCCCGTTGCGGAGCACAGGCTCCGGACACGCAGGCTCAGCGGCCATGGCTCACGGGCCCAGCCGCTCCGTGGCATGGGGGATCCCCCCAGACCGGGGCACGAACTCGTGTCCCCTGCATCGGCAGGCGGACTCCCAACCACTGCGCCACCAGGGAAGCCCCAAGAGAAGTTTTGAAGGGAAAACTGCGAGGTGAGAATATGAGTAAGAGAGAAGTTAGAGAATCCCAGTTTTCAGGCAGGCGGTGGGGGGCAGAGGGAAGCCCGCTGAGGACATGGGGGTGGGTGGCTTGGCAAGGGAGACCATGAGTCCCTTTCCTTGACATGCTGAATGCCGTAGTCCCCTTGGGCTGCTATAACAAAAACCATAGACTGAGGGGATTAAACAACAAACATATTTCTCATGGTTCTGGAGGCTGGGAGTCCAAGATCAGGGCGCCAGTGTAGTTGGGTTCTGCTGAGAACTCTCCTGGTTCACAGACGGCTGCCTTCTGACTGTGTCCTAATATGGTGGAGGGGGGGAGCTCTGGCCCCTTCATCTCCTTCTAAAGGCCCTGGTCTCTCATGACCTCGTGGAACCCGAATCACCTCCCACTCACCCACCTGCAAATCCCATTGCATTGAGCATTAGGGCTTCAGCACATGAATTTGGGGGGACACAAGCATTCGGTCCATAACACTGAATATGAGGGCGCAGCAAGGGCCTTCTAAAGGGAGAAGCGCTAAGGATGGTCAGGGGTATCAAGGGAGTTGGAGGTCCTCACACAAGGCCAGGTTGGGTGTAGGACTTGGAGGTCATCAGCCCAGCAGGCAAACTGGGGCTGCGAGGGTGCAGGGCCCGGGAGGAAGGGGCGTGGAGAGAATGGCAGAGAAACAAGGCGGGATTCTTGGGGACAGCTCGTTTAGGAGGAAAGAGCACTGCCCGCGACACAGGACTGGAGGGTCATTGGGGGCTCAGCCAGCATCTGCTGCCGGCTGCCGGCGAGGCACCAGGCGCAGGCATGATTTCAGGTGCGTGAGGTGTGGTCCTGGCTCTTAAGGAGCTCACAGCTGAGAAAGACGGAGAGACACGTACCAGCGGCCTCTCAGCACAAGGGTCACTGCAGAGGGTTCAAATCCCCTCTTCCACCGAGCAGCAGGGTGACCTTGGGCAAGCCACTGGCCATGTCAGAGCATCAGTTTCTACATGTGTAGACAGGGAAAATGACAGTCCCACCCACAGGGCTGCTCTGAGGATTGATGGGCTGGTACATGGGAAGAGCTTTGCCCGGTGCCCGGCTCTTATTAAGTGCTTTCCATTAGCATACTCATGATTACGGAGCAACGTCATATAGTGTACTGAGTGCTAAATGCAGCCTGCAGGAGCACCCGTAAGATTGGGTAGCTGGGTAGGCAGGGAGCACAAAGCTGGAGTCCCTAGAAACAAGAAAACATGGTGTCAGCTCATCAGAGGTACTGTGGTCTCATTCACTGCTGCTGGGAATGCAAAAACAGTGCAGCCACTTTGGAGGACAGTTTGGCAATTTCTTACAAAACTAAATATATTCTCACCATACGATCTAGCAACTGCACTCCTTGGTATTTACCCAGAGGAACTGAAAACTTATGTTCGCACAAAAACCTGCGCATGGATGTTTATAGCAGCTTTATTCATAATTGGCAAAACTTGGAAGCCACCAAGATGTCTCTCAGTAGGTGAATGGGTAAATACACTGTGGTACGTCCAGACGATGGAATATTATTCAGCAATAAAAAGAAATGAGCTATTGAGCCACTAAAAGACATGGAGGAACCTTAAAAGCATCTTATGAGGTGAAAGAAGTCAACCTGAAAAGACTACATATTGTTTGATTTCAGCTATATGAGATTCTAGGAAAGGCAAAACTGTGCAGGCAGTAAAAAGACCAGTGGTTGCCAGAGGTTGGGGGGAAGGAGGGATGAACAGGTGGAACACGGGGTCTTAAGGGTGCCGAAACTACTCTGCATGATACTGTAATGGTGGATACATGTCACTGTACATTTGTCCAGACCCACAGAATGGACAACACCAAGAGTGACTTCTAATGTACACTGTGGACTTTGGGTGAATATGACGTGTCAGTGTAGGTTCTTCCGTGGTACCAAATGGACCACTCTGGTGGGGGATGGTGATAGTGGAGGAGGCTGTGTGTAGGGGAGCAGGGACTATTATGGGAAACCCCTGTACCTTCCATTCAGTTTCACTCTGAACCTGAACCTGCTCCATAAAATAAAGTCTGTTATTTTAAAAATAGCAAAAAGGAGTGTGGCCGTGCAGAAGGCCAGTCCTCACTTTAAATAGTGAATTGATGAAGCAGTCGTTTGAGCATTGACGGTTCAGAGACCGCAGCGTTGAGCACAGGGGACGCAGAGAGGAGGGTGGGCCCTCAGGAGCCGCTCTCATTGTGCTGGTGACGCTGCACTGAGGGGGCACCATGATACAGGGGCGTGGGGAGCAGCACCTGGAAGAAGGGGGCTCCCAGCGCAGCCTCGGGGGGCTGTAACTGTGGGCCTTGAAGGCAAGAGGCACTGGACGGAGGGGTCGTTCTCAGGCTGTGCCACAGGACGGGCACTGACACCGCCCGAGTGCCACGTCCTTCCTCTCCTTCCGTTCTTCCTGCACCACGTCAGGGATGCGTGTGTTCTGTGGCACAGGTGAGGAAGCCGGTGAGCCCTTGAGCCTCGGACCCAAATGAGCCGTGTGGTGTGACCTGGGCCAGTTCACCACGTCTCTGAGCCGTGGTTACCTTGGCTTTAAAACAGGGCCAATGCCTGCTTTGTAGAATTGTGGTGAGAATTAAATGATGTAACATAATGAATGTTCTAGATCTGTGCTGGCCAATAAAATATAACGTGGACCAGAAATGCGAGCCACGTTCGGGATTTTACATTTTCTAGTAGCCACATTCAAAAAAACAGCGAAGTAGGTGAAATTAATTTTAATAACATATATGTAAAGTGATGTTTTACTTAATCCAATGTGTAAAAAATTATCATTTAAATGTAATCAGTATAACATTTGTTCATGAGATAGCTACACTTTTTTTGGACTAAATCTTTGACATCTGGTGTGTGTTTAGTGCTCACAGCACATCTCGGTTCAGACCAGACACATTTCCCAGGCTCACTGGCCACGTGTGGCCAGAGACTGCCATACTGGAGAGTGCAGCTGTTCATAAATATAGGCAGTTTGTATTTCTCCCTCTACAATATCACAGTCCAGAGCTTTGCTAATCACTCATCCAGTCACACTCTGTCTAGCGTGTATTAGGACTGTTAGATCAAGAGCTCTATTTCATGCACCATGATTGTATATTCATAAATTCTAACTCATGAATTCACACACTTGAAATCACAGGCCTGTGCAAACACAGGAATTAGGCTTTTGTTCCCGAAGCAATTTGTGTTCACCTCTTTGGGAGTATTCACCAAGCTGGGCATGTGTCCAAGCTAGTGTGCGAATCACTGTCTCCCCTGACACTGCCCCAACTCTGAGCCTCTTGGAGGGAAAAGATGTGTCTCCTGCGTCCCTCCATCTGCGCACCAACCCCTCGCTGCATCCAGAGTATCTAGATCCTAGCCGGCCCAAGCAGGTTTTCAATAGGCATTTTTTGAATAGACTCCATCAACCAAAGTATCAGTTCCTTTTAGAAGCGAAGCATATTGTAAAGAAAAGGCTCTAAAGTCAGATTATGTAAAAATGTGTTGAAAGGCAGCAGGGACATCAAATGTAACCAGGGGATTGAAGTTTCTTTTCTAGTAGACGTGAACCTCGCAGAGGTGAGTGCAGGGTGCCAGCAGATGGGTGTGTGTTTGGGAGGTGAGGCCGGAACAAAAGCGTCTGGAGATTTGTCGCAGGCGTTTGAACTTCTGATGAAATGAATTCTGTCTCACCCCCGTGTGACACACTCCAATCAGCTCAAAGGTCTTATAGAAGGTGGGAGCTCCCTGTTCTCCCTGTTCATGTCAGAGCCGTCATCTGGGGACATCTGACCCCTTGACCCCTCCTGCACCTTCCGTTGCCGGCATCCACGGGGACTCAGAGACAGCCACGCTAGGGAGCAGGCTTTGACCAGCTTAGTGGTGCCCGTGCGACCGGGCCAGCCATGGCTGCTACCCCAGCCCAGGACATGCCTGCAACCCCAGGGAAGGAGGGACAGCCCAGTTCTGGGCGTTCCCAGGGCTCACAATGCCCATTCTGTGCAGCTGTCTGCTCACCTGTACTGTCTCTTTGAGAAGCATTCATTCTACACTCTCTTCCACATTCTTAGGGCTGCCACGGGGGCCAGCAGAGGCGGCACCTGCCAGCAGGTAGTGGAAATGTGGGAGGGCACCTCATAGAAGCCTGGGTGATTTGGCCTCATGGACAGAGGTGGGATAGTCCTGGCAGGAATGAAATCCTGGTGAGCAAGGCAGGAGGCGGAGCGGAGGACAGCCACATACGTGATGTACGTTAGTTCATTAATTCCAGTAACAAATTTATACTGCCATATATCGACTGTTTATTATGTACCAGACACGTTACTAAGCGCTTTACATGGATTACGTCCTCTGATCCTTGGAGCATCCCTGCAACAAGGGTTCTGTCGTATTCCTGTTTCACTGATGAGGAAACAGACTCAAAGGTTGGGTAACTTGTCCCAGGTCACCCAGATGGGCAGGGGGTTTGGGGGGCAAGGGGACAGGGATCAACAGCCCAATGAAAAAGGGTGAACATTTGGATGGAGAGTCAGAATACACACACACACACACACACACACACATCTCAATAGGCATGTTGTCTGCAACAAGGCAACAATAATTTATCAACATTTCATGAAATCTCTGGGAGAGGGAATTCCTGAACCACTTCCGTGGAGCAAAGGGTGGAAACTGGAAATTAATTGTACATGATCTTGCATGACTACTTTAAGATGGTAAACGTGTTTGGTAGAGGACTGTGTGTGCGGCAATGTGTATATTGTAATGTAGGTGAGATATAGTCATGAGGACTTTCCCAGGTTTGATTGCAATCCTGATTCACCCTGTAAGGTTTTAAGTTCCCCTTCTGCAAATGTTCCCACCTGCCCAACCCACCTAGCTGGGGAAAGCCGATTGCCTCAGTCATGAAAGAAGGTCTGGAGTGACAGGCAGGCCTCAGGAGGGGAACAGTGCCGCTCCAGGTGATGCAGAGGCGGGGGAGAAATTCTCAGTGGAGGAAGGCTGTCTGTGGAGGGGGCACCTTTGGGAAACGGTAACTGAAAGAAAAGCAGCTCTGAAAGAGACTGAAGGCGTCTTCTCTGGGTGTGGGTTTCCTCCCCACCCACCGCCACATAGAGCAGGGGTGGCCTAGAATATCTTTATGGCCCTCCTGCTGCTCCCATCCCCAAGGGACCATCTTAGATTCTAAGACAGAAAGCATCTCTTTAGAAAGTAATCACCGCCGGCTGACATCACATGCCCATCCACCGCAGCCGCCTGCCCCAGCCTAGGACCCGCATCCCCTGCCCCCTGCAGTGTTTTTCAAACTGGGGCCTATGGACCACCAGCATCAGATGCCTTGGGGGGGCCTGTGAGGCACCCCAGCCACCCGCCGGGAAAGAGCGGGGTGGGTCAGGGGTCTGCAGGTGATTCTGGCACGCGCTGGGTCTGAGAGCAGCGCCCCCCAGTGGCGGCCAGGGCGGGACTCGGGGCGGGGGTGGGATGCTGCGCGACCCGGGGAAACGCGCGCCACCAGCGCTGTCCTCTCCGCCCCGGCACTTTCTCTCCACCGCCCTGACTCACTGATTGAGACAAGTTCCTGCCCCTGTTTTTTGCTCAGCACGTCAGAAGCTGAGTCTGAGCCTTTGGTCTGGAGTTTGAACAAACTGGAGCTGTACTGTCAGCGCCAACGCAGCTGCGCCAGTGGAGAGGGACTGGAGGAGCGGCGCTGCGCTCCCTGGGGCCTGGCGATGCAGGAGCTTTGGGTTAGAGATGCCTAGCTGCCGCTCTAGGACACTGAGGATGTTTAAGAGGTGTCTGATGAAGTAAATATTAATTAAATATTAAGAACAAATGTAGAAATGGAAATGATTGCTCTCTTTTTGTAGGCTGTGTGGTATAGTTGAAAAAACTCAGGCTTTAGGGATAAAAAACCTCGGGTCTTTGTTCTACCACTTAACCACTGAGGAGCCTTGGGACAAATAACCCCTTTGAGCCTCAGTTTTTGCATCTGTAAAAGGGGAATAATCAACCTTAGTTGTGTTGTAAGGACTAGAGAAGAAAACAAGTGGAAGCATGTCAGTCCTCCTCTGCTTCCACTGCCCACTTCATCCCTTGATTGATGACTCAGTCTGGCATTTTGATGCTCAGTCTTTGTCCCATACACTGTATCCAGGACCTGACTTCTGGCATTTGTCTAATGTCGTCATGTGCTCTTGCACTTGGAGTGGACCTTGCCTTGGACCCAGCAGGACCACTCGGCCACTTCTTATCTGCAAGAGTTTTGGCTCATTGATTGCAGAGGACAAATACCCGAGTCCACAGTTAGAAGTGCTGCTCCTCCTAATGATGGCCATGGTAACCTGGGCAGGACGGTGGGCTTGGCATGACCTGCAGACCTTTCCCAGAGTGCTCATGGGAGCACTGTTCTGCAGTCCCTTTTTCTAGACTTGTGCTTTTGTTCCCCTGCTGTCTGTTCCATGCATAATCACACGAGTAAGAAGGGTTAGATTCTCTAAGAGAGGGACCATTCTGTCTAGGACACACTGCCTGGACAGGGCAGGGGCTGCTTTGGTTACATTTCTTGAAAAGTTCCCCAGTGGGCTGTAGGCTCCTCAAGGCCAGTGCCTTGTTTCTTTTCTTCGTTTTCTGCAGTGTCCAGTCCAGTGTTCAGCCGGAGGCAGGGGCTAAGTAAATGCTGTTGGGGACACAGAAGCAGTTGGTCAGGGTTATTTATTTGCTTGAGACTCTGTTGTGTCTTCTCTCAGAGGCTGAAGTGTCTTAGGACACAGAATCTCCAGGCTGAGTTTGTAAGACAGCCTCTTTCCCAAGGAAGCTGTTACATGGAGGTTGGTTAAGGCCTGGGGAGACCAGGGCTTGATGTGTCTTAAAGCCAAGCATTTGTCCACCGGTCCTTTTTAAAAGGTTAGCTTGAATCCTCCCGTCCCACCAGCAGATCTCATCATGGTCCTAAGTAGCTCACCTTTACATAGTACCCACTGCGTGCCAGCCACTGTTCTAAGCACCCCGCATATATTAACTCTTCAGATCCTCACAGCAGTCCTGTAAGACAGCTACCCTTATTATCCCCATTTTACAGATGAGAAAACTGACAATAGAGAGGCCAACTACCCGCTTAAGGTCATACAGCAAATTTTGGGGAAGCATACTTTTGTAAAAGTCTTGAAAATATATCCTAAATCCTCATATTAGGAGTAAGTACAAAGTTGGCCTGAGAAACTAGCCCATAAATGCCAATTAAGGGCTCCTTGGCTGGGATTGCAAGGACCAAGGGAGGGGAAGGAGTCCCTTAGGGGCTGGAACATTCCTCTTTCGGAAGCACCCAAAGGGCTTCTCCCTGTCAAAGCCATACCTCGTAACACTTCACAGGCTTCAAGCACATGGCATTTGTCTTCTCGTTTGATTCTCACAAATACCCTATGAAGCGCAGGCAGAACCATCCCCATTTTACAGGGGAGGTCACAAAGAGCTTAGCGCAGGGCTAGGTACAGAGTAGGGCCTCAGTTCTTACTTGTTGAATTAATTCTTGAACGAGCTGCTATTTGGACGACTAGACAATGGATGAGCTTCCGTGAGGAGGGAGGAATGGCAGGGGAATGGGCTGGGGTCTCTGTGTGGAGGTGGGGGGGCACACACAGTTGCATTTGGGGACCTGTTAGAAGACAGAGTCTGCCATGAATCACACAGACTTGAGTGTATCTGTCACCCCTAAAGGCAGACACACGGCTTTGTTTATTTTCGTGTCCCTCTACTTCTCGGGGGCCAAGCATAGGGCCAAAGTTAAACCCAGGGTTTAACTTCCTGCGTTAAACTGCATTAAGCGGGGCCAGTCCCCGCCTCCCGCAAGAGCCCAAGCTCAAGTGCCAAGACCTTTACGTGAAGTCCCCTCTTCCTCTCCCCGGCCCGGAAGTCCCCGTGTTGCAAGAGTCAGGGCAGATGCAAGCCCTTCTGAGACAGGCCAGGGGACTGGGGCTGGGCAGCGGGAACGTGGCTCATTGTTTCCTGTCATCTGCTCTGACTGGGCCTGGCTCTTCCCCGGAGAGGCAGCCACGCCCCGCCTGGGGGAGGAGAGCCATCATCCCTCCTCACCGTTGATTTCTTCGTGGTTGCTCCTCCACTATTTATGCTTCAGCCCAGCTGGGAGGTGAGCACCACGACCTCTGATCGTATTTCCCTTTTCTCGGTTCAAGCTTAGAAGGAAGTGAAGCATCCGCGGAGGTCACAGCTTCTGAGCCCCACGGGTGCCCAGTCAATGCTCACACTCCTGGCCGAAGGTTGGAACCAATTAACTACGTTAGCCTTGCCTCCAAGAGCGGTGTGTGCAGGCTCAGCTGGGGCCTCTCGGGGTTGCAGCCACAGCCTCGGCCAGCTGTGTCCCGGGGGCCGGAGCCCGCTGCCACCTGCTTAAGACCCCACCGCTCGGTGGGACCCGTGCCCTGGGGCTGGGACTGGGTCTGGGTAGAGCCGGAGCACCATCCATGCATTCTCGCAGCCCATTTCCTGAGTCTCTTGCTGCCTTTGACTAATGCCAGGGAGCCCTGTCTCCACCCCCAGAAAAGAATGCCCAGCAGCCTACCTCCCCTCAGGCAGCTGCAGCTCTGGAAAGCTGGGATGGAGGAAGTGCCACTTCACTTGGTCTGGAAGTCCAGGGGTGAGGGATCTACGTGTGAGCGTGGAATGACTGTACGACCAAGGTTTCCTCATTTATCTTTGGTGGAGGTCTTCAAAGCCCGCTTAGGAGAGAGAGGGTGAACCAGTGCCATGCAGTTCCCATTTGCTTTGGCACTGTGCTAGGCCCCCGAGAAGCAGAGGGACACAAAAATAAACAAAACCATGTGTTTGCCTTTGGGGGTGACATACACTCAAGTCTGTGTGATTCATGGCAGACTCTGCCTTCTAATAGGTCCCAAAAATGCAACCAGGAAGAAGGAAAGGGGGATGACATTTTAACTGGGGATAAGAGAGGGGCTGAGGGCCTGAGGAATGGGGCTGAGCCTTGAGGCTGCGGACGACTTGAGAAAGTGGCTATGCAGTGAAGCCCAGGCAGATGGTCAGCTGAAGACAAGCATGGCAGCTGGAGACCCTTTGGGAAGCAGGAAGCAGTCTGCTGAGGCTGTGGCATGGGGCGGGGGACAGCAAGTGTGGTCACTAGGTAGCCTGTGAGAGATTTAAAAAGGAGGCTGAGGCCAGGGTGAGGAGCTGGTTTGAATCTTTTTTCTCGGCACTGGGGAGCTATTGAATGTTTGAGGCAGGAGAGTAATGTGCCACGTGCCAGGAAGAGTATTTTCATGCTGTGAGCCTGGGTGTGTAACTCTGATAAGAATGATAACCTTTGACAAATAAGCGTGCATCTCTCCCAAGTGTATCTGTGAAGGATACACATGTGTCATGACCTGGAATAGTGGAAAGTCCTGGTTTTCCCACAGACAAACTGGATGGTAGCTCTCAGCTCCTGCCTTCATGTGCTTTGTCCCCCTCCCTCTGGAGACCCGCATCTTATGGAGAGAAATACCAGCCTAGAGTCCCCGTGGTGGAGGCATCTGTCATCGGTCTCCCCCTCCCGACCGCTGCCCCCACCCCGGGTTCGTGCAGCGGGGGAGGGCCCTGAGATGCCGCCTGACACATGCCTCTGCAGGTGAGCAGCTGTGCCCAGGCATTCCGTTCAGGAGCAATTTAGACATCCAGGTCTCATCCGGAAAGACAGGTATGAACCGGGCTCCTTGCGGTCACCATGGTAACCGGTCACACGTCTCAGCTGGTGGCAGGAAGGGAAGGAGCCAGGAGCTGAGTCACCCTGAGGGGGAGGCCGTGCCTGGATGGGGGTGGGGGGATTAAAGTCAGACAGATGGAGGGCCTGCTGACAGCAGTGCAGCCCTGTGACATCCGGAGCTTCTCCAGTAGGAGGCCCGATTAACTCTCGGATTGTCATGTGTCCATAGGCCTGGGGACAGGTCTAGCAGAGGGCACAGGAACAGAAGAAATCAGCTGGTGGTCAGGGCCTCTCTCAACCTGGCATCAGCCAACCTTCTCTTCTCTTGGACGCCGTCTACTACCCACCATCACCTTAGGGAACTGTGATCCGGTCCCACCAATCTGCTTCCCGTGCCGGGAAAGATGGGGCATCCACTCCTATGGGTGCATCCGGGTGCATCTGCCTGGAAGGCCATTTCTTCTCCTGGAAACTCCCAACCCTCTCTTCAAGACCCAGGTCAAATGCTTTCCCTCCAGTGTTTCATAATTCTCCATCCATAACCTCTCCCAGGGCACCTATCACATGGAGTTACTGTGAGGGGGTCTGATGCCCACCAGAGCGTCAGCCCCTAGTGAGCAGGCACATGGCCTGTTGGTCTCTGGGTGACAGGACCCAACAGTGTGTGCCTACAGTAGGCTCAGCGGATGCTGGTTGACAGAATGGATGAATTAGTGTGGTGATGTTGGTAGGCAAGCCTGGCAGAATCGGAGCTGTGCCCAAACTACCTGCAGAACTTGGGTTTCCAGTCTAAGCTGCTATTGTGGTTAGTTAGAAAGGGGCTTAAAGCACTTTACAGTTTGCACAGCTTATGCAGCTGGAATGCTGCAGCTTCATTTCTATTAAGCAGGTTGTGAAAGCCTGGGTGCTGTCCTGGCCAAACTGGGGTCCTGGGTTGTCCCTTCAGTATACATTCGTATCTCTTATCTGTCCGTCTATCTATCTATCTATCTCTCTATCTATCATCTGAAAGGTGACTTGCTCAGGACTTGGGCGCTGGAGGGTCTGAGAGAAGGTGGAAACTAGGAAGAAACTGGGAAACTAGAGGAAGAGAAGGGTAAATTGGCTCCGGGCCTTCCGGGCTGGGCTCGGGAAGAGATGAGGTGGTGGGTAGGAACGATGTGCTGTTTCCGAGCTAAGGCGTGGAAGAGGTGGGGCACCAGTGGGGCTCGGACGCCGGCCGCAGAAGGCTAAGGCGTGGGGACGAGGGCTCCAGGGGAATGATGCCATTCACGGCCGTGACAAGGGAGGCGGGGGCTCTCGAACGCCCCCGCCGAGGGCTCCGCGCACCCGCAGCCAGCCCCCGGGAAGCGCTCTCGGGACGCGAACTGGGACTTCCTGGTAACAGCCCTGGCGACACCGGGCGGGAGTGTGCAGGCAAAGGCGACGGGCGCCGAGCGGAGCCGGGAGGAAGGGTAGGCGGGCTCCCGGGGCGGAGGGGCTCGGGAGCGAGCGGGATGCTCGCGCCCCGCGCGCACACTCACCCGGGGTCGCCAGCCTGGGCGCGCGACGTCACCAGCGGCCGCGGCGCTGACTTGCTTGTGCGGACCGCAGACTCTCCCCACCGGGGCGGGGTACGAAGGGGACGCGGTGGGGGCGGAGGAACGTCCCACCTGGGAATTGAGCTCTTATGTGGAGCCTTCTCTCCCTTTCCCCGTCTCCGGGGCGCGAGCCCCTCGGAGGCCCGGCTGCGTGGAGTCTGAGGAGGTCCCCGGAGGAGGGCGCGTGGGGTAGAGGGCGCAGGGGGCGAGGCCAGTGGGCTGGGGGCGGGATGTGTGTGTGGGAAACCGGAAGGGCAGGATGTTGGCGACGGATCCGCCGAGAGCCCCGAGTGTCCAAATTCCTCTAGCCTCCCCAGTTGCTGCCGGCCCAGCAGCCCGAGATGTAGCGGGAGAGGCCGGAGTCGGCAGGGTTGCGCCGCCACCTACCAGCGCCCAGCTGGCTCTCAGAGCCGGTCAGTTTCCCCCCTTCCTCTCTCCTTCCTTTCCTCACCCCTCCCCCTCATTCCCTTCGTCTCCCTCCTCCACCCGCCTCCCCAGCTTTCTCTGCCCCCTCCTTCCTTCTGGTTCTGAGCTCAGCCAGTCTCTGGAGGGCCTGGCAGTGGGTCTCGGGTTTATCCAGCCCTGCAGCCTGCCTGAGGCTGGAGAAACCCAGCACCACCTGGCCCGGCGCCCATTCCCAGCTTCAAAGATACTCAACAGGGAGACATCCGTCTTTGCCAGACCTGACTGAGTTTCTCTGCCAGCTGCTTCCACGCCTTCCCACCGCCAACCCCCCATTAGGTACCCCCTCTAATGCGGTGGGGTTTCTAGCAGGTGTGGGAGTTACGGGGCAAAGAACGGCCCCCAGCCCATTTAGAGGTGTCCGTGTTACCATAAAGACCCCCCCACCCTTCCTAAATCCAAAATCTGGACAAAGGAGGAGTGACCCTTTTCACAGATAGTTGGGCATTCTGGATAAATAAGGTGCCGCAGGAGAGGATTTGAGAGCCATGCCAGGAGAAACTGGGGGGAGGTTGAAACTGGAACTAAGGGGATTTGGATTACTTCCAAAAAGGAAAAGTGTATCGCTTTGTGCATTTCCCCAGAGTGAACACACCCAGGTAGACAGCACCTAGATCAAGCTATTACCTGCGCCTGAGAAGTGCCCCACGTCTTCTAGCCCCAAACCCAGGGTACCGCTGGTCCTGGCTTCTCTCATCGTAGATTCTTTTTGTCTATTCTAGAAGTCTGTAGGAACGAAGTCATACAGTATGTACTTTTCAGTCCTGGCTTCTTTAGCTCAACATTCTGTGTGTGTTTGGGGAGGGGGGGGCGGGGTGCCCATGTTTGACTGTGGTCTCAGGTGTTTTGGAATTTGGATGTCCTTCCTAACAGGACATATCGTTTTTCCATCCAAGAGAGTGGAGGGGGGCCGCAGGGGGCGTCTTTCTTGTCTTGGATTCATCTTCCTGGGGGCTTTTTCTCACTATCCCCTGGTGCTTTCTTCTGCAGGAATCAACTTTCCTGTTGCCCACTGGGTAGAGGCTTTACCCAAGATTCCTGCTGAACAGCCCACAATCCTGACACCTAAATTTCTCCTAGCAGATTTCCGTTCCTTTCTGCACGAAAGGCTTTGGGCTGAGACTAAAACTGGAAAAGTGATCCTGAAAGAGATGTTCAGGTGAAGCTGTGTTCTTCGAGGCTCCAGGAGGGAACCAGTGTGGGAGGGGGGAGGGCTCCAACCTTCACTGAAGCATTTGCAGGGGCCAGTGTGTAATTAGTACCCTTAGGAGCCCGCAGGGGAGTTTCCTGCCTTCAAGGAAAGAACATTTGCAGGCCTACACAGGTTAACAGCTTCCCTTTAAATATTTTCCTTTTGTGGTGAGCTCCGTGCCTGCTTTTGAAAACGTGGTCATTTTTGAAAATAAGAATCAATTCTCCCAGAAGGGTTGGGAAGGGCTGCCACACTCCGTGGGAGCCTTTTCTTCCTCACGCATAATAAAGATTGAGATTAGGAAGGCAGGACACGTGCTTAGGGGCTCTGAAAATATGGATTATGCAAATGAGCTATTTAAGGACCTTTAAAAATGCTCACCCGGTCCCAGAGTATTTACTGGCTGTTAGAAAATGGGGATTGTCTAAATGGGCATTGAGGGACCTTTAAGCGCACAGATTATGATGGATCTGGAGAGCCGAACAAATCCCTCCTGGTCCCTTAGGCCCGTCTGCTGGGTGAGGAAAGACATGTTTGGACAAAGCTGAGGTTTCACGCAGTGGCTGGGGATGGGTTGGGGTCTGTCCTGCAGGCCTGGATGCTGGAGGAGGAGGAGAACGGACGCTGGAGGAGATTGGTGGCCTCACAGGGAGCCCTCCACACGAGTGGCTTGGGTACAGGTGGGCTGGAAGCCAGAGCCATGGACAGGGTGACTCCAGAGGTTGTTCTGTGGCCCCCAGACTTCACAGAGCAGATCCCTACCACTTAAGGAACGCTTCTGAAGTACGTTCTGATTTTTGTTTAACTCATTCTGCAAAGCAAAGGCGGAGCATCCATATAAATATGCGAGCACTGGTTTCCACGTGCGTTGTGGGGACTGCTCTGTCTGCACTAGTTCTGGATTAATGGGTGGTGTTGGTTCCCATCAGCAACACAGATTCGGGGCCAGATCTAGGCACTGTGGCATCACAGGAGGGGGCCAGATATTAAGTGATCTCTCTTGATGGATCTGTGGCGACAAATGGCTGGTGTGAAAGTCAGTCCTTGGCTGTCTGGAGCCTGCCTGTGCCAGGCAGACCCAGACAGAGCCCTCAGGCAGGAGTGTGCATCTCCAATAAATACAAACATCAGGCCTTGTTTCCTGATGCGTCACTTTTGTGACCTTATGAGTCTGTATCCCAAGAGGTCACCTTGCGAGATGCTGCGGTAAATCCTCCTCCTCCCCTTCCTGTCCCACAGACCCCCTTTCCTCTGCTCCTTGTTGACCGAGAGACTCCTAGAAAGCCGCACGGTGGGTAAGGTCAGTCTCCTCAGTCTCCTGCCTCTGCATTTACCTACGACGGCTATCAGGAGACGTTGGGCAGGTCCTTAACGTCTCTGAGCCTTGTTGTCTTTCTCCACAAAGCAGAGGTATTGATGGTACCTGCCCTCGAGGGTCACTTGAGGATTAAATGCCTGCTGTGGAGCAATACATGCTAGCTTGGAAGCCCAGGTTCCCACTGACTTGGCACCCAACCTGCTGTGTGACCTTGGGAAATTCACTTCCCCTCTCTGGGCTTTTTTTAATCCTCAAGCTGAGGGAAAGGGTGGTCTACAGATATGTAAGGACTCTTATAGCTCTTATAAGCCCAGATACTGCAACTCAGCAAGGCACCGCCTCTTTCCTGGGGGCCAAGGGATGTCAGAAAGGGCTTGGATGAAGGATGCTCTGGGACTGCAGAGGATTAATTAGAATGGAATCGCATTTATTACAGCAGTTGATTAGACATGCCTGACGTGAGGCAAAATGTATTCGTTTGTGGTAGTTAATGAGCTGCTAATGTATTTACAGTGCGTTCCTGGGGAGCGCTATTGACACCAAGAGAAAAGGGGGGCACTAGATTGGAGGAGAAGGAGTGAATGGGGGGGAGGCATGTAAGCTGGGTGGGTGGTGCGTGGGTGGAAGACAAGTTGAGGGAAGGGGGTGTTTTTTCCATTGTCTACGTTTCTCCAGCTCTTCTCCCTCCCCAGTGGTCCTGGAAACCCTTAGGTAGACTATGAGTGTAGTTTGGGGCTACTGTCAATAATATTGATAATAATAATAATAGCAGCAGGAACAACCACCCTAATAATGGACAGCCACTCACAGCTGTTGAGCTCCTATTATGTGCAAATGGTGTTGTGAAGACTTTACATTTATTAAGTCATATCATCCTTCTTATGAAATAGGGGCCATTATTATCCCCATTTCACGGATGAGAAAATAGAGGCCCGGAGAGGTTTAGTAACTTGGCAGGTGAAATTTATCTGCACGGCAGTTCTCTAGCAGCTGAGATCTTATAGAGGCTTGGGCCATGGCCTTCTTATGTGTTGCCATGCTGGCAGTCAGGGTTGGGGTATGATGGGGGGGTCCTGGGACCTGGAACGTCAGGCCAGGGGTGGCTCCTGTGGGGCTGGCCCTAACCATAGTTGAATCCCTTCACCATGTGCTCTGATAGGGGCTTCAAGGCCCTGCCCACCATGTTCCACATCCTCCTCACCAGGGTCATTAATGAGCATGAATATCGCTAAGGCTCTTGTCACTGACATCCGGTGGTCTTGAAGCTGGCAGCATGGTGCCTGGCACGATCGTGCCTGAACTGTTTCGTCCCACACGTAGGGATAGTGTGCTGCTCCCCTGGCACCAGTGCGGCCCCTGAGCGGCCCCTCAACCGGGCACTTCTTCCCTTCCAGCCCCAATTGACCCTTTGCCTCGGCTGCTTCCTCCACCTGGAATGTTCTCCCCCTGCCGCTCTCACTGCCAGCCACCCTCACTCCCTCCTTCAGATCCTTACTCAGATACCTCAACCAGGCCTTTCCATCCCTCTGGCTCCAGGTATTCCCTGTCCCCTCTGCTTTATTCTCCTCTCTACACTTACTGCCACGCGTATCACTTATGTATTTATTATCTCCTTCCCAGTTAGATTGTAAATTCCGTGAGGCTGCCATCTGGGTACCCTCGTTCTCTGCTGTATCCTTAGCATCCAGGACAGGCCTGGCACTTAATAGAAGCGCCACAAATGTTTGGTGAGTGAATGAATGAATGAGCAGATACAAAAATGAATGCAGACTTTCAGGACCCTCCTCATCCTGGTGCCCGCCTGCTTTGCCGTCTCATCCCCTGTGCACCTGTGCCCTTCTGGCGAAGGCACCTTCGCTCTGTGGCTGCAGGACAGGATGCTGCCCCCTCCCGGGGCCCCGCCTGCCCCCTGCCTGGGAAGGCTCTCTGGTGTCCCCTGAGGCTCCCACTTCCTTTCTCTTGGTTCCTGTGGTGTCCCCCACTTGCTTGTGTGTTGGCACTTTTGTCATTGTATTGTTGTAATGGCTTGTTTCCATGCCAGTCTCTCCCAGTAAAGGGGGGGCTTCCCTGAAAGGACTGTGGTTTTGGTTTTTGGGAAAGAACCTGAGTTTTGAACCAGAGTTCAAATCCTGGCTCTGCTAGTGACTGCTGTAGGACTTTGGCAAGTCACTTAACCGTTCTGAGCCTCAGTTTTCTCATCTGTCAAATAGGGATAATCGTCTTGACTTGATAAGGTTGCTGAGAAATGTGAGACAATGTTTACAGTGTCCTTAGCAAAATGCATGGTGTATGGTAGGCAGGGCATGGCTTAACAGGGGGTTTGAGTGAAAAATGACCACATCACTCAAGGCAGATTTCAGCTCTCACTCTGGTGGGAAGCTTCTGCTCTTCGACCTCCTGGGAATGTCTGGTTTAAATTTGTGTCAGTGTCATGAAAGAGAAAAAGGGAAGGAGGGGGCCACTGTTTTAGACTAAAGGACAATGAAGAGGCCTGACAATAAAATGGAATACATGAGCCTTGATATTGGGCCAAGGAAAAGGTTATAAAGGACATTTTGGGGAAAACTGGAAATTTTAAATATGGGTTAATTATTTGCTATTATTGAATCTTAAATGTATTTCTTGGTTGGGATTTAAAGAAGGAATATTTAGTGAGTGCAGATTGTGTGCTAGGCATTATGAAAACATTTTACACATGTTCCATCACCCCCATGAGGTAGTTATTATTATCCCATTTTATAATGTAGAACTGAGGCTTAGAGAGGGGAAATCATTTTCCCAAAGTTACACCACTATTAAGTGCCTGGGACCAGTTATTATTATTATATTTTAATAAACGTTTTATTTCAGAACAGTTTTAGATTTACAGAATTATTGTAAAGGTGTTACAGAGAGTTCCCATATACCCCATACCCAGTTTGTCCTGTTATTAACACTTCACATTAGTATGGAACATTGGTCACAATTGATGAACCAATATTGATATATTATTATTAACTAAAGTCCATACTTTATTCACATTACCTGAGTTTTCTCTAATGTCCTTTTTCTCTTCCAGGATCCCATCCAGGACACCACATTACATTTAGTCATCATGTCTCCTCAGACTTGTCTAGACCGACAGCTTCTCAGACTTGTTTTTGGTGACCTTGACAGTTTTGAGGAATGTGGTCAGGCATTTTATAGAATGACTGGGACCAATTCTGAACCCAAATTTGTCTTATTCCATAACTCATGCTATTTCCATCAGGCCCTATCTCATTTCATGGAGAGAGGAGAGAGAGGGAGAGAGAGAGATAGAGAGGTAGAGATAGATTACCCTGGAGCAATTTTCCAGAGGCCGCAGAGCTACGGAATAGGACCAGCCCACATCTACTGACTTGAGAGGTGTAAATTGGGGCCTGGTTCCATGTCTGTGCTAACGAACCCCTTACACAACTTCAGACAACAGTTTAAGAGGAATAATCCTTCAGGCCCTTGCTCTTTTTGAGCTCGAAGGTCCTTGTGCACATAAGCCGGTGTCCCTCAGCTTGGGGAGCCCCCCCGGGCCCCACTGTGGCTGCTGGCGGTGGGGTCTGATAGAAGCAGCTTGGCCTGTGGCTCACGCAGGGCTCCAGGCAGCACCTCAGCCCAGACAGACGTGCTGCGTCCGGCGTGGAGCCCCGGTGGGCTGAGGACAGGAAGTGGCGAGGGACGCCTCGCTGAGGAAGAGGGAATCAAAGCCCTGGGGTAGTTCGCAGGGTTTCCGTGGGCTGCCCCCACGCCTGAGAGCCTGCGCCAGCCTTTGGCCTTTGGGTGCACACCGGAGCCGAGTGGGCGACAAGGCCAAGGCCGTAGTGGTGGGGGATGTTGTGGAGGGCTGGGCGAAAGGGAGTGGGCTCAGTTTTGTAGATAGCAGGAGCCACTGAGGGTGTTTGAGCAGGACGGGCGCCGTGAGAGTGACATGCGAGCGTGGTTAAACCAGGGCGCTTCTCCCAGGTGCGTCACAGTGCGTGCAGGAGCCGCGCGGCGGGACGTGGTTGGTGCAGGGCTGCATCGTCCTGCTCCCTGGGCGAACGCAACTGTCAGAAATGCACTTTGGTCTCTGAATAAGGCAGACACGTGCTCCCCTCTCTTCTCTCCCAAGCGGAGCCCACTCAGCCCTGGTTGCTTTGCTCTTGGGCCCTGCACAGCCCAGCTCTGCCATCCGTCCCTGTGATCTCAAGCTCCTTGCCTGCCGGTTGCCTCATTCACCTGAGTTTTACCTCTTCTGCCTCTAGGGAAGGGGAGCAAGGGGACCTAAAAGGAAGGCAAGGCCTCCAAAGACGGCCCTCTGGTAGCCCCGGGGCAGACGTGGCCACCCCTGCATCCACAACAAGTAGATGAGATCTGGGTGGACTTTTTTCCTTTTGTTTTGTTTCCTGCTTCTTTCACCAAGTGTGCTTTGTTTGGGGGAAAGGAAGAGCTGGCTCCATCAGCCCATCTTCCTCTGTGGGTTTGGTCTAATCTGTTCTGCACCCGACTCATCAATATTGAGGGCAATGATGCTGATAGCTGTGTGGAAACTACAGCTTTATTAACAGTTAACAGCTTTATTTCTTTGTGCATGTAAAAGGCTGCAGGGGAGGTCTGACCTGATGGAAGGGAAACATTGGCTTTCAGGCATCAGATGACCATCAGGATCACATCCCAATGTGCCAGACCCACAGAAGCTGTCACGTTGTCTCTTGGTCTTGAGGCAGGCACAGAATAACCAACGTAAGATGCATTTGGCAGCAGGAACAGAATAACAAACTAACAGAGGCTTAATAACAAAGGCATTTAATTATCTTACATGACAGAATGCTGGAGATGGGCATTTCTAAGAATGGTCTGCAGTTCAAAAATATTAGGAGGTTGGACCCCTGTCTCTGCAACTCTCCTAGCCTGTCCCTCATGCTCATAAACAGGCTGCCACAGCTCCAAGCATCAGAGCAGCATCCTAAGCCGGATCTAAGGGGACAGATAAAATGAACCTTTTCCTTAGCAGCTCTTTCCTCTTACTGAGGAGCAAAATCCTAACTAGAAGCCACCTAGCAGGGTTCTTCTAAGGGTTCCTTGGCCAGAATTTTGTCATATATCTCCTTCTACACTAATCACCGGAAGAGGGATACAGGATTAATTGCTTGACTTAAACAAATCATGTTCATCCCCTGGGTTAGGGGAGGAGCCTCCTTTCTCCACTTGGCCGCTGGATCAGAGATGAGCTTCTATAAACTAAGGGAGAAGAGGGAGATGGCTGCTAGATGGGTAACCTGCAGAGGCAGCCACAGAAAACCCCGTATCCAGCTGGACAGGGATGTCTGCTTGTTCTCTAATGTCTTCAGGGGAAGAAATCCTACAAGCTCTGTTGGTATTGTACTGCCAGGCTCTCTTGTGACCTCTGAGCATTTACACTGTGCTCTGTGTCCTCTGCTTGGGACACCAAACTCCACTCCCCTGGGGCTGGCCTGCAGGCCCCAGGCTCGCAGAGAAGTCCCGTTTGACTCAGCTCCCGTGTCCCTCTGCTGTGTCCCCAGCACTCTGGACATCCACGGATGCCTTGCTCCATACCACTTGGTGGCTTATCTTTCTGTCTCCCAGCATAGAACGTACATTTTGGGAAGACAGATAGAGCATTTTGGTCACATTGATCCAATGACTGGCTCTGTTGCAGGCATCCAACATACAGGTAAGGAGTGAACAATGAAAACTGTGATACTGTTCCTACCGCCCCAGTTTCCCCCAGGTGGGCACTGAGTGAATGAATGAATCAAAGTCCCGCTGCCAAGGCCGCTTCACTGGCTCTCCTCCTTCTGTTTCTTCCTCCCCAGCCTGTTTCTCATCCCACTCCCTAGTGAATCCATCATTCCGTCAATCTGTCTTGCATATTTTTCTTCTTTCTCTCTTTAATGAAAACATTTCTTATTATAAGTTATAGTGTCTGTTGTAGGAACTGAGAAACACAGATATGCAGAGGAAGAAAATAAAATGTAATCTCAGGGCTTCCCTGGTGGCGCAGTGGTTGAGAGTCCGCCTGCCGATGCAGGGGACATGGGTTCGTGCCCCGGTCTGGGAGGATCCCACATGCCGCGGAGCGGCTGGGCCCGTGAGCCATGGCCGCTGAGCCTGCGCGTCTGGAGCCTGTGCTCCTCAACGGGAGAGGCCACAACAGTGAGAGGCCCGCGTACCGCAAAAAAAAAAAAAAAATTGTAATCTCATGGTTCAGAAATAACCACTGTTAACAGTTTGATTCATATCTTTTAATATTTGGGCTAGCATATACATATATGTTTAAAAGTAGGATTAGGGGGACTTCCCTGGCGGTCCAGTGGTTAGGACTCCACGCTTCCACTGCAGGGGGCACAGGTTCGATCCCTGGTCAGGGAACTATCTCACAAGCTACATGGCGCAGCCAAAAAAAAAAAATTAAGATTATAACATAACATATGTTTTTCCTTAACCAACATGTTACAGCGTACTTCTGTGTTAATGCACACCCATATCATCATTTTTTATTGTGGTAAAATACACATGATATAAAATTTACCATCTTCACCATTTTTAAGGCTACGATTCAGTGCTGGTAAGTACCTTCATGTTGTGCTCCCATCAGCACCATCCAGCTCCAGAACTTTCCCATCATCCCAAACTGAAACTCTGTCCCCATTAAAAACTAATTCCCTCTTCTGCCCTCCTCCCAGCCCCTGGCAACCACCGTTCTACTTTCCATGTCTATAAATCTGACTCCCCCAGGTCCCTCATGTAAGTGGAATCATGCAGTATTTATCCGTTTGTGCCTGGCTCATTTCATTTAGCATAATGTCCTCAGGGTTCATCCACGTGTCAGAATGTCCTTCCTTTTTAAAGCTGAGTGATAGCCTACTGTATGGTTAGACCACATGTGGTTTATCCATTCATCCATCCACGGACGCTTGGGTTGCTTCCACCTTTTGGCTGTTGTGAGTACTGCGGCTGTGAACACAGGCGTACAAATATCTGTTTGAGCCCCTGCCTTCACCTCTTTGGGATGTATACCTGGAGGATGAATTGCTGGACGCTACACGTCACCATGATAATGACAGCACAGCGTTCCACTGTGTGGATTAGCAACCGGTTCCCTTAAGCAGTTCTCTGTTCCTAGCCTGGTAAGCAGTTGCCACTTTTTATAAACATCAGACTGATAAACATCCTTGTCAATATATCTTCACCCTGCAGTGAACTTTTTAAAGTAGATTTGAGCATTTCACTGCCCTGGCCTAAGACTCCCAGCTTTCCTCCTAACACACAGGCTTAACTCCATTTCAGCGGCTCCGGGGGTGCGGCCCTCACGTCCTGGTCCCAGCTGACACTACCCTCGCTCACCCACTCATTACTCAATCCTGCAGTGTTCCAGGACTGCTGTGCCCCGATCGCCCAGCATCCTTCCCAGTCTCCTTGGAACACATGGCCATCCCTCCTTCCACCAGGACTCGAGAGCCCTCCCAAGGTTCACCTCGACTCTATCCTCGCCCGTGAATGTCTGGCTTGCCATCACAGCAGAATTAACCACACCCGCCTCTGTGCTCCCAAAGCTCCTTGCCTATGTCTGATAGAACATTTCTTACATGTTAACGTAACTATTTGTTGATGGAGGTAGTCTGGGAGAGCAAAAGAGGGAAAGTTTTGCAGTCTAGCAGACCTGCTCCAGAATCCAAGTTCTTTGTTTTTTTTTTGTTTGTTTTGCAGTATGCGGGCCTCTCACTGTTGTGGCCTCTCCCGTTGCGGAGCACAGGCTCCGGACGCGCAGGCTCAGTGGCCATGGCTCATGGGCCCAGCCGCTCCGCGGCATGTGGGATCCTCCCGGACCGGGGCACGAACCTGTGTCCCCTGCATCAGCAGGCGGACTCTCAACCACTGCGCCACCAGGGAAGCCCCCAAGTTCTTATAGTACCACTTTGGGCAGGCTGTGTGCCTTCTCTGAGCCCCACTTTGCTCATGTGTAAGATGGGGGTTATAATTCCTACTTTAAGAGGAATATTTGAGCATTGAAGATGATGAATGTAATCCACAGTGCTGACACAGATTAGGTATTAGACTATTAGTATCAGGTTGGTAGCTATGATGGCAAGGCTGTTGATGATCATATGGTATTGATGTTGGTGATGATGACAGAGATGATGGTGGTGATGATAATGGTGGTGACGATGAGGGTGGTGATGATGACAGGGCGATGATGATGGTGATGAGGGTGGTGATGGTGGTGGTGGTGGTGACAACGAGGATAATGCTGTACTTGTCCTTCTGTTGGAATGTGGTCACTACTTGGGCAGGTGTTGTGCAGCTTCATCTCTGCTTCCTCAGTGTCTTGCACAGAGCAAATACATAGTAAAAAGTGCATCGGTTACTTCAAGGCTGATTTGCTTTGCCGGGGGCTGTGGTACCCTTCCCGAATTAACCTGTTCAGTCCCAGCCGAGCCTCCTTGGGGTCCTCCATGGCTGTGAATTTTGTGACCTGAGGCAGCACAGGACGTAGAGCCTCCACCTTGGAGCTACAGAGTTGGGGTCTGCCCTCAGCACTGTCCTTAACCGGGCCAGTCACCTCCCTTTTCTGGCCTTTAGAGCCCCCATGAGGCCCTCCCGTTCAAACCCCTGGTTTCCATCCAGAAGTGACTTGCTCTGTAACTGTGCCCAGAGTATTCCCACAAATGAGTTTTCCATCCCAGCTGGAATAGGCACCAGCACCTGAGGATGGAGACTGCGCCCCGCTTCCCTTTTGCCTCCTTTTCCTGGCACTCCGGCTGCCCAGCGTGCTGCTCACATCTGGGCGCTGAGGGTGGTGGGGCTGGGTGGGAGGCCACAGCACTCACCGTTCCTGAACTCACATGTCTACCGTGGCCTGGGCTGTCCCATGGTCACCGGTGGGGAGAGCCGTTAGCTGTCACCGGTGCGTCACCTGTCAGGGACCGTGCTGAGTGGGAGGGGAGACTGCCTTTGGGATGTGGACGGTTCCTGCACCTGCGTGCTTTCCACTTGCTACTGATATTGGACAGCGCGTCTTCTCTGCAGTTCTTTTCTCCTACCTTCTTCCCCTGGCGCTGGGAAGAACTGCAAGCACCGTGAGTGCTGAATCTTTGCAAGGAGTCTTTTTTTTTTTTTTAACATCTTTATTGGAGTATAATTGCTTTACAATGGTGTGTTAGTTTCTGCTGTATAACAAAGTGAATCAGCCATACCTATACATATATCCCCATATCTCTTCCCTCTTGCGTGTCCCTCCCTCCCACCCTCCCTATCCCACCCCTCTGGGTGGTCACAAAGCACCGAGCTGATCTCCCTGTGCTCTGCGGCTGCTTCCCACTAGCTATCTATTTTACTTTTGGTAGCGTATATATGTCCATGCCACTCTCTCACTTCGTCCCAGCTTACCCTTCCCCCTCCCTGTGTCCTCAAGTCCGTTCTCTAGTAGGTCTGCCTCTTCTTTGTGAGGATTCTGAAACCACTGTGCATGTGCACTGAGTGATTCCTCCCCCAGCAAGCTCCGTCTAGGAGGGAAGATCCTATGTGGACATAGTAATTTCCAGACAAAGAAAGAGGCCCGCAGGTAAATTACTTTGGAGTTCAGAAGGGAGGGTCTTGGAAGAAGATGGTGCTGGCCACCCAGGACAGGGGTAGGGGAGGCATTCCTGGCCTCCAAGACGTGCACAAAGTGTACAGAGGAGGAGGGGGTTTGAAGTGATTTGTGCTTTCCTGGCAGGAACCCGGAATAAGTCTGCATTTGGGGGAACCCACGTGAGGAATAACATGGATTTATCTGTCCACTGGAGAAGAGGGCAGAGTCATCCTTATAACCCCAGAGGTCTGACTAGGAAACAGGGTCTGTTGGAAGGACGTGCTGTGAGGAACAGGGGCTGGTGAGAGAGCGAGTGGGGCCCGGGGCAGCCTGATGTGCCCAGGGGCGAGGGCGCCTGGAAGCCCCAGCCCTGGGTGGGCAGGCCTCGAGCCGAGCCGCTTGCCCCTGACTGGCGGTGAGCGGCCTGCTGGGGCTGCTCTGGTGACCTGCAGGGCCAGGAAGTCCGCCTTTACCTTGTCCCAGCTCCTCTTCGGCACACGGGCTCTCTCTTTGCGCCCCTTTCCTAACTCTGAGGTGGGCAGTGGTGGCAGCCTTTCATCCCTGCAGCTGCCTGATGCAGGGGGACCCGGAAGCAGTGTCTGAGCGGGCCTGGCTGGCTCAGAATTGGCATCTGGGGGCCGGCTCTAGGAAGCAAAGGAGGCTTTTTCTTTTTCTTTTTTTCTTTATTAATTTTTACTGGCGTCTAGTTGCTTTACAATGCTGTGTCAGTTTCTGCTGTACAGCAAAGTGAATCAGTTATACCTATACATCTATCCACTCTGTTTTGGATTCCTTCCCATTTAGGTCACCACAGAGCACTGAGTAGAGTTCCCTGTGCTGTACAGTAGGTTCTCATTAGTTACCTATTTTATACATAGTAGTGTGTTTATGTCAGTCCCAATCTCCCAATTCATCCCACCACCCCCTTCCCCCTTGGTATCCATGTTTGTTCTCTATGTCTGTGTCTCTATTTCTGCTTGGCAGAAAATGTACCATTTTTCTAGATTCCACATAGAAGCGATATTATACGATGTTTGTTTTTCTTTCTGACTTACTTCACTCTGTGACAGTCTCTGGGTCTACCCACGAGAGGAGGCTTTTCCTTTACACAGTAGACAAATTGCTGCTCAGTTGGAATCAAGCTGTATCGCTGCTGTGAGATAATAGTTTAAATATATGAGAACCAAGGCTCTGCCCCTCCCCAGCTGTCTACCTCAGCTTCTCTTTGCGGGAGCCTCAGGGCAGTGCGTTATGAGAGGCCACTTCCTAACTGGGTGACCCTGAGCCGGTGACTTTTAATCCTCTGACCCTCAGTTTCCCCATCAAAAATGGGATTCTTCCTTCACAGGACTGTTTGTGAATAAGAATAGAAAATATATGTATGGCATCTAACATTTAGCCTAGGATCAATAAGCGTTAGCTCTGTTTCTTATTTCCCATATGCTAAATCATTAGAGAAAGCCAGCAACTATTCTGTTGTTTCCTCCCCCTAAATCCAGATTTCAGATACGTATAGGGTTTGTTTAAAGTTGGGGCGCGGGTGGGGGTACTTCCCTGGTGGCTCAGTGGTTAAGAATCCACCCGCCAATGCAGGGGACACAGGTTGGAGCCCTGGTCCGGGAAGATCCCACATGCTGCGGAGCAGCTAAGCCCGTGCGCCGCAACGACTGAGCCCATGTGCCTAGAGCCCGTGCTCCGCAACAAGAGAAGCCACCGCAATGGGAAGCCTGCGCACCGCTACGAAGAGCAGCCCCCGCTCAACACAACTAGGGAAAGCCCGCGCGCAGCAACAAAATCTCAATGCAGCCAAAAAAAAAAAAAAAGTTGGGGGAGGGTGCACCTTCCTAAGCAGAAAGGCAAAGGCTTGAGGGGGTGAAATAGCCGAGAGAATCTCTAGGAAAGAATAATTATGCTCTGAAACATATATGTCTATCCAAATGCAGCTATGTGTTCAGCGAGGAAGGAAACGATATGTCGTGATGCATTGTTTCTCACTGAGACACCACTTCAGCCTTGTGCACTGTTTAGCTGCAGTGACCTTGTTTCTTCACCTGAGGGCAGCAGGGTAGTAAGGCTGCACGGGGGCTCTGGTCCTGCTCTTTCTCGCAGAGCTTCAAACACGCCTCTTGGCTTGATGACTGGGAAAAGTCACCTCACCTCAGTCAGTCTGTTTTCTCATCTGTAACTTGAGCGTGTTGGGTTAGGTGTTCCCTGAGGTTCCTCCGAGGACAGCTTTCTGGTTGTCCTCACAGATGGGCATCTCTATTAACTAAACCCATGGAAGGGTCAGACACCTTCCTCTCTCAGATTTCTCTGAATCCTCTGAATTGTCCGTTTATAAGCCACATGAGAGTTCTCTAGGTTGGCCTTAAATCTTGGGGTCCTGGGAGAAGCCTTCTTGACCCTGCCTGTGACTTGCATAATGGCCTGGAGCTGAGCATCTCATGCTGTCCCAGGAGTGGGGCTCCGTCTACACACATTGATTCCCCCACACCCCCGTCCGCAGGAGGAAGGCTAGTTACTTTAAAGCTTCCTCTCAACTCATTTTATACCAACCAAACCAGGTGTAGAACAAGACTCATTTCTCCGTCTCCTTGGGCTACCTCACTGTTTGGTCAAATATGGAAAGCAGCTTTTTTTCAGAACTTTTAATTAATTTTGTCGTCTAGGAAGAGACTGTTTGCCCCCCATGATGGTGGCCCAACTCTTCTCTTTTGAAACAAGAAAAGGCTGTCGGGGACTTCCCTGGTGGCGCAGTGGTTGGGAATCTGCCTGCCAATCCAGGGGACACAGGTTCGATCCCTGGTCTGGGAGGATCCCACATGCCGCGGGGCAACTAAGCCCGAGAGCCACAACTACTGAGCCCAAGTGCCACAACTGCTGAGGCCCGCGAGCCTAGAGCCCGTGCTCTGCAGCAGGAGATGCCACCGCAGTGAGAAGCCCGCGCACCACAATGAAGAGTAGCCCCCGCTCGCTGCAACTAGAGAAAGCCGACTCACAGCAATGAGGACCCAACACAGCCAAAAATAAATAAATAACATTAAAAAAAAAAAAAAAAAAGAAAAGGCCGTTGATTTCTTTAAGCATTTTTTTTCTGGAAATGAAAAAGCATAAGTAAAGAGAAAACGCTCACTGATAAGTCCTCTGCCCAGAAACAATCTGTCAACATTTTTCCTAGTTTTATTTTCATGTTTTCATTCACATTACTGAGATCATACTATAAATACAATCTGCATGTTGGATTTTTCTCTTAACATCATGTTATGAGCGTTTTCTCATGTCAGTAAAATAGAATTTGAGTGCTTGCTCACGACTTCATAGACGAGATGAATCATAAGTTAGCCATTTCCTCAGGGTTGGATGTTGAACTTGCCTCCAGTTTCATAAATGATGCTGTGAACAAACTGAAATTTCCCTTACTTACTGTTACCTAAGTGTATTTGAAAGAGTAAGACAGCTGGGCTTAGGAAGGGCAAGAAAAGTGTTTCTGTTACCTTCCAGTTGTGGAGTGTACCCTGTACTTTACGTTTATTCTTTTTTAAAAAAATTAATTAATTAATTTACTGGCTGCGTTGGGTCTTTGTTGCTGCACGCGGGCTTTCTCTAGTTGCGGTGAGCAGGGGCTACTCTTCGTTGTGGTGCGCGGGCTTCTCATTGCCGTGGCTTCTCTTGTTGCCGAGCATGGGCTGTAGGCGTGCGTGCTTCACAGTTGTGGCGTGCGGGCTCAGTAGTTGTGGCTTGCGGGCTCTAGAGCACAGGCTCAGTAGTTGTGGTGCACGGGCTTAGTTGCTCTGTGGCATGTGGGATCTTCCCGGACCAGGGCTCGAACCCGTGTCCCCTGCATTGGCAGGTGGATTCTTAACCACTGCGCCACCAAGGAAGCCCCTATGTTTATTCTTAGAATGATCATGGGAGCCAGGTTTTATGGATGGGAAACTGAGACTGCGAGAGATTTAGGAATTTGACTGTCAAGTCATACAGCTAGTTAGCAGCTGTGTGCGATTTGACCTTGAGCTTGTCTGCCTGCAGAGCTGCCTTCTCCCTGTTGCCATACTGCTTGCAGGCAGAAGGAACAGAGTCTGTGGGGTCTGGGCTGCAGGGAGCTGATGGGCCCAGCACCCAGGGGTGTTCAGGTCTTGGCTGTTGCAGTGCTTGTCTGCGAGGGCCCAGGAGACCTGGAGCCCCGGGGGCAGTGGAGGAAGTGAGTGCCCAGCTTGATGAGCTGGGGAAAGTCAGTCCACGGGGGTGTAGGGCTGAGTATCCGCCAAGGTTTCCAGCCTGCTTTGCAGAAAACCAGCCCAGGTCCCTGCATCTTCAGCTTCTGCTCCTGTCCACCACTCTCCTCTACCACTCCTAGTAAATCTGAATCACAGAGTTTGGCTTTGTACTCATAAATGTTAAGTGGAGTTCTAACCAGGCCTGTCAGTAAGACGGAGAAGGGCGGGTGAGAAGGAGAACTGAATTCTAGGAATCTGGACTATTTTTAAACACATCCTTGTTACTCCAGATCTTGCAGGTCATTGGTACCAGAGAAGAATTTTGCAGACCTGACAGCTGGTGTTAAAACAATTAGGCTCAAAATGACAACCAAGGGGTGTGTGTGTGTGTGTGTGTGTGTGTGTGTGTGTGTGTGTGTGGCACCACACTTCCTCTTTCTCCTCCTTGAATTGTGGGGAAGCTTTCCTAGGCATGTCTTGAGTGGGGCCAGCTGGGTTGGTGGGAGGATGGGTGATGTGGGGAATGAGCTCCGGACTGTGCTTTGGGGGGAAGTGGTGACAACCCCTCTGTCTCACACACAGATGTCACCCCAGACCTGCACTCCCCTCCCTGGCCTCAGCCTTCTCTCCCATAAACTGCAGGGCAGGGTGGGGAGGGGGGTAATTAGGACCTCTCTAAATTCTCCCTTCATCTCTAGATCTGGATCCTGTGATTGGGACCACACATGCCTCTTGGCATCCTATTTTATGGTCACTGTGAGTCCCTTTCCAGTCATCCCCGACATTCTGCTCTCAGAGTCTATGGCTTGACCTCTTGTTAACAGGAATCCTCTGGGAGGGGCAAGAGACAGCTTTGTCTAGCTCATTATCCTTCATGACCTCCATCATTATCTGGACACAACATGTCTTTTATTTTCATTTCCCCCAGCACTTCCCAGGGTTCTCCAGAGAAACAGAACCAATAAAAATAGAGATACAGACAGAGTCAGAGAGATAGTTATTATAAGGAATTGGCTCACACAGTTACGGAGGCTGATGAGCCACAAAGTCTGTAGCTGGTTAGCTGGTGACCCAGGAGGGCTGACGTGTAATTCAAGTCTGAGTCTGAAGGCCCAGGAGCTGGTGGTGTAGTTGCATTCTGAAGGCTGGCACGCTCAAGACCTGAAGAGCTGATGTTTCAGTGTGAGTCTGAAGATGGGAAAAAAGTCATCCCAGTTCAAAGGCTGTCGAGCAGGAAGAATTCTCTCTTATTTGGGGAAGGGTCAGTCTTTTTGTTCTATTCAGGCCTTCACCTGATTGGATGAGGCCCACCCACATTAGGAAGGGCAATCTGTTTTACTCAGTCTACTGATTCAAATGCTAATTTCACCCGGGAACACCCAGCATAATGTTTGACCAAATGTCTGGGCCCCCCATGGCCCAGTCAGCTGACACATACAGTTAACCATCACACCACCCAATATTCTTTACCCAGCCATACTCTCATGGCTTTTCATGCCCCCTTACAGATGTTCATGTCCATAGGCCATTGCATGTGCTATCCCCTCCCCCTGGAATGGCCTCCTCTCCGTAACTCTCTTCTATAAGAAGAAATTCTACCCATGGTGCCTTAATTATTTTTTTAAGTGGTAACTCACCAGCTAGAAGGAGAGAACAGGGTTTGTGATATTCTGAGGTGGCTGAAAGCGTAGACTCTGGGTTCAGAGCCTGGCTCTTCCACTTACTGGCTGTTCTGGCTTTGGGTTAATTTGTGCTCCATCTTCTTGATCTGCACAGTGGAGATTATAATAGTACTTACTTCATGGGGTTGCTGTGAGGATTGAAGGAGCTAAAACATGCAAAGCTCTTGGAACAGCATCTGACTCATAGAGAAGATGAGATACTTATAGATAATACTGTTGTCACTGCAGTCCCTGGGCTAAGCAGGTGCCTGACATATACTGGATGCCCCATAAGTCTTTGTTGAGTGGAGTCATTTACAATGAAGTATATATAGAAAATGTGAAAGTCAGTACAGATGTTGTGGTCTGAGAGAAAAACTATGAAGACATGGGGTGTCCTCCTTGGAGAAAAAGTGCATATGATTAGAAAGGTCATGGTGAGTGTGTGTGTGTGTGTGTGTGTGTGTGTGCACGCGCGCGTGCGTGCATCTGTCTTGTTGGTGGGGAAGGACTTTGCTTATTTCTCTCCCCCTCCCCTAAGGCCAGTCCTTCTCTCATGGACAGAAGCTGTCTTTACACAACCACATATGCACGATTCTGTTGACACCGCCTCTGCATACAGGAGACAAAAAGCTAAGAAAATGGGGATGGGTGGGTGTCATGTTTTATTCTTCTTCAAAGAGGAAAATTGCAAAGGAAACCTGTAATTGGGAAAATTTTATTTCTTGCTCTCAGCAGAGTAGAGATGTGTTCCATTCCTTCACGCTTAACTTCCACCGAATATGAAGAGCGTAAGAAAAAAGTAGAGTCTATAGAAAAGCAACCCAAAGCCTCTCCTCACATTAGCTGGAGGCCATCAGAAAATATTGTCAGGAGAGGAGAGAAATCACTGACAAAGGAGGAGAGTGGGCTTCGGAGCTTTGGAGCTTTGGAGACCCAGCTATGGTAAAGCTCAGTGTGCCCACTGGTCCCCTCACCCCCGGAAGTGCCCCTTAGTAGAATAGAGAGAATCACAGTGAGTTACAAAGGTATAGTTTAGGCAATATCTATGAAAAATATTCTTGATCTGAGAAGTTGATAATAGATAATGATGAACAAAGAAAAACATTAAATTTTCTAGGCACTGCTTCCTTTAAAAGTTCTCTCCCCATTTAGATTTATGTGGATCTGAAGCATAGAATCCCAGAACTTAGTCCTGAAGGAGTTTTTGAGAGGATCTATTTCAACCTCCGTGATCATGTAGGTAAGGAAACTGAGGCCCAAGAGGGTGACTCACCTGAGGACACATGGCCGGTGTAAATCGCAGATCTTTCATTGATCCATCACGTTCACCCAGTCCTCAGCTGACTGTGTTCAGCGAAGAGATGAGATATTGTCAGAAAGATTCCAACACTTGGGGCTTCCCTGGTGGCACAGTGGTTAGGAGTCCACCTGCCAATGCAGGGGATGCGGGTTTGAGCCCTGGCCCGGGAAGATCCCACATGCCGCGGAGCAGCTAAGCCCATGCGCCACAACTACTGAGCCTGTGCTCTAGAGCCCGCAAGCCACAACCACTGAAGCCTGTGTGCCTAGAGCCCGTGCTCCACAACAAGAGAAGCCACCGCAATGAGAAGCCCATGCACCAAAACGAAGAGTGGCCCCCGCTTGCAGCAACTAGAGAAAGCCCACACACAGCAACAAAGACCCAACTCAGCCAAAAATAAATAAATAAATAAATTTATAAAAAAAAAGATTCCAATACTTGGAGCCAAACCAACTCAGGGGAGAGTATGAGATTTGTGGGTAATTGATGAATGGCGTGTGAACATGCACAGATGCGTAACCTCTCAAGACTTCACCAAACAATAGAATAATATGCTGATTCCTGATCACTGGGACCCTGTCTTGATGGTCCAACAATATTGCCCCCAGCACCATTAGTTACAGGAGAATTGACTCTGGAACAAACTAACTTTTGTCCAGTTTATAGGCTGTGATGGTTAATTTTTTTTGTGTGTGTGTGGTACGCGGGCCTCTCACTGTGTGGCCTCTCCCGTTGCGGAGCACAGGCTCCGGACGCGCAGGCCCAGTGGCCATGGCTCACAGGCCCAGCCGCTCCACGGCATGTGGGATCTTCCCGGACCAGGGCACGAACCCGTGTCCCCTGCATCGGCAGGCAGACTCTCAACCACTGCACCACCAGGGAAGCCCCTGTGATGGTTAATTTTATATGCCAAATTGCCTAGGCTAAATGGTGCCCAGACAACTGGTAAAACACTGTTTCTGGGTGTGTCGGTGAGGGTGTTTCCAGAGGACACTAGTATTTGAATTGGTGAACTGAGTAAAGCAGATGGCCCTCCCCAGTGTGGGGAGGCCCCATCCAGTCCACTAAGGGCTCCGATAGAACAAGAAGACGGAGGAAAGGCAAATTCACTCTCTCTGTTGAGCCGAGACCTCCATCTTCTGCCCTTGGACACCAGCACCCTCGGGTTCTCAGGCCTTTGGACTCGGACTGAAGGAATTACACCACTGGCTTTCCTGGTTCTCCAGTTTGCAGGCAGCAGATCATGGGACTTCTCGGTCTCTGTAACCACGTGAGACAATCCTCTATTCTGTATCTCTACCTATGTCCTACTGGTCTGTTTTCTCTGGAGAACCCTGGCTAATACATAGACATAATTCTACCCAATCTTCACAACTACCCATGCAGTAGGTAGAGTGAGTCATCCCCTACCCGAGACCCAATCACAGAGCTCAGCCCCCTGCCCTGCTGCATCTCACAGAGCGTGTTGCTGGTGCTGAACATCATCCAGGCTGGAACAAAAGTCATTCCCACGAGCGTCTCACGAGGTAGCTCGGATTTGTGGTAGACATAAGGAGAGAGAGAAAGCTTGGAGCAAATGCACATTAAAGCTCCCAGCCCAACTCAGAGTCCTGGCTATGCAATCTAGTCCTGACCTCATTGGTACTGATATTCCCATGAAGTTCCTTGAAGCCTGACAGTCTCTGCAGGCAGAAGCCTGGCTTGATCCAGGGAGTCTTCCCCGGCATCGAATGTAAACATGTAGGTCACTGTGCGTAGCTGTCTTATCCTGCAGAGAGTGGCCACTGCTACTCTAGGATTCTCAGCAGGTGACTGACCCCCCTAAAGACGCTAGAGACCAGGTCTGGGGGTGCAGTATTTTGGTGGTGATGTGAGGGGGGGGAGGTAGCCCTTTCCTTGGGATATGGGGACCTTAAGGCCCTCAACAGTAGGGCCCATCGTGAGTAAGCATCTTGAGAATATCCCGAGGACATTGATCATGGGGGACATGGGATGCCCCCAAAGCCTGTCTTTGAAGGAACTAGATGATGACTGGGAGGACCTTGCTGGGGCCAACCTGCTCCCCATACCTGGAGGAGGCACCGCACCCCTGGTGGGCTTATTGCTCTCACATTTGTAGCATCTCCATTGAAGGAGGCTCCCCTTCCTCTGGTAATTTCACCCTCTGGTATGCTGTAGCCTCCAATCAGGCAGCTTTCCTGATTTCTAGTTCAGCCTCGTGAATTAACACACCAAATTTAATAGCTCACAAATTGATTTTTCTGATCTCCTGCCTCTTACCAGCATACACTGGTAGCAAAGACAAAAATGGTTTCTTGTCTATACATCTTGCATGGTCTCTGCTTGATGAGGCAGATGGCTTCTTACAATGTGGGTCTAGCCGAAGTCCCCCTTGTTGCGGAATTTTCTCAGACAATGCTGTCTAAATACAAGGGAGACATTGCCACCAGACTGGTGAATGTAGCTCAGGGGTTGAACGTACCTCTTAAAATGGCCTTGGCAAAGGTGTACTTGTGATAAAAGAAGTTTGTTTTCTGCACATCACCATTTTCTTTTCCCTAGCCCTTTGCTTTTTTTCTGTCCTTTTCCTGGGCTAAGAGGGGGGAAGACATCATGTGCTTTGGAATTAGACAGATTTTTATTTGCATTCTGGCTCTACCATTTATTAGTTCTTGAGCTCAATTTACCAAAGTCCTCTGAGTTAGTTTCTTTACCTGTAAAATGGGTATGATTTTTCTCTTCTCTAGTTGTTCTGCTGATTAAATGGAGTAATACATGTATAAGTGGAGAATAGGTACTTAATAAATATAAGTCTCCTTCAGCCTCTGAGGCACCTGCATATGGAGATAATGTGGAAGTAACACATAGGTCATTTCTAACTCTAATCGTTGAGCTTAGCTTCCAGATTTGGTTCTTAGAGTAACGGTGACCTTGTGACCAGGCTGAGGACAGTCAACTCATGGGGCGCCCCCTCCGCCTTCCATCTGGCAGGGAGTCTCCTGCAGGTTTCCCACAAAGCCTGAACTTTGAGCCCAAGTCCTCCAGTTGAGTCCTCCCTGGAAAGCATCAAACTCCAAGAGGCTTAGCCGTGTGCCACCCTCAGGAGCAAGCCAGGAGCCAGACCTGGGGAACTGGCCCAGTGAGGACCATGCAGTCACTCAAAGGACAGTGTCTGGAGGTGTATGACAAGCTCAGGCTGGAGTCAGATTGGTGTGGACTTCCCTGGAGCTCCCAGGTTGTGGTGTTGGTGGGTGGCCACGTTGCATCATGGGTGCTTATAGAGGGACCTCAGCTCCCAGCTAGGAGTTGAGGTCAGGACCCAGGGGCTGGCAGGGCTTTCAGGTGCCCAGCCAAGGAGAAGGCAGTTTCTAGTGTTTCTGGCTGCAGCAGATGAGTGGAATACCAAGCGGGATCTAGGCCATACGATGGGGGCCGACCCAGGCTGGGTGAGCACAGGGATTTGCTGAGCTCAGAATTCACCCCAGACGCAGTCCTGACAGCTTGGGGTGCCTTGAGGCTGCAGATGTGGAGCTTGTGTAGGGCTGAGTGGGGTGGGGAGCCCGAGACCCCCTTTGCAAGAGCCTGGCTTTTGGATGATTGAAACTCCCATGGAAACATTCCAAAGGACCACAGAGGAGGAGCCAGGGTGTGTGAATGGGTTAGGAGTCAGGTGGGCTGGGGGCAGGGCTGCTCCAGGACGACAGGACTCCAGGCCAGGGGTGGGCTCAGGCTGAGGCAGGGAGGGAGGAGCGCAGCAGAGGGAAGACGCAGGGGGCAGCCCCTCGGCCTCCCACCTCCTCTGCAGCCCCTTCTCCCCTCCCTGCGTCAGGAGCTTCAGTTGCAGGGGTACCTGCTCCTGGAACCTGAGCTTCAAGGTGTGTCCCCCTTGAAGACTCGGGCCCCTCACAGCTCACCCTCCACCGGCTGGGCCGGGGCCTCCTCCCCGCCCTCAGCAGCTCTTTCCCACCCCCTTTCTCTCCTTCCTTCCTTTTACGACGTCACCTCTCACCACTGCCCTCACACCCCGTCCCCTCCTGCCGTCTGTTCCTCTGCCTCCTGGCTGCAGGGCTGCCGCGAGTGGTAGGTGCTGATTAAGATGGATGGATTCGTAAGAGACGTTCAACGTGACTTGAATAAAAAACACCACAGCCTCGCCTGGACGCGAGGGCGTGCGGCCAGAAAGTAGCATCACTGGGGAGATGAGTTTACGACTGCAGCGTGTCCTTAAAATAGCCTGTGCCCCTCCACCTTCCACTTCAGTTTCTATTTATATAAACGTAGATACACGCACGTTGACATTCTTAAACAGAATCTTTTCTCGATTTCCCGCCTACCCTCTTCTCTTCCTCCTTATTTGTTAACAGAGACCAGGCACCAATTTTCAAAAGAAGGGTAAGGATCCAAGGTCACTGGGGAAAGGTGACATTCTCCGACCTCCTGAGGTGGTTTTCAGCTTCAGGTCAGCATGAGGGCAGCACCATTCGGGAACCTAGGGGAGCTGAGCTTGAGATCACCAGTATCCATTTGGCAGTGCTCTCCCAGGGGCTGTGGCTGTGCCCCAAAGACCAGTCACGGCATCAGCTGTTCTCTTGGAGACTTGCTCTCCAGATACAGAATTGACTTGCCTGATACGCAGTCGCTGCTTGGTTCGCAAGATGGAGGAGGTCAGGACACCTGTTTAAGGTCACGTGGGAGTGGAGGCTTCCCTCTCCGGTCCTTCCTCCTGATGTGCAGTCTAGGCCTCACTTTATGTTGGGAACAAGAGGGATGAGAGTTCCCTTCAACACGTCAGATTTATTTTAAAGGGTCACAGACTGCTACTCACTCAAAGTTGAACCCCAAGTTCCGAGTTTCTCAGTATTCAAAGAAATCGAGACCTTGTTTATAGACAGTGCCACTGGATTATCGAGGGAAGCACACCTGCCCCTCTAGGTAAGGAGGGAGCACTAGGGGCTAGTGAGACTCAAAGTCCCCAGCATACAATCAGCGGGGGGGCTAGATGAATTCTTCATTCTAATCCGTAGCCACTGAAATCTGTTGGTCTGTGGGGTGTGTGTGTGTGTGTGTGTTTATGGTTAAATGCAGCTATAGAATTTACCACCATCTATTAATTTTTTTGGTGAGCTCTTTGAGAAATAATTGATGGCTGAACAGCAACAGGCTGGGAGATGATGATATCATCACTCTGCTATTTATAGATCTCCATTCCCTGAAGAGTGCAGATCTTGATATTTAGATTGTGAAGGCCTGTGGGTAGGACTCCTGCCCAGTTCTGTGCTTCCTGCTGTACCCATCATATGGCTGTCTCATGATATCCGTTGTCAACCACCTGTTTATAAACAGGAAGCTGAAATATGGAGCCAAGATCTAAGTGGAGAATGGAATTACCCAGTTCTATTTTCCCACTAGGCTTTACTATATCTATCTATATCTATATCTATATCTATATCCATATCTATATCTATATATGTATGTATGCATATATTTGGCAGCAAAACCAGAGAAGAACAGTGTTTGAACCAATTCCAATCTAGCTGTATGGTCAGGAATAAAAAGAAAAATGCTATCTTACACAGGATGAGGAAAGAAAGTTGAGTCAATAGAGATAGATATTGAAGATAAATTACTGAAGACAGTAATCCTTTAATGAAGTTTAGACTAGAAACCATGATTCTACTCTGGTCTGGGTCTAGAGGTTCACTGACTGCTCACTCAAGTCCATAGAAAACCTTTCTGGAACCTGGGACATTCTTTGTGTGGAAGGCCCCTTAGAGTCTGCTTTTATGTTGATTTGAACTGTTGTTTTGCTGCAAATTGGGACCTGTAGCAATCCTGAGGACCCAGAAAAGATAGCCTCATCTTGTTCAGATCTTAACGTCCAAATTAATCTTGAAATAGGACCTGCTTCTTTGAGCCCTCTGAATCAGAATGATCCCCAGGCTAGTCTGTGAGCAAGAGGATCAAGGAAGAACTAACTAGAACTTTCAAGGGGAAAGAGGAAGGCAACTTCAGCTAGAACAAATCTTTGAACTCTGAGAACAAGTATGAGCTACAGTGGGTTGTGACCATGGACAGCTCCTGTTTGGACCAGAGAAGGCTTTTCAGAACCATGGTCAGCAACTCCCGGTGTGAGAACAGCGGTAAACTATTCTGCATCTGCTCTGCGCTGTCTCCCAGCCACACTGGCTTGTGACCGTGGACAGCTACTGGGTGGGTGGATGGGGGGCAGTGAGGGCACAGAGCAGATTTTTCAGAACCATGGCCAGAGGCAGCCCCACCCTAAAAGCCCCTGCATACCTCCTTTGTACTGGAGCAATTCTTTGCTAACACTGTGTTGAAAATTACTGTGTATAACCACTACCCATCCAGATACCAGGCTGTTGCAAAACTTAATGCGTGTGTGTGTGTGTGCGCATGCATGTATAAAGGGTCTGTTACCTTTACAACCTCTCATGAGGTGGGGAGTATCATGACCTCAATCAGCATTTTACAAGGAATGCCACTGCTTTCTAGGAGAGAATGATAACCTCCTGTAGATCACATTGTGCAGTGGTGACCATAACCTGGTTTCCCAGTTTGTGATCTTCTGTGTAGATCATCTGATCACATGAATACCAACTGATCAAGACTGAATCATGGCATTTCATCTGATGCCATCACATGTAGCAAACAGAAGTTAGTGAAAAGAGGGCTTCCCTGGTGATGCAGTGGTTGAGAGTCTGCCTGCCGATGCAGGGGACACGGGTTCGTGTCCCAGTCCAGGAGGATCCCACATGCCCTGGAGCGGCTGGGCCCATGAGCCATGGCCGCTGAGCCTGCGCGTCCGGAGCCTGTGCTCTGCAACGGGAGAGGCCATAGCAGTGAAAGGCCCGCGTACCGCAAAAAAAAAAAAAAAAAAAAAAAAAAAAAGTTAGTGAAAAGATACCAAGAGGGAGGGACTGGCTTGGCTATGTTGTTTCTCATATAATCTCTGCCAGACCACTTCCCATTCATAAAGAAGCACTTTTTTCTAATAGTCTGTAACCTAGACAGGATATTTACATGTGTATTTTACATGTGCATCATTACAATATTATTAATAATACTTTTTCAGCACCACCTATGTGCTAAGCACTATTCTAAATGCTTTACATGCATGATCTCATTAATTTTCATAACTTCAGTTCTGTGAGATACTGATATTGGCTCATTTTATGGATAATTTAAGACTAAAACTGAGAGGCTAAGCAACTACTAAATGTTACCTATCCATCAGATGGTGGAGCCAGGATTTGAACCTATGCTTCCAGTCACTCTGCTATATTGAGGGCTGTTATTTTAGCCTCCTCTCTCTTCCCTGTGACTTCTTTCAACTACTGAAATGGATTTGGTGTTTAGCATTATATCTAATGTAGATATTGGTGATCTCATGTCTCACATGTTTTGTGATTTTGGCTTAGCCAAGTTTCAGCTAACTTGTATGTCCAATTGTAAGTCATTGTGTAGTGACCCCTCTGGCTATCTTGTTTTTATCACAGACAGTTCAACCAAAGGAATGATAAGAAAAGTATTAACCCATGTACAGTTTTTGTCAGACTTGGTGGTTCACTATTCATTTCCCTTATTCCAAGCAAATGAGCCAATTATTCACTCTTTCTGTTTAACCACTGGGTTCTCTGGGTGGTTGCACTCACCTGGATATTGGCCCTGTTAGGTATTACCCAACTCCCTATATAATATAACCTTCGTGGAGCCCAGGCCCCTTACTAGGCTCTAGTCTAGTCTGTTTCTTGGTACTTAACACAGGTAATTGTGTTGAATCAACAGAAGAATGTAGCTGGGTCCCAGTGGTGTTTAATGACTGTCAGGATGGAATCTCATTGCCAATGTCAAGTGAATCCTTCATGTCCAGGGTGGTGTCCTCCGTCTCTTCTGTGAGTCATCTAGAATGCTGTGACTTTTTGTCATCAGAAAACACTCCACAAGTCACTGAACGGAAGGGTAACTTTGCAGCTTCAGTCCACAGCAGGGCCTATGGCAGATGGTAGACCTTGAATTCAGAGAGCCATGATTCTCTTCTTTTTTCTTTTGCAAGTTTGTTTTGTGAAGAAGAATTGGGACCAGTAACTCTCTCTGACCTCTTTTCTTCCTTTGGCATCCTCAGTTGGTGCCAATTTCTGTGACTGTGATACATTTTGCATCTCTTGTCTCTGAGTTACTGATGGACCTCAGAACAGGCCCAGATCATTCCCCTTTGTATGTAATATGTAGTGAATTCTATACAGTCCGCTCCTCAACAGCTCCCGTGTCTGTGTGCGCCTTGCATGGTAAAGCAGAAAAGGGACGGGGGCGGGGGGAATGGAATTGAGCTTAGAGTCCCTGTTCCTTCAGATTGTGGGTGACACTTGCATGACAAGGGGGTTCTCAGCTCTCCGGGAAATGATGGTGGTGTCTGTAGGTCTGCATAATGTCTGTAAGGCCTGCTGGGGACTTCCAAACAATGAAAAGCAAAAGGTTCCAAAGGAGACCAGGATTCACCAAACAAAATCACCGGATGTCTCAGAGAGAATGACTGGGTGTATTCATCCACTTGCTTATTCGGCAAAAATTGTCTGGGCACCTCTTTTGCGCCAGGATCTGTGCTGGGTGACGGGGGGACAGTGGCAAACAAAACAGATTACAAACCCATGTGCTCTCATGGAACTTACATTCTAGAGGGGAGCCAGAGAATAGATAAAATAACTAAGAAACATGTTAGACAGGGACAAGGAACAAAAAGCAGGGGATTCATATATGAAGTATTGTTGGAGAGAGTGCTGACATGTTAGATGGGATGGCCAGAGAAAGCCCCACTGAGAAATTGACTTAACTGATATTTTAGTGGAAACATTTAAATACACTCCAAAGTAGAGAAGATAGCGTCAGTCACTTCGTGTACCCGGGACCCAGAGAAGGTGGTTCTCGAGTAAAGTACCTGAGGGTACTGAGGTGTGAAGCATGCAGATGCTGGGGAAAGAGTGTTGCAGGTTCCTTCAAGGCCCTGAGACAGGAGCTTGCCTAGAATGTTTGGGGAGCACCAAGAGGCCATTCGGGCTGGATGGGGGAAGAGGACAAGGGAAGGTAGTGGGAGATGATGTCAGAGAGGAAATCGGGCCCATATCATGGGGGAGGAGGGGGGTCTTGGGAGCCATAGTAAGGACTTTGGAGTTTTTAAAAAAACTATATTGTGACCACCTAGAGGGGTGGGATAAGGAGGGTGGGAGGGAGACGCAAGAGAGAGGGGATATGGGGATATATGTATACGTATAGCTGATTCACTTTGTTGTACAACAGAAAGTAACACAACATTGTAAAGCAATTGTACTCCAATAAAGATGTTAAAAAAATGTACACCATGTTGTACATTAGATACTCAGACCTTATTCATCTTACAGCTGAAAGTCTGGACCATTTTACCAACTTCACCCTCTTTCCCCCACTCTCTAGTCCCTGGCAACCACTATTCTGCTTTGTTTCTGTGAGTTTTATCTTAATTCTTATTCTTTTTAATATTAAGATTCCATGTATAAGTGAGATCATGCAGTATTTGTCTTTCTCTGCTGGCTTGTTTCACTTAGCATAATGCCCTCAAGGTCCATCCATGCTGTCACAAATGGTAAAATTTCCTTTTTTCTCATGGCTGGGTAATATGACATTGTGTGTATACTCACCACATTTTGCTTATCCATGTATTTGTTGATGGACACTTAGATTGTTTCCATGTCTTGGCTATTGTGAATAGTGCTGCAGTGAACATGGGGTGGGTACAAATATTTCTTTCAGATAGTGATTTCATTTCCTTTGGACATATACCCAGAAGTGGGATTCCTGGATTGTATGGTAGCTCTATTTTTAATTTTTTGAGAAACACCCATACTGTTTTCCATAGTGGCTATGCCAATCTACGTTCCCACAAACGTTGCACAAGGGTTCCTTTTTCTCCACATCCTCACCAACACTTGTTATGTATTTGTTGGCTTTTTGATGATGGTCTTTCTAACAGGTGAGGTGATAGGTCATTGTGGTTTTGATTTCCATCTCCCTGATGTTTAGTGATGTTGAGCATCTTTTCATATACCTGTTGGCCACTAGAATATCTTCTTTGTAAAATTGTCTATTCAGTTCCTCTTCCCATTTTAAAATCAGATTGTTGTTATTTGTTTTGTTTTGCTCTTGAGTTGTATGTGTTCTTTACATACTTTAAATATTAATCCCTTATCAGATTTATGCTTTGAAAAATTTTTTCCCATTCCATAGATTGCCTTTTCATTTTGTTGATGGTTTCCTTTACTGTGCAGAAGTAAGGTATTTTGTATTTTGAAGTAAGGTCTCTGGATTTTGATCTGAGTAAAATAGGGAGTCGTAGATTTTTGAGGAGAGAAGAGACAGGACGATTTACCTTTTAACAGGATCCCTCTCATTTCAGTGAAGATAGACTGTGAGGACAAGGGTAGCAGTTCTCTCCTGCAGGGAATATCCATTGCATGGCAGTAATCCAGGTGAAAGAGAAGGGGATTGGATTAAGGCAGTCACATGAGGGCTGGTGAGAAGTGGTTGAAACATGAACGTATATTTGAAGTCTACAGTAATAATAATAGATTGGATGTGGGTGGTGTGAGAGGAAAAAGTCAAGGCTGACTCCAAGGTTTGGGGCCTGAACAGCTGGAGGGATGGGTTTCCCAATGTTCTCAACTGCAAATTGGTGATGCTGATGCTGCTCCTAGCAAATGGATTATTGAGAGACTTTGAGTGAATTGATGAACGAGTGATGCCATGTTACATTCCTCGGACAGAAGGCACCTCTTCAGGAAATAGTATTGTGGCACCTAATTGTTCACCTATACACATATGTGTTTCTCTGTCGTATTTTGGAGTTTCTTAAAGATTTAAAGCTGCTTAAACATTTCTTTCTTCATACATAGGTAGTGTTTGTAGATTACTATATATCATGCACTCAGCTAAGCCCATCACGTACATTTCATTTAATCCTTAAAGCGAACCTGTGAAAAAGATCTTAGTTAGTATCATTACCTTATAGATAAGAAAACTGAAGAGAGGTGAGATTAAAAGGAATACTGCCATATACACACTGCTATATTTAAAACAGATAACCAACAAGATCCTACTGTATAGCCCAGGGAACTCTGCTCAGTGTTCTGTGATCACCTAAATGGGAAAAGAATTTGAAAAAGAATAGATACAAGTTGATGTATAACTGAATCACTCTGCTGTGCACCTGAAACGAACACAACATGGTTAATCAACTCTACTCCGATATAAAATAAATACCTTTCCATATTTGCTTTATTTATCTAAAAATTAAAAAAATTAAAAAGGAATATTGCCCAGCTCAGCTCATATATGGCAGAGCTGCAATTTAAGCCCAGGTGTGTCTAATTCTAAAGCTTTTTCTCTTAACTGTTCAGTCCGCTGCCTCCCATTTCCTTTTCTTTCTCAAAAACCACAAGTCCCTCTCTTGTTGACCAGAGTTCAACCACCTCTTTGTAGCAGAAACAGTTTTTAAAGCTTCTCCATAGTACCAAGATTTTGAAATATAAAGATGATCGTGGTCCTTTTATCTTTAATATGAGTTACCAAATTTTTCCCAGTTGGTTGTGTGCCTTGATTTTATGGTATTTTTGTTTCATGAAAAAATTTATTAACGAAATCACATTTGTAGATCCTTTTTATGGTGTGGGGCATAATGTCATATTTAGCAAGGCTGTCTGAATGATGAGATTATAAAATATTTTCCTAATTCTAATATAATTTCATTTTATGTTTAAATATCTGATCAATCTGAAATTTACTTGTTGTATGTTGTGAAGTAGTATCCTCTTTTCACTTTCCCAGAAGTCTAATGATCTGTGTTACCATCATTTATTGAGTAATCCCTCTCCATCCCCAACTGACTTGAAATAAACGCCACCTTTGTGGCAATATATCCCAATATGCTTTTCAGTCAATGTCTGGCCTTTCTAATCTATTCAGTAGATCTGTGTGTATCTTAAGTGTCAGGACTACACTGCTTTAACTACTATGTAGCTTTGTAATATTTTTTAGCTATTAGTAGTCTCTTCTTATTACTCCTATTTTTTCAGAAATTTCCTAAGTATTCTTTATGTTTATTTTTCCATGTGAATTTGTGAACCTGCTCATCTAGTTAATCTGTTGGTATTTTTTTTTTTTTTCTTTTTGCGGTATGCGGGCCTCTCACTGCTGTGGCCTCTCCCGTTGCGGAGCACAGGCTCCGGACGCGCAGGCTCAACGGCCATGGCTCACGGGCCCAGCCGCTCCGCGGCATATGGGATCCTCCCAGACCGGGGCACGAACCCGTATCCCCTGCATCGGCAGGCGGACTCTCAACCACTGCGCCACCAGGGAGGCCCTGTTGGTATTTTTATTGGAGTCAAGTTAAGTTTTCAGATTAACAGGGAGAATTAAAAATTTTTGCGATGTTGGGACTTCCTGTCCAAGAACACAGGTCGCCTTTCCATCTGTTTAAGTCATAGTCGAGCTTTAATATTTTCTTCATACACATTTCCTGGCGTGTATTTTATCTTTTATGTTACTATTATATGGTACTTTCTTTCATTCACTGGTTGTTTTCATTTGGAAAGCTGGTAATTACTGCTTATTAATTCTGTAGTCAACCACCTAGTTGGATTCCTTTACTTACCAGTTGATTCTCTGGAGTTTTCACCTGAAAATAGTAATAGTTTTACCTCCTCCTTTCCAGTTTTTATATTTCTTTCTTTCTCTGTCTCTAGTTTGAGTTCACTAGTACCTTCGGACCAATGCTAAAAATTTGTATTGCTAGTAGGCATTCTTGGGATACTTCTAATGTTTCCCAGATAAGCGTGATACAGCCTTTTGAGTTGAGAGGTGTGTGTGTGTGTGTGTGTGTGTGATTGTGTATGCAAGTTAAGAATTTTATTGTATTTTAAGATAAAAGAAAGAGTTTTATTTTGATTGAGAATGGATGTTGAATTTTATAAAATGCCCTCAGTGTCTATGGAGATGATCATATAATTTTTCTCTCTTGATCCATTAGTATGGAAAGTTATGGTAATAGACTTCTAAACACATCCCTATGTTTGTGGGCTCCATGACTCGTCTGAGACAATGTCTTTCTTTTACTGTCCTGCTGGATTCTGTGTGCTAATATTTTATTTAAGAGTTTGCAATATTTCTAAGTAAGATTGGTCTATAGTTTTATTTATGTTTTTGTCTTTCTGGTTTTGTTGTCAGTGATATACTGGTTTTATTTAAAAAATTAATAAGCTTTCCTTCTTTTCCTGTGTTCTAGAACAGTTTAAATAGCATGACAGCTGTCTGTTTCTTAAGGATGAGATAGAATTTTCTATAAAACCAGTTAGGCCCAGTTCTTTTTAGTGCGTTCAGGCCTGTAACAACTCTTTTTCTATGATAATTATTTTCCTTACCTCTTCTGTCTTTCTAAAGATTGGTTTTGGTAATTTGTACATTTCTATAAAATAATTCATTTCATTCAGGTTTGCAGATTTAGCTGGGTAGAATGGAGCAAATAAGTCTTATATGTTTCCTTTAATAACTTCTGTGGTTGTTTCCCCATCCCATTTCTTATTTTGTGCATTTGTGCTTTCTTCCCTTCTTTTCTTGATTACGATAGCTAGCAATTTATTTTATTTTTTCTCAAAGAAGCAGTTCTTGAATTCGTATACCATTTAAAAAATTGTTGATTCATTAATTCTTTATCAATATTAATTCTGCTTTTACTTTGCTTAGGTTTATTTTATTACATTATTTTCTTCTCCAGATACACCTCAGAGCTTACATTTGCACAATACTATTTACAAATTGCAAGACATATTCATATATATTCTTTCATCGGATCCTTACGAACTTATAAGGTAATTGGCATGTACCCCCATTGGACAGATAAGAAAACAGGCATAGGGAATTTAAATGGCTTGCCCAAGGTCACACAGCTGGAAAGGAGCAGAAATGGGGTCCAGATGGGGCCACCCCTACCCAGGGGTCTTTTCCCAGCCTGCCGTTCCTCCCCAGGGGCTCTTTTCGCACCGTGTCCTTGGACCTGCAGTCACGCCCCCCCAATACCTTCCCGTCACTGTGTTGAACTCCACCCTCCTTCCGCCACTTCAGCCTCTGCAGGTGAAGGTCACAGCCTGCGGAGGGGTTGAGAAATGCCAGGGGCTCTAATTCCAGCCACAAATCAGCTTCTGATTCTTTTCTTCACTTGCACCCAAATCCCTCCCTTGTAAACTCATGAAACTGACTCCAGAAGGATCTCTCCTGGACTGTGGCCTTTTCCCCAATACTAACTTGACAGCGAATAGAACATTGTCCGTATTTTTCTCTTCGTCACAACAGAGCCGCTAAAATTCCTTCTCAGCCTCGGGGGTGGATCAAACACAGGTTCAGGGCGCACGTATGGAGGCACGGAGCAGCAGAGGTAGGAGAGGCGGGTGCTTGTAAAGAGCACCGCGCCTCCTGTCTCACAGAGGTGGGGCGGCACCTGGGGAGCGGGTGTGCCTGTCACTTTTGCACACATTGTACAAAGGCATCTTAGACAAGGGAGCAGGGACACGTGGGACATCTCCCCAGACTCCCTTCTTTCTTGTAAAAGTAAATGTTTCGTTTGCTCTCTTGGAGTTGATTTTCAACTGGGAGAAATCAAAGGGAAAGTGCAATTCTCACTGTATCTTTTATTTATCTTGGCTCCGCTGCCACATATTAACTTTGCCACCTGCCATTTGCCTTTGAAAAAGAGCTGATCAGAGAGACATCATAAAGAGTTGAGTTGACATGTGCAGACTTCACGGGGACAAAGTGATTGCATCTCCACCTGAAAGTCCTTTACTCGTGGCAGCCTTGCCGTGGGGCAGCAACTAAGGCTTCTGTGTTGACGGTGGCCTTCAGTGCACGGAAGTTTGGATGGGATGAGCCTTACTCTATATAGGCTTAGCAGCTAGCCTTATTCCAAGTCAGAAGCTTTTTCTAAACAAGTCTTTGGAATAAAAGCACAATTCATGGATTTACCCATTTTTTCATTAGCCATCCTTTGGATTTGAGATGTGACATCTCTACATAATAATAGGTCCTATTATTAACCATGAAATGGTAGCACTTCCGCTGGAGAAAGAAGGAATCATCAAAGAAAGACTTAAACTAGAGCATGAAGGATTAAACTTAGTTATAAGGAAGAAATTGCTAGACACGGAGGTAGTCAGCCACTGGAACAAGTTATAGAAGGTAGCTGGGCAATGTCACTGCCTGGACATCTTTAAAAGAAGTGTGGTTATATTTTATTGCTTGGGAAAGTATAGTCAATACTAAAGTGGGAGGTTTATTCTAGATCCCCTGTGCCTGTAATCTAGACATTTTTAGATTTAGGGTCAGAAATGCTAGACTCTCTTTTGCTCTTAAACTATTGACACTTCTATCCAATCCCCCTGCCAAGGCGGTTCGGCAAGACCTGGGCACTTCCTGAAACCCCTTCATCCCTTCGCAAAGCCCTGTCCTCCGCACCCTCATGTCTGATCTGTCACCGGGGCTTGCTGGCTCTGTCTTAGAAACGTCGTCTCTTCTTGGTTGGTCCTTCTTTGCTGTGCCCGCTGGTTCCGTGCTGTACCCTTGATTCAGAGCACCCCAGGCCCACCTGCAATACTGCCATGGATCCCAAACCACATGGACGATTGATGGAATTGATCCAGCCATAGGAGCTCTTAATGATTTCACTCTCAGAAAATTGATTGACTTCCTATGTCTGCACTCAGACCCACATCCGTGAGCACATGGGTCTATCTCCAGGTTTGCGGTTTGTGCATGAGCTGTGGCTTTGCTCTTTACTCATGCATCCTCTTACCTGGGCCTACCTGAGAGTGGATGAACAGTAGCAGATGACAAAGGTTTTGGGGGGAAATGGGATAGGAATTTTTTTTTTTTTTTTTTTTTTTTTTTTTTTTTTTTTTTGCGGTATGCGGGCCTCTCACTTTTGTGGCCTCTCCCTTTGCGGAGCACAGGCTCCGGATGCGCAGGCTCAGCGGCCATGGCTCACGGGCCCAGCCGCTCCGCGGCATGTGGGATCTTCCTGGACCGGGGCACGAACCCGCGTCCCCTGCATCGGCAGGTGGACTCCCAACCACTGTGCCACCAGGGAAGCCTGGGATAGGAATTTAAAGGTGAAAACAGTATCTGCATTCCTCTGGTATTTTCTCCCTGTGAGCTTCACGTTTAGGATCTTTCTTTTGATGCAGCAACGTATGGGGCACTGCCGCCACCCAGAAGTGCCCCTGGCTCCAGTCCCTCCAGCCTCAAGGGGGCTAGAGCGACCTTTTGTAGAGGACCTGGCTGGCCGGGGAGGAGGTCGTCGGGGGGACTGGCTCTGACGTGGTGACACTGCTGCCTCTTCTCACTGGGAGTCACCTGGGTTCCAGACAGTCCCCCCAGGAACCAGGAACATGCTGGCTGCTGGGTGGGGCTCAGTGTACCTGGGGCCACCAGGTCTCCTGCACCTGTCATATTCCTTTTTCTGCAAGTACAAAGGGACATTCATTAGTTTCCTTTTTCTGTTACTTCAGCAAATGCGTATTGAGCCCCACTGGGCCCTGCAGCGGTTGGGGGGATGGGGTGAGCGGCCCTCAGCCCTTCAAGGAGCCCTTCCTGGTGGGAGAGGGTGGGAAGAGGGGTAGAGTGAGATGCGCTCCCCCGGGAGACCCGCAGGGGAGGACGAGCTCTTTTCCAGCTGGGGATTCAGAGAGATTGCAGAGAGGAGGTTGAAGATGGGGCTGGGCGCTGATACTCAGGGGGGACTTCGACAGGAGGAGGGGAGTGGCGGGAGTTCCAGGCCAGGGGAAGGTCAGAGGGCTGGGTGTGGAGGTGGGAGCCCCGGCCGGGGCTGGGCATAGCAGCAGGGTGATTCGCCCAAAGGGGACCTTCTGTGTGGCTGGGAAGGTAGCAGGATGATGTTTGGGAGACCGGAAATGTCCAGCTGAGGAGTGTGGCCGTGCCCATAGGCCCTGGGAGCCCTCTAATTTCCTAGTGGCAGGACAAGGCTGTACATCAACCTTTGGGGGGTCGGGGGAGAGTTGTCCGGCTACCTCTGGGGCCGGGGAGGGTGGCCGGTGGCCACGGCCCCGCAGCTACACCAGTGCGCTGAGCCTGGGGCGCTGATTTGGGGTGGGGAAGCCTCAGCAGTCTGTGGATGTGGGTGTATCCATGGAGGCTGAGGATGAGTGCCTTGGTCAAAGCAAAGAAGCGATGCAGAGAAGAGAGGAGGGCCCAGGACAGAGCTGGGCAGGCAGGGCAAGAGCAGCCCGTTTCCTTCTGTGTCAGGGTCAGAGGCTAACACTGCAGCTAACGTAGCCACCGCGAGCAGGGTGCCTGGGGTGCTGCGCTCTCTTTCTTTGGAAGAGAATGCCTGAGTCCCTAATAAGAAGCTCATAAAATACACCTATTTCCTATTAAATCAAGCTTTAATAAATTGTTCAACCCCCCCCCATATTATATGCATTATTTAATTTGTTTGAGATGGAGTATATTTCCCAGGATGTATAAATCCATGGAAATTTATTAAGTTTTGACAAGAGTTATTGAATGTTTTATTACGTTTTTCAAACTGGCACATGTTGGAGGGCATAAAAATTATTAATTAATGCATAACATTAAATACCAATAAATTGCATAGTGTATTTATGAACTCTCTTTGAAGGTCATTAAATATGCATATCAGGCAATAAATCTCTTCTCTACTATAAACCTGTTCTGAATTGGGGCGAGTTACGGTTTGGGTGGTAGTGGGGAGAGGTAGGCGTCGCTGGATGTCCCTGGGGTGCCAGGTGGCTCACGGGAACAAGGGACCAGTCTCCTTCGTTTCCACCACTCCCTCTAATGCAATGGGAAGCAGGCTCAAGTCGGTGGGCCCTTTAGGTTTCAGATGTGGAATCAGAAGAGCAAACATCTGGAAGTTGGAGAGATGCAGGTGACAGTTCCTGCCCCCAAACGCTGTGTCTTCAGTCATCACCTGCATCACTGTCAGCTGCTGAAATAAGAGGTGCCATTAGTTAAGGGCCTGTCGTGTGTTCTGATGGCACCTTTCAAGAACTCATGCACCTCATCCTAACCCAGTCGCAGAGGTTAAGTGCCTTGCCTAAGTAACTCGCTCATTCCAAAGCCCCGCCTCCCCTTCCCAGAGCCTGCCTCAGTCACAGACCCTCAGAGACAGAGGGACTCCAGCCCTCATGCCTTCTTCTGAGAGTGGTGACAAAAGCGATGATTATTTGGGGTGCACAAGCCCAGCTGTCCTGGTGCTGTGAAGGCTGTTGGTGACGATTGGCTGTGTTTGTGTAGGATCAGTTGTTACATATTTTGAGTCACATCCAGGGTTGTCATTTAGTCTGATCCCAGATTCCCCCAATGATGGGGGCCTCACCCCCTCCCAAGGCCCGCGGACAGACTGCTTGTATCATTAGACACTCTCTTCTTTCTTACCCTGCGCAGCAGGTTAGATCATTTCTCCCGTCAGTCTTCATGTGTCTTCTTCAGGCGGTCACCAGAGGGCAGTGTGGCCGGGGGGTGGGGAGACCGGAGGCAAGGGTTCTAGACTCTGCTCTACCACTGGTCAGCCAGGTCACTCTCCCCGGGCTCCGTCTTAGTCAAACGAGAGTGCTGGCCTGGACAACCTCTGTGGTGCCAGCCAGCCTTGGGAGGCTGGGAGGCTGCTCCTAATGGGAGCTTCCAAGAGACGAGGTCTCACGGCAGAAGCAAAGGGTCCTGGATGTGAGCTCAGAAAACCTTACTAGCTTGTGATCTCGGGCAGGTCACTTGACTGTTGACGTCTGTTGCATTTGGGGGGCATCCTTAGCCCCTAGTAGTCTTTCAGCGTTTCGTGGCCCAGGCCTCATGAAGGTGGTGGGCTGAGTGACACAAGCAGGGGAGTCGTCACTGCCTGGGGTCTTCGAGCTCAGACACTTGATGGCGTGTGTGCTCAGACTCCCTGTGTCCACACACCCGTTCCTCACTCAGGTGGGTCCTCAAGTAAACTGGCGCTCGCTAGCTTTTGGGGGGGCCACGTCGGTTTGGGAGGGATTAAAGCAAAGGTGTCTTAGGTAGCCTGCTGTGAGGCTGAGACGGAGGGCTAGAGACAGAAACAGAAGCAGAGACCAGGAGTGAGAAAGTCGCTGGGTGAGCCGCTTAGGAATAGGGGCCGCTGAGCCGCTTCAGTGGCTCTGTGACGCGCGCTCATTCAGCACACGTTTGTCGGCCCTCCCGTGCCAGGCCTGAGAATGCAGAGGCAGAGGCACAGTTTCCGCTGCTGCTCAGCCTGGACTGGAGCTGGCCCTCCTGGGGCAGCTGGCCCCTCCTGTCCCCCTGTGCTCACTGCTGGGCGCCTCGTGGACACTGCTAACCGCTTGCTGGATGAACGAGAACGGGGCAGTGTCCAGAGAGCAGCTGGCCGTCGGGTGGGGATGGCCCGAGTGCACATTCATTGCCCTGCCAGACTAGGTGGGATGCACGGTGGTCACCTGCCGGCTCCTCTGGCTCTCGGGCCCCCGACCAGCATGTGGACCTGGACCAGCTGCCATTCGAGGCCCCCCGTGGCCTCCCCACGGCAGCTTCCCATGTGCGGATCCCCTCATTACACGGATGATGGAGGACGATGTGGGCCCTTCCCTTCTACCCTCTCATCCGACAAGTGCATGTTGCCATTCCTGACCTCATAGATCCTCCCACAATGTGGGGGCAACTTCCGGTGCTTCCCTGTTCCCCATGAAGGAGACTCAGAGACTGAGTGGATAGCCCGTGTGACCCAGCGGGGCTTTGAACCTAAGTCTCCCAGCGGGACGTGGTGGAGACAGTGAGGCCTGAGCAGAGGCCATCGCTTGCCCTCACCTCCCAGCTGGGATTTGCATCCCGGCCTCCTGACTCCCCCACCAGCGAGCGCTCCTACAGGGGCTGTGCCTCCCTGTCTTGAAAAGCTCGCTGGACCGGATTCTTTGCCTTTTCTCCAGCCCACAGAGGAAGGGTGGGCTGAGCAGAGAGCTTTTCCTCCTTCCAGCCGTGTGCCCGGATCGGGCTGGTGGCTAGGGCGTGGGAACACTCCCCGGGGGGAAGGCGCCAGGTCCTGCCCTCTCAGGACATGAAGGGTGGGAACACATTGCTTTGCTGTGTCTGCTTCTCAGTGCAGCTTTATTTGAACCTGCAGTTTCAGAGAGCTGGGGGATCTGCCAGAGTGGCTTTCTTTCCTGGGCAGCTGTCGGCTGACACTGCTGTGCTCTTCCTGCTGGAAGAAGCGGGTCTGTGGCTCCTCGTGAGTGTGAGGTCATGTCAGCCACGCCCCTCTGCAGCACTCTGTCGGGGCAGCTCAGGGGCTCTTTGCCAGCACGTGGCTACTGGTCCTCTCTGGTCCCCTGTTGCTGTTGACCCACCTGTGGGAGGCTTGCTCAGGTCAGGATGGGACCACTTGACGGATGAAGAAACAGGCTCAGAGAGGCTAGGCAGCCCCCCATTCAGGTCACCTGCCACCAAGTGGCAAAGCTGTGTTTGTTTCTTTTTTTGTGGCCTCTCACTGTTGTGGCCTCTCCCGTTGCGGAGCACAGGCTCCGTACGCGCAGGCTCAGCGGCCATGGCTCACGGGCCCAGTCGCTCCACGGCATGTGGGATCTTCCTGGACCGGGGCACGAACCCGTGTCCCCTGCATCGGCAGGCAGACTCTCAACCACTGCGCCACCAGGGAAGCCCCAAAGCTGGGTTTTGAACCCAAGTGCTGTTTTAAAATTTTTATTTTTTAAATTGTGGTAAAATATACATAAAATTTGCCATTTTAACCACATGTCAATGTACAGTTCTATGACATTAAGGACCTTCACATGGTTGTGCCAACACCATCATCCATCTCCAGCATTCACCTACTCAGTGGAAACTCTTGTACGCACTAAACAATAACGCCTCATCAGTCTTAGTCAGCTCAGGCTGCTGTAACAAAAAAAACCATAGACTGGGTGCTTTAAGCAACAGACATTTACTTCTCACAGTTCTGGAAGCTGGGAAGTTCAAGATCAAGGTGCCAGCAGATTTGATTCCTGGCGAGGGCTCTCTTCCTGGCTTGCAGGCGGCCGTGTTCTCACTGTGCCTTTCCATGGCCCTTCCTCAGTGTGTTCACGGAGGGAGAGAGAGCTCTCCTCCTCTTCGTTTTTTTTTTTTTTTTTTGCGGTACGCGGGCCTCTCACTGCTGTGGCCTCTCCCGCTGCAGAGCACAGGCTCTGGACGCGCAGGCTCAGTGGCCATGGCTCATGGGCCCAGCCGCTCCGCGGCACGTGGGATCCTCCCGGACCGGGGCACGAACTCGCGTCCCCTGCATCAGCAGGCGGACTCCCAACCACTGCGCCACCAGGGAAGCCCCTCCTCCTCTTCTTTTAAGGGCATTAATCTCATCATAAAGACCCCACCCTCATGACCTCATCTAGACCTAGTCACCTCTCAAAGGCCCCACCTTTTAATACCATCGCACTGGGGGCTAGGGCTTCAGCATATAAATTTAGGGGAACAAACACCATCTCCCCTCCCCCCATGAGCCCTGATGCGCTGACATCGAATTCTGTGCTCTTTCCTCCGTTGCTTAGTACAGATGGAGCCTTTTTCTATGGAAGCAGCTCTTGGAGAAGAAATAGAGTCTCACTAAGGTGACATTTCTTAGCGAGAGGGAGAAGTGCAGAATGAGGCTGAAAGCGAGACCATTTTCTAGACACCTTAGATGGCAATCCAGCTCTTCACCTGGCACGTCTCCCTCCCCAAAGCTGGGGATGGGGGTGAAATCCATAATTTTTCCAGCAAAGGCCCAAGCCCAGGATGTGGCTGGGCTGCCCTGTGACCAGGGTCTGGCGGGGCATGTGGTCCACATTTCAGGCTGAGGAGGGGGACCCTGGCCTCTCCTGGGATATCTTCCTCCCCCAAGCTGGCAGTCACCACTCTGTGCTGCCCGTGCGCTATTTTGAAGAGGAGCGCAGGAGAGGATCCGGCAACACTGGTCCCACCGTGTGACCGGGGGAAGGTGCCGTCCTCTCTGTCCATCCATCTTCCTGTCAGCAGGAGGCCTTGCTCCTTCCACACTCCTGAGGAGACGTGTTTCCCTCTAATTCCTGGCTTATTTGTGAAGTTAGGACCATACAGCACAATGTTCTCTTAAGACTAACCTATCAGGGTCCACGAGCACCCGTGGAGCCCCCCCAGCTGCCAGGCCCTTCCTGAAATAGCTGCTCCTCCCTCCTGCCCTACTGTCTCACAGTGGCAACTGGGACATAATGGGAAGCATCACTGGGCAGTTGGAAAGATAGGAGTTCCAATTTGGCTTTATCATTCACTCACTGTGTGACCTTAAACAAATGGCTTCACCTCTCTTCAATTTCCTACTTGTAAACAAAACAAAACAAAAACAGGAATGATAGTAATATCCAGAAAACGGAGATCCCATTTGGAAAGCACCTAGCCATGGTACCAACACAAAGCGGGCACTCAAGAAATACCAGTAGGGGTTTCCCTGGCGGCGCAGTGGTTGGGAGTCCGCCTGCCGATGCAGGGGACGCGGGTTCGTGCCCCGGTCCGGGAAGATCCCACGTGCCGCGGAGCGGCTGGGCCCGTGAGCCATGGCCGCTGAGCCTGCGCGTCCGGAGCCTGTGTTCCACAGCGGGAGAGGCCACAACAGTGAGAGGCCCACGTACCAGTGAGAGGCCCGCGTACCACAAAAAAAAAAAAAAAAAAGAAAGAAAGAAATACCAGTAGCCTCACACCTTCCCTGGGCCTCAGTTTTCTCATCAATGAAGTGGGAATTTCAGAGGGAGTTTGGAAAGACTGAATGAAGAGTGTGTGGAAAGTCTGGTACACTGAGGCTTAGCTAGTATCACTCCTTCCTCCCTTTGCAGTTTGGAGCCCAGCAGACATGGATCCTAAAAGTAGGGGAGGCTTTGCAGGCTTTCTGGGCAGTGGGCATTTCGATGACCGTCCTGGGAGGAATGGCCCCTGTAGTATGTCCCTCGTCCACCATGGTTTTGTTAACGCTTGGTGGTGTTCACTGAGATACTGGGACATCCATGGCAGTTAGTAATGGGTAACATTAAATTATTAGCTTAGAACATGGGTCAAGTTCATTCTTTCAGAATAAGTGTTCCACCCATTCCTGTTCATTGGATCTCTGGTCCTGTGATGTGTGTTCTCAAGGAATACTTCTGCGTGATGTACAGTAATACCCTCCTGACCCAAAAGAATCTAATCTGAAGCTTCATATATTAGGCATGTTCTCAAGGAATGAGAAAGAGCAAAACTACTACTGAATGACCAAAGTAACTGCTACAAACTCCACGTGCAAAAACTTAGCAAGATTCCTCCCAGAGCTGCCAGGCTTTCCCTTGGGACTTACAGAGTGTGACTCTTGGCATAGTTCTCTTTTAAGTTTGTGTGTGTGTGTGTGTGTGTGTGTGTGTGTGTGGTAAAATGCACATAACATGAGATGTACTACTTTAACCATTTTTAAGTGTACAGTTCAGTGGCATGAAAGACATTCGCATTGTTGTGTAGCCATCACCACCATCCAGGTCCAGAACTTTTTCATCTTCCCAAACTGAAACTGTACCTAACTCCCTATTCCTCCCTCCTCCAGCCCCTGGAAACCCCCATTTTACTTTCTGTCTCTATGAATTTGACTACTTTAGGTAACTCCTAAAAGTGGAATTGTACAGTATTTGGTCTTTTGTCACTGGCTTGTATCACTTAGCGTAATGTCCTCAAGGTTCATCCATGTAGCATGTGTCAGAATTTCCTTCCTTTTTAAGGCTGAATAACACCCTGTTGTGTGGATGGACCACATTTAATTAATTGCTCTGTCACTCCCAGTGCAGTTTTTTTTTTGCAGTACGCGGGCCTCTCACTGTTGTGGCCTCTCCCGTTGCAGAGCACAGGCTCCGGACACACAGGCTCAGCAGCCATGGCTTACGGGCCCAGCCGCTCCGCGGCATGTGGGATCTTCCCGGACCGGGGCACGAACCCGTGTCCCCTGCATCGGCAGGCGGACTCTCAACCACTGCACCACCAGGGAAGCCCCCAGTGCAGTTTTAACGAACTTGCTCTCTTCCCTCCGTGCTGACACATCCCAAGACCATATGACTTGACAGTAACCAGTGGCCCCTTCAGAGTTTACAAAACACTTTTACGTGTATGTTCTGTCCATCTCCTGTCTACTCTGTAAGGCAGATAGAATCCTGAAGGAGGTGAAGTAATCTGCTCCAAGTCCTACATTAGTAATTAGCAAAGCACACACTCAAACTCCGTCTAATGTCCAACTCCAAATTCCATGTTATGTCTCCTAGAAAGCTCTGTTCTGTTGAGGCCGGGCTCATATTCAAAATATTGAACGAACTGTGAGGCACAGCCACCAACTGATCTCCTCAGGAGGGAGGTCGCCCCGAGGCCCCTGCTGTGCCAGGATGAACCCTAGGGCAATCGGGCAGGGGCGCTCAGGGTGTTCCAACCAATGGCTAATCGTTAATCGGTGCAGAAATACTTAACAAATACTTCAGGTCCATGGTCCGGAGGCACGTCACTGATTGTCACTCCTGGGATTGGGTTCTAGTGGGATTTACAGAGGTGGAGGCAGTGTTGTAAGAAGGGGCTGATAAATCCATTTTTGGAAATCAAGACTGGAAAATGTGGCCCCGAGAAGTGTTTCCTTTATCGAATCTGTCACCCAGTGCAAGAAGTGACGCAACTGCTTCTTTTTTTTAACTTCATTTTTTATTGAAGTATAGTTGATTTACAGTGTTGTGTCAGTCTCTGCTGTGCAGCAAAGTGAAGATACTTGCACCCCTCTGTGCACAGCAGGACTATTCACAATAGCCAAGACATGGAAACAACCTAAATGTCCATCAACAGAGGAATGGATAAAGAAGATGTGGTACATAGATACAATGGAATTCTACTCAGCCATATAAAAGAACGAAATAATGCCATTTGCAGCAACATGGATGGACCTAGAGATTCTCATACTGAGTGAAATAAGTCAGACAGAGAAAGGCGAATATCATATGATATCACATATATGTGGAATCTAAACTATGACACAAATGAACCTATCTACAAAACAGAACCAGACTCACAGACATAGAGAGAGCAGACTTGTGGTTGCCAAGGGGTCAGGGGGAGGCAAGGACTAGGAGTTTGGGGTTGGTAGACAGGAATGTTTCTGATTGGGTGACTTATTCCCAACGGTGGGCTCCACGCTGGTGCAGGGTCTGAGCAAGAGCACATGGGATGCCGGGGCGGGGAGGCGGGCAGCCAGCACCCCAACATGAGTGTGGCTGGCACACATCCCTCCCCATTTGGGACCTCAGCTTCCCCACTGGCAAGAGGGGGTATCGCCAGGGTCCCCAGAGAAGAATGTGGAAGTGAAGGTAGTTAGGACTACTGGGCAGGGGGACCTTGACTTGGGTCCCTTTTAGTCCCAAACCACTGACTAATTTTAGGAAGTTGCTTACCTTTTCTTGGCCCAAGAGAAGGTCTCTTTCAATTTTCACATTCTGCAACTCTCTGGAATATTTACCCCTACTCAATTCCAAAATGTATTAAGCCTGCTCACAGTTGTACAGGAAAATTAAAAGAATACAGAATAAAATCCCAGTTACAAGAGACCAAAGAGGAGTTGGGCCAGGGTGCCTGAGTTGAATGGGGCTACGGTTGAGAGCTCCGTTTATCACTGAGCTTTCCGGCAGCTGAGGCAAAAAGGGCAACATGTCACACTCTCTGATCCAAGGGTGCTTCAGATTTTCCTTAAGAGGGAGAGACATCTTCCTGGCACTGAAGGGGTTTATTACCTGAGTCCTCATATCAAAGGCCGAAGCAACAAGGTCTGGCTGAAATTTTGTTACAAATGGACAGCTTTCATTTTGCTCCCTCATAAAACCTGAGGGCAAAGGCATTAAATTTTATCCCAGGGAAGGCCTTTCTATAGTTAAAATAATGAACTCTATGTATGTGACCTGACTTAAAACTGAGGCCCAACAAATGAATTAATAATCCATCTTGATGAGGGCCAGCACTGAGAATCTACAGGAATGAGCAGTTAACAGACTGTATCTCGCAAACATCAGCGTCTCGGTGAGTTTGGGGCAATTCTGAGTCCCGGTCATTTTGTGTTTACATTCTCTGGGGTGGGCCTGTTATGTTGTTAGTTTGAAACTCTGTGCCTTGGCACCAGGCAGCACAGGTACGTGCTGACACTCCATAAATACTTGTGGAATCATATGTTAGTTTCCAGACAAGGATTCAGGCCACAGAGGATCTGAGAGAATGTTTGGTTCGATGCCCTCATTTTACAGACAGGAGTCTGAGGCGCGGAGGGCATCTTGACCTGCTTGGATCACGTTGTGTTATCCAACGTGGTGGGTTTGGGTCCAGCACCCAGGCTTCGTCCCCCAGGCCCCGCTCAGCACTGTGTTGTTGCCAAAGCCTGGTACCCTGACCTTTTAGGATGGCAGTTGCTTTTGTACAATCTGGGAACTTGTCCGGCTCCCTCCTGCTTGATTCAGGGGGAGACCATTCATCTACTAATCGATATAGTCCAAACCTGGTTTGCGTAGTAAACCTATTTTACAGATGAGTAAACTGAGGCTCAGAGAAGACAAATGCTGTGTTCATGGATCATGCTTCCAGTAGGTATGGGCAGAGAGGTGTCCCTAGATCAGTGGAACTTACACTTGATTGTACACACCAATCACTCAGGGGTCTCTCTGGAATGCAGATTCTGGTTTAGGAGATGTAGGGCCTGAGATTCTGCATTTCTAACCAGCTCCTGGGTGATGCTGACACCGCTGGTCCTAAGACCACGCTTGTGCAGCCAGGCTCTAGACCGGTGGCTCTCAGGCTTGGCTGTGCATTGTAATCACCTGGGGAGCTTTGAACACGAGGGGCCTGTACCCCACCCCCAGAGATCAGCGTGCAGCCTGAGCACAGGAAGCGTTCCCTGGGTGATTCTAATGTGCAGTGAATATCTAAGAACTGCTGCCCTAGCCCAGCGCTTCTCAAAATGTCAGGGTGCATCAGAATCGCCCGGGAGTGCTCGCTCAAACCCAGATTCTTGAGCCCCACCCCCAGAGATGCTATTCTGAAGGTTCTGAGAGCAGGGCCTGAGAACTCACATGCCGAACGGATGTCTAGGTGGTGCCAACCCTGCTGGTACAGGACTGCTCTCTGAGTGGCACGGCTGTACCCGCCAGCGTCTCAAAGGGTGGGCCCTGGATGAGCAGCATCAGCAACATTTGGGAACTTGTTAGAAATGCAGATTCTCGGGCCCCACCCCAGACACATTGAATCCGAAACCCTGGGGGTGGGGTCCAGCAGTCTGTATTTTAGCAACCCTCTTCTCACCCCCCGGGCAATACTGATGCACTCTGAAGTTTGAGAGCCCCCGCTATAGACCTTTAGGCATCATTGCACCTGGAAAGGATCCCGGCTCCATCTGCTCAGCTTGGGCTGAAAGGTGAGCTTGGTGCCCTGGAGGAAGCCTAGCACTCGGGACGCTGAAGATCATTCTTTGGTTCCCAGGGAGCCAGGCGGCCCACACCTGCTGGGCGTGAGTCAGCACCACATGGAAATCAGAAGCGCCTCTGCTTGGCCCAGACCAGATGCATCACAAGCTTCTCTCCACCGTGAACTGTCAGAAGCAAGAACATCTGTTAAATTGTTCTCACTTTCATGTTCTGTGCGGAGTAAGAGTTAAATTGCCAAATGCTGTCAGACAGCCTTCTGTTGCCCCGGCAACACCCTGCAGCTGCTTGAAAGGGAGAGATGGTGCTTTCAGGCCCCAAGCCCTCACTCCCGCATGCCTCAAGTGAGCTGTTTGCTGTCCCGGTTTTCCTTCTGGAAAGAGCATATAATCCAGAACGGCTCCCACAGGGCCCCTGAGGGCCTGCGATTATCATGTAAAATGACCGGAAAGCCAGGAGGATGGCCATATTCTTGTATTCTTCCTCCCTGCGTCCATACAGCAAATTATCCGTGTGCATAGGCGCTGTGCTAGGTGCCAGCGGTCCACGGCGAGCCCGGCAGCTTCTCGTGTAGGCGTGTCTGGGGGCCCTCAGAGCCTTCAGGGACCACGGTGCTTGGGGAGGGGTGTGTGTCATGATTGTTTTCCTGCCCCGAATGTGGGAAATCTGGGGTCCTGTGACTGGGAACTGTTCCTCCATCTGTGCCTTTGTGCCTCTGGGGCTGAGCTCCGGCCCTGAGCAAGGCTGTGTCTTCAGGACAGGCCTGGGGGTTCAGTGTGCTCAGTCCTGCAGAGCTGAGAAGACCGGTGTCCTGGGAGCCCCCTCTGGAGGCCATGGGGTGGAGGGTTCAGAGAATCAGCCACTAATGTCTCCCACAACTGCCTCTCCATGCAGGCTGTCTCCTGGGACACATAGATGCAGCCCTGTACCGGGGAGGTCAGTTGGGACAGTGAATGCAGCCCAGGCACCCAGGAGAAGGTTCTCAGAATTCACAGACCACAGGTGGTACCCTGGGCTGATACCTGAGGGCTGGGGACACCCTCCCGTCTGTGGATTCTGGGTGGCTGGGATGCCCCACCTGGGGTACCAGGCACACTGGGCTCTTCCACCACCACTGACTCTGCAGCCCCTGAAGGTTGGGGATGGGAGCGTAGCAGGAGACGGTGGAATTCTAAGAGCGATCGCGTCTCTGCTCTGTGCCGCTCACTGTGCTGGATGGTTCACACACTGCTCACAGCTACCCTCTGAGTGGGTGCTACATTGCCATTACAGAGACACAGAAACGAAGGCTTAGAGAGAGGTCTAGTAACTTCCCCCCCTGGCACATGGCTGTGAGCTAGGAGGTGAATTCCCGACTGACCCCAAAGTTCATTTTCTACTCATTTCATTCACTGAATGAATGATTAAGAGCCTACTTTGCACCAGGCACTGTTTTAGGTGCTGGGGATTCACACCAAGCAGGACTCCCTGCCCTCGTGCCATGATCATCCTAGTAAGGGCAGACTGACAGTAAACAGGTACCTAAGTGAAGCAGTGGGAATAGGAGAGATAGTAAAGATGGCTTAGAGAAGAGTAAAGCAGAAAAGGGGACGAGGAGTGTTTGGTGGGGGCTGGGGGCTGGGGGGCAGGGTGCTGCTCTTTTACATGGGGTGGTCGGGAGAGGCCTCGCTGATAAACAGGCCTGAAGAGGAGAGCTGTGTGTGCCTCTGGGGAAAGAGTGTTGCAGGCAGAGAGAGCAGGTAGTGCAAAGGCCCTGAGGCAGGAGCAGGCTTTAGAGCACCTGTGGGACTAAAGCCAAATGAGTGAGGGGGAGAGGTGGGCAAGGACACGAGGAAGCAGGGGCTTTTGTTGAGTCCGTGGCCGTGCCTCTGAGTGAGTATGAGGCTGCACTGGGTATTCAGTCTACCGTCGGGGCCCAGGGTGGTTGCAGGGGGACCAGTGAGGATGCCCAGGCTCAGAGGGCAGTCGTTACTTGGAAATTCAGACAGGGGCCAAAACAGATCCTATCTACTTCAAAAACAGGATATATCAGCTTAAAAATGCAGCAGTGGAGATAATTGCTATTGAGCCAAATCCCCTTGCAAGTTCCAAAGAGGCAAAATATAAAAAAGAAATAATAATACACGTGCACCCTCTAGAGAAAGTCCTTCCTGGCCCACAGCTTCAGAAGGAGGCAGTCAAGCCCCTTCTCCCTCTTAGAGCACCAGGGGATATCCCTCTGAGGCTTGCTACAGCCAAACTCCAAACCCCTCAGTGGCAAACTGGGCTGAAGAGAGAGTTGGGGGGCTGCAGAAATGTAGCAGGAGACTCTGTCACCCAACGCAGGTTGAGGAACTGAGTCGCACCGGGTGATTTAATAACCTCTCCACTGTATGGTAATATTATGCTTTGGAAAAAAGCATTTAAGCCTACTTATGGTTTGCATTTTCTTTTTTTCTTTTTTTAAAGAAGATGTTGGGGGTAGGAGTTTATTAATTAATTTATTTTTGCTGTGTTGGGTCTTCGTTTCTGTGCGAGGGCTTTCTCTAGTTGTGGCAAGCGGGGGCCACTCTTCATCGCGGTGCGCGGGCCTCTCACTGTCACGGCCTCTCTTGTTGCGGAGCACAGGCTCCAGACGCGCAGGCTCAGTAGTTGTGGCTCACGGGCCTAGTTGCTCCGCGGCATGTGGGATCTTCCCAGACCAGGGCTCGAACCCGTGTCCCCTGCATTAGCAGGCAGATTCTCAACCACTGTGCCACAGGGAAGCCGTGCATTTTCTTACCTCTTAAAAAAGATTGAAAATAAGTCCCCTCCGTGCTCTCAGAAGGTACACCTGCTCGCCACTCGGGCACCAACCCCCCACCACCAGAAGTGGAAGTGGCAGTTAAGCCAAGATCCTTCGTTGTACTTCAGAGAACAGTGCAGGCAGGGCAGCATTTAAGGGAGAAGGTGCTTGACACTCTCCCCTGAATAAAAGGTACAGCTTTTACTCTAAAAAGGTGGTGTGTAATTAGACATGCATTTTGTATCTGATGAGTGAGAAATGCCCCCATTTTATTACCAGTGAAATAACTATTCTTGTGGCCCTTGGCATGGTGAGAGGTCCCAGTCACAGCCCCTGGCCTTCCTTCTTTCTCTCGAGACACCCACACCCTCGCGTTAAAAAAGTGAAAAGAGGCGAATCAGAGTACACATTTCCTGTTTTCCAACCCCCTGGGCCAGGATGATCCTGATGGCATGCTGGAGCCGTTTCCAGCCTCCATCCAGGTGGGTCCCTGTGCATGAGGTTCTGCCCAAAGGGACAGTCTTGAAATTCTCCTGGATTTCTTCATTTATGCACTCATCGGAGGTTTCCTGTTTCTCCCCCCACGTGTCAGGGGGGTCTGGATTCTGGCTCATGGCGAGTCCCACCCCTGACACCTGTTTCTGCCGCCGGCCCCGGCCAGGCTGGTAGGAAGTCACACAGCTCTCGGTCTAAAAGCTGTTCTGTGTCATGACTTCTGTCCTCCCCACTGCCCACCGTCACTCACACCACTGCCCTTTCTTGTCTAGAAAGTGGCCAAGAGCCAGTTGGCTACCCCATGGCATCCAGCTTCCCCGCTGGTGGGCACACAAGAGCCAGAGCCAGCTTCTTAATCAGTAGATTGGATCTTGCCACTTTGCTGTTTAAATCTTTAAATCTTATCATTCTAAAGCCTTCCCTTTTTACTGAGGAAAAAGCCCACCTTCTTGTGGGGGCTTATGGGTCACCTCTGCTTTCCTCTCTGACCTCGTGTCATGGTGTTTGCTGTCCCCTGCTCACCGTGCCTCAGCCATTCCGGGGACCTGCCCTCTGCCTGCAGCATTCTTACCCTGGACCTCAGGTCTCAGGACACGTGTCCCTTCCTCAGAGAGACCTTCTTATTGGTCAGTCCAACCTGGGCACGCCCGGGCATTCCCTGTCACATGGCCCTAGATTTGTTCTCTTGATGCCAGCTGTATCCCAAGTGCCTAGAACCATTCCTGCTGTGTGTCAGGCTCTTAAATACTATTTGTTGAAGGTGTGAGTGGTTAAATGGATGAGGGGGTGAGAGTGAGTGAAAATTCAGGCCTTGGGACGTGCGGCGGCTTTGATGTCAGACCCGAAGTTCTGATTCTCTGTGACCTTGGACAAATCCTTGGCCACCTCTGAGCCTCTGCTTCCTTACCTGTAAATGGAGAACAACCCTCCCTCGCTGGACTATTTTGGGGATCAAATCAGATAATCATGCCTCAGTGGCAGACCCAGGGTGGAAATTCACAAGGTTTCTTTCCCTTACCCTCCAGCAGAGGTGGTGTAGGGTTACTCCCTGATCAAAGGAAAGGCCTCAGCTCACACTTCAATCTGCTTCTCTCCTGCCTTTGGGAGCATGTGCATCCTTTCCCCGGGACTGGGCTGTCAAGGCTATGCTTCTAACACTGCGTGATAGTCATGGGTTAATGGGTTTGAGGCTTCCCTTGACATCCTGGAAACTATACCTGGACCCACCTCCCTGGGAAGAGATCTGTGTGCACTCCCTGTCAGGAGGCAGCCTGGACCTCGGGCAGGTTGAAGACAGGGCCCAGACGACGTGAAGTGAGCAGGGCGCCAGGGCACAAAGTCAGGAGGCCGTCACTCTTGGGGCTGTGCAAGGGCAGGGTTGCACCTGAGAGCGGGGGACACCTTGAATTCTCTCCCTTCACCCCTCATGGCTCCAGCCATTTGTTTGGAAGGGACCCTGAGAAGGACCTCCCACCCATTCCTGCCCCCGGAGCACGGGGTATCCAGCTCCGTAGACGGTTGACTCTTCTGTGTCTTCCTCCTGTCTTCTCTGAACTGGGTGGTACGGACTGAATGCTTGTGTCCCCCTCCAGAAGTCATGTGTTGAAGCACTAACTCCTAAGGCAATGGCACCCTGATTTGGGAGGTAATGAGCTTTAAGTGAGACCATGAGGGTGGGGCCCCTGTGACGGGATTGTGTCCTTATAAGAAGAGGAGGAGATCAGAGCTCTGTTTCTCCACCGGGTAAGGACACAGTGAGAAGGTCGCCATCTGCAAGCCAGGAGGGGAGCCCTCGCCAAGACCTGAGCCTGCTGGCACCTTGATCTTGGACTTCCCAGCCTCCAGAATGTGAGCAATGATGTCTGTCTGTTGTTTAAGTGCTCCTCCCACAGCCGCAGTCTGCAGTATTTGGTTAGAGCAGTCCCAGCTGACGGAGACGGTGGACAAGATGTCTCCGTATAATGTCCATCCATTGCTCCCTGCCCTCCGGGGTCACAGGGGACAGGTGGCAGCAGAGGGGCCCAGTTCCTCTGTCATTTCTGCCGTCTCCACGCCAAGCTCACTGCAGAGGGGTGAGAGGAGAGGCACCGGAGAAACCCTTCAGCCACCCTGGAGGGTGGGGAAAGCCACGTGGACTGTCCTTATCCCTGCGTGAGTCCACGTGCAGGAGCCCCAGAGCACGTGGAGCCCAGGGTGACCAGGCGAGGTGGTCAGAACTCAGGGCATCAGCACCCCACTTCTGGCAGCAGGAGCCCTGGAGAAAGGTGTCCTCCAGCCTCCAGGAAGTTTGGGGCCCCTTCTCGGGCTTAATGTTTTCCCGTTGAAGCATAGACGTGTCTTTTGCACAGAAGGAGGGACCCGTTTCCCAAAGCAGGTGCTGCTCCCAGGCCTGGCTGCCCAGCCCTCAGGGCAGGGTGCCCACAGCACAGTCAGCATTCCTGACGCCTCCCCTGTGTCCTGTCTCCAGGGACTCTCAGACTTGGTGTTACTTTCTCAGCTGAACGCCTCGTGCCTTGTGGGATAGAGACGAAGGAGTGAGTCAGCCCGTGCAAAGATGAGAAATTGCAGCTGAAATGGTACCGCCTTTGTCAGCTAGTGACCGGCCTGCTTCTCCATCTGGAAATGGAGAACAGGGGTGGGAGTGGCCTCAGCTCTTCCCACCCCTGCTTCTGTGACTCCACCCCTGACAGCAGCGGGCACGCCCCTTCCCAGGTGACAGACGCCTCCGAAACTGCCCATCCTGCCAATGGATATTCGTGTCTCGGGATGACCCCCGCCCAGCATAACTCTCCGTGGGCCCTTCTGGGAGAATGGTGTCACCCACCAGGCAGCTCATTGTCACTTTCGATGGAACCACATGAAGCACAGTGAAAACCAAGATGAACGTCCTAATCACATAATTACATTAGTGCCGGCTCCAAAGAGTCAGCAGGCTCCCCGAGTCCCAGGGTTCGGTCCTGTTTCCCAGCCTCCTCACAGATGGCACGTATAGAACATTCCTTTTCCAGACGACTTGCCTTGGTTATCATCCAGGCAGGGGAACTGAATCTCATGGAAGGGCTGTGCAGAGTCCAGTTGGAGACTATTTTGAGATTCAGGGATTAGATAAGCAGGGCTAAGAGCCATTTAGATCTTCTAGCCTGACGCAAATGAGGGAAACTGAGACCCAGAAAGGGCGAGTGACTTACCCAAGGTCACACAGCACTCCCCTGGACCAACAGACTTTACAAATCACCATGATTTCTTCCACTTGTTTTGGTCTAGTACATATAGGAAACGTCTGTTTCATTACAAATCTAACTATAATAACTTGTTTTTAGCAGTTAAAAAATAAGCCTTAAAAAAGAATAATATATTGGGGTTCATTCTGAGATTAGGTGTACTTGTCGGCCCTTCATTTGGTTTAGTTCAAGTTTCTGGACCAAACATGACCAATTCTGATCTGAATGGATTTCCTCAGTCTCCAGTTTGGCTGGTTTGGAGGAGGGAAGGAGAGGCCTGCCCTGGGTTGGGGTGAAGTTCCCCTTGGCGAGCCCCATCCTCCCCCCGGCAGTGGGACTGGATGCCAGGGAGGGCTGGAAACACGCCACGGAGGGAGAGTGGGCCTCAGCAGGTGGAGTCTCCATCTGTCCAGCCGCCCGTCTCATCTCTTCTTCCTGTCGGTGACTGTGGCATCGGTACCCCAGGGCCTGCCTGTCTGTCTCCTGGGAGGCCGCCAGACGTTAGCACTTAATCCCTCAGTCACCAGGAGGCTGTCACTGCCAAGGGGGAGTGAGTGGGGTAGGGGACACGCAGGGGACCTCGGGTCTGCTTCTGGAAGCTCCCTCCAGGCCTGCGATGCCCAGCTGAGTGGAAGGACCTATCTGGAGGAAATGGGGTCTCCCTTCCCATGGGGACACAGCTGTGAGAGAGGCCTCACCTGTACCCAAGAAGCTGAAGGCAGTTTAATTCCAAATTCTGGTCCAGTCTCTCTCCCCACCCGCCAGCGGGGTGGAGGTGGTGTGGGAGATGCAGAGGGGGCAGCGGCCACTTTGCGGCGGTTGTTGGCTGTGGCCCCTTTCTTTGGCCCCTGCTGCTTTCTCCTGGGAAGCCCCCTGCCTGGCTGCGGGCCCCTCACTCCCTGGGGCTTGCCTGGCCTCTCGGCGCCAAGGTGGGAAGAGCTGTCCTTCCAGCGGTGTCCGCGCATCCCTGTGCCTGAGTGTCCCTGCTCCCCTCAGGTGAGCTCTCTGCCTCTTGGGAGATGTCTCCTTCGAGTGTGGGGCAGGCTCACTCCTGCCTCGTAGAAAGGGTGGCGCTGGCGCCCCAGGGCCGAGAAGATGGACCCCAAGTCAGGGCTAGAGGCGTGACAAGCTGCCAGCATCCCGCTACCATTCACCCAGGTGGGCGGTGCAGAAAGTAAAGGAGAATGAAGCCAAGCCGATGACCCCTGGGTTGAGGGGCGGGATCTGTCCCCCAGGCCCCGGAGGAAGGTTCTGAAGCTTTCCTTTCCAGCCGGAGGCAAATTGTGAGCGTAACGTGGTAGCCCAGCCCTCCTGCCCACCCCCTTTCCCCCCCCATAGCACCTGGCCCCAGAAGAGGACCCGTGAGGGGAGGCAGAAGACAGCAGAGAAATGCAGGCCGGGCGCCAGGAGACCTGGGAGGCATCGCAGCCAGGCGCTTCTCTTGGAGCCTCGGTCTTCTTTGTCTGTAAAGGAATTGGCTGGATTTCTGCCTCTTCTGCCTGTAACTTTCTGTTATTCTTGCAAAGCGAGACAGGATGTGCTACCTCCTTTGGCTTAAGTCAAAGGAATGACTGTCTAACAGCAGGAAGGGGACTGGAGTTTGAACCCCCAAGTTCAGAGCCCCTTCACCCCCACTCTGCACCCACCCGCCTCCTTGCCAGATGACCCCAGGGCCTGCACTCGCCCAGAAACCGTCAGCTGAAGGAACAGACAGAGATGTCCCTTCTCTGTGGACGGTCCTAGGACTCCATTAGTTTGCCACGACTTCGTGACACAGTGCCACAGACCGGAGGCTTAAGCAACAAGAACTTATCTTCTCATCGTTCCGGAGGCTGGAAGCCTGAGATCAGATGCCAGCGGGGCTGGTTTCTGCTGAAGCCTCTCTTCCTGGCTCGTGAGTGGCCGCCCTCTCCCCGTGTCCTCACGCGGCCCTCCGTCTGGTCTGGGTGAGCACAGAGGGCGAAATCGCTGGTGGCTCCTCTTCTTATAAGGACCCCGGTCCCATCAGGTTAGGGACCTAAATGAACCTTAACCACCTCCTTCATTGCCCTGCCTTCAGGTGCGGTGGGGGTGAGGACTTCGACATACGAATCAGGGGCGGGAGGACACAGCTCAGTCCCTGACAGCCGCCTCCGTGCTGTGTCCTCACATGGTCACCCCTTAGTCTGTGTGTCACCTGTGTCCTGATCTCCTCTTCTTACAAGGACACCTGTCACACTGGATCAAGGTCCACTCCTATGGCCTCATTTTACCCTAATTTCCTCTTTAAAGATTCTATCTGCAAATATACTCACAGTCGGAGGGGTTAGGACTTCAACATACACAGTTTAGCTCATAACAGAGTCCCTAGGCAGACGTTTCTGGGAGTGACTTCCCTGTAAACAGGGTGACAGCACTTCAGGGTGACGATGATGAGGGACGGAGCTGTGGGGAGGTAACAGGAGCAGGTAGCCACGCCACGTGGCGGCGGAGGGTGACCTTGGAGACGCCCAAAGACCAGCCTGGGCTGCTGTGCCTGACCTCAGGTCTTGGTGGGTGAAAGTCAGTGAGGCAACCTCATGGCCTCAGTGTCCTCGTCTGTAGAAGGGGAATGATGAAGCCCACCTTGTCTATGTCACAGACACAAAGGAAACGGGACAGTACGATGCACTGCGTACGCTGGTTGCTCTGTCTGCTTGGGGGAAACACATGTCTTTTGGGTGCAAGGATGAGTTTTTGTGGCTGGTCAGATGGACTTGTCTCTACAGAAAGGTGGCTTTGGAGCAAGGCGAGGCCATTCTTTGCGTAGAAGGAAGGGTGGGGGGCGGGGCGGGGGACATGGCCCATATGCTGCGACGCCGGGAACCCTTTGGGACGCCAGGAGCCATCATTCCTTTTATTTGAAACATTTCTCTCCCTTGTTTGGGGGGATAGTACCTTAAGCCACTGTCATCTTAGTGTGGATTAGCTTGATCAGTTTTTGTCTTCTGTGACAAAAGGAATTTGAAGAACACGAGTCCCGACTCTGGTTAAGGGGGAGGGGCCGGGACTGAGGAGGTGGGCTCCCGGCTGGCCCCTGGGGGCTCCTGCGGGGGTTCCAGGAGCCTTGCTAAGCTGCGTCAGTGGGGAATTTGGGCAGCAGTGATCCAACGAGCTGCCGAAAGACCAGCTTGAACACCTGGGTGACTTTTCCAGTGCTTTCCCTGGGGCACTGCTGATCCATCCATTGAGTTAATCAAGACTCATTCCTTCATTCACTCACAGAAATTAACTGAGCACCAGCCGCGAGCCTGGCCCTGTGTGGCCCAGTCCTTGTTCTAGGAGCTCATGTTCTTATGAGGGAGGCAAAGGAAAAACAAAACAAGCAACACAAAATTACAAGTATGTTAGAGTGTGCTGGGGGCTGTGGTGAAAGGTGCTGGGGCGGGAGGGGAACAGAGAGGGTGCCACACACTCCCCAGGGGAGCGGAGGGGAGGGGAGGAAGCGGACAATTCCCAGAAGGGATGTTTGGGCTGGGTGTTGAATAATGAGGAGTGAAAGGGAGAAGGGCATCCCAGGAGGCCACAGAGCGTGAACAAGGGAGTGGGGAAGGGTTTGGCCCTGGACGTGTTGAGGGGGGTGTCTTGGGATGGCCAGGAGGGAGATGCTGGGGCAGGTGGCTCAGGAGTCAGAGCCCACTTCCTCTCTGGGACTGCAGGGGGGACAGGACAGGGGAGTCTCAGCCACCCCAGCCCGACCTTCTTGCTGGCCTGGTGGGCCTGTCGTTCTCAGACAGCTGTGGCATCAGTGCCGGGCTCTGCCCAGTGGGACTCTCTGCAGGGCCAAGCGGGGCAGGGAGGTCTCACCCAGTGCTCGTGAGGTCCAGGCAGTGCGAATCCAGTGAAAGCTGCTGACTGACAGCTGCGAGAGACTAGCACCCAAATGGGGGGCCTGTAGCAGTGACTTGGTCACCCCATTCAGCCAGCCTCAGCCAGAGCCTGCTGGGTCCCTGCCAGGGTCTGGGCTGGCTGCTGCAGGGCCACAAGCATGGGAGACGGGGCCACTAAGCCCCTGGAGCTTATAGCTGGTGGCCCAGGGATGGTACTAGATGCAGAGTGATGGGCACAGTAAGGTGGGCACAGTGACCCCATGCAGTCCCCGTCCCGGGCCCCTTTTGCTGTGAGAAGGACCATGGATCTGTGTAGGGCTGGGCCCAGCATCGTGGCCCCACCCTCTTGCCCAGGGGCCAAGGGAATCACTGCACGGCCACTGTGCCCCTCCCAGCATTTTGACAAGTCATCCACGTTGAAATGGACATGCAGGGCTGCATGGAAAGAGGAGGTGGCCAGCGGGGGCAGAGACCAGGAGCTCATCCTGCCTCTGTCACACTGAAACTTGGACAAGCCTCTTTGAACCCCAGTTCCTTCTCTATATAAGGGGAGCCCCAGACCAGCTCACTCCATGTCTGACATCTCTCTGGGTGTCTGTCAGGGAAACAGGAGCCACACGGCTCAGGTTCCCCTCCCAGCTCTGCCACCTACCACTTGTGTGACCTTAGGCAAGTTATCTGACTTTCTTGTGCCTCAGTTTCTTCATCTGTAAAGTGGGACTATGGTAGAACCTACCTCACAGGTCACGTTAAGTGAATTAATACACACAAGGCACTTAGACCTGCATCTGACATAGGTCTCCACTCAATAAATGTTAGAAGGCAGAGAGAGAGAGTGAGAGAGACAATCTTGAAGAAGAATGACAAAGCTGGAGTAATTAAACTTCCTATTTTCCAACCTTACTACAAAGCTATAGCAAACAAGATAGTGGGGCTGCCATAAAGATAGACATGTAGGTCAATGAGACAGGATTGTCCAGAAATAAATCCTTACATTTATGTGCAGTTGATGTTTGCCAAGGGTTCCAAGACAGTTAAATGCGGAGAGAATAGTCTTTTCAGCACATGGTGCTGGGACAGCCAGCTCTCTACAAGCAAAAGAATGAACTTGGGCCTTACTTTACATCTTACATAAAGACCAACTTCAGTGGATCATAGGCCTAAACATAAGAGCTATAACTATAATACTCTCCGAAGAAAACACAGAAATAAATCTTCATGGCCTGGGGTTAGGCAAAACCTTCTTAGATGTGACACAAAAAGCACAAGCGACAAAAGAAAAAATAGACAAATTGGACTTTCATCAAAATTAAAAACTTCTGTGTTTCAGAGGACATCATCAAGAAAGTGAAAAGGCAAGCTACAGAATGGGAGAAGACAGTTGCAAATCATATATCTGATAAGGGGCTAGTCTCTAGATTACATAGAGAACTTTTACAAATCAGTAATAAAGAGATGAATAAGCCAGTTGATACAAGGACAAAAGATCTGACTGAACATTTTTCCAAAGAAGATATACAAATGGCCAATAAGCATATGAAAAGATACTCAACATCATTAGTCATTAGGGAAATGCACGTGAAAATCACAAGATACCACTTCACACCCATGAGGAAGACTAAAATTAAAGACAGCTAATAACAAACGTTGGCAAGGATGTGGAGAAATTACAGCCCTCCTGCATTGCTGGTGGGAATGTAAAATGGGGGATCCACTCTGGAAAATTGTCTGGCAGTTCCGCAAAAAGTTAAACCTAGAGTTACTATATGACCCAGCAATTCCACTCCTAGTTCTGTACCCAAGAGAACTGAAAACACATGTCCACACAAACATTTGTACATGAACGTTCACAGTAGCATTGTTCATAATAACCAAAAAGTGGAAACAACCCAAATGTCCATCAAGCAATAAATGGATAAACAAAAGGTAGTATATCCATGTAATGGAATATTATTCAGTAATAGAGAGGACTGGAGTGCTGACACATGCTACAGTGTGGATGGACCTTGAAAACAGTGTGAGAGAAGCCAGACAGAAGGACACATATTATATGATTCCATGTATAGGAAATGCCTGGGGTAGGCAAATCCATAGAGACAGAAAGTAGACTAGTGCTTGCCAGCTGCTGTGGTATGAGGAGTGGGGAGTGAGTGATACTGGGTCTGGAATTTCTTTCTGGGGTGATGGAAATGTTCTGCAATTAGGTAGCGGTGTTGGGCTGGCCTGGAGGCAGGTGGGGCTGAGGCATGGGGTGGGAGTTCTGGAAAGGCCTGAGACAGGCTCACAGAGGCAGTGGGAGGCCATGCTGGGCACCTGTGCTGAGCCCAGAGGAGAAAGACACAGCTGTACCTCTGGGCCTTCTCCTTCCCAACCACCCAGTCCCAGCTCCAGTTCACGCTGAAGCTGATCCCAGTTTCTTAGGGGCTGGATGCCCACTCCTCGCTCTGACCCCCTCCCTGGCTCAGGCTCCCCACACCCAGCTCAGCTTGGTAAGGAGGAAACCTCGTCCCTCCAGTCAGCTCCCCACCGAGGCCCCCTACCATGCACGGCCCATTTCACACTGGACCAAGCAGCAGTGGACGGTGGAGGGGCACAGGGATCCCGGACATCCCAGCACACGCAGATGTCCATCGGGGTCCCCTGCCCAGGAGGCACTCGACAGCCTCCTCCCTGAGGACGTCACCCGAGTAGGGAGCACAGGTCAGGCTGCATGTCCCCAGGCCTGCCCCTCACCCCCAGGGGAAGGTCAGTTCTGGTCCCAAACTCCCATTGATTGCCAGTAGATACGGAGTGAGATGAGGGGTGGTAAAGGCCACGTGGCCAGGCTTCTCATTTTACACGTGAGGACACTGGGGTCCTGAGAGGTCGAGGGACTTGTGTAAGGAGGTGGAGAGACTGGGGCACAAAGATCAGAAGGGAACAGTGCGATGTGTAATACACAAGAAGCTACTACTGTTATTGGACACTAAAGCCAAGCTCCTCGGTGATGAGCCCCAGGTCATCCCGTCTCCCCGCGTGCCTGCCCTGCCTGCAGCCCCGTCGCGTTCCTGCAGCCCCTGCTCAAGCCCGTTCCCGTCTCGGAGCTGTGGACCATCTGTTCCTTCCGCATGGCTGGGCCCCTGGCTCCACGCCGGCCTGTGCTCCGCGCATGCGCACACACACCCACGCGCCTTCCGCCGTCTCTATCCCTGGGCTTTGTTCGCGCCAGGCACTTATCACCCCGGAGATGATGTTACATAATTATTTGCTCCTTTGTTTATTGTCTGCCTCCACCTGGAACATGAGTTCAAGGGCTGGGGCCTGAGATGCCGTGTTCTCCAGGGTTCCCGAGTACCTGGTACAAGGGACTGCCCAGGGTAGCTGTCCCTGGGGAAGCTGGTGGACTCCGGTTGGGCAGCTCGTGGCGGTTTTGAAGACACCGTCACAGGCAGACAGTAGAGCACGCTGCTGAGGTTCTGGGGCTGAATCCCAGCTCCTCCACCCTTGCTGTGTGACCTTGGGCAGGTAACATACCATCTCTGGGCCAACCTCAGGTTGCTCATGTATAGAATAGCACAGTAATAGTACCTGCCTGATGGGGCAGCTAGATATGAGGGTTGTGTAAGGTGGCCCATGAGAAACTTCTAGCAAACTGCCTGCCTCATAGAAAACGTTCGACAGTTACTCATGGGCAACCTTGGCAGGGGAATGGTTTGGCCTGCGAGCGAAGGGTCTGGTGCCATTCAGCTGTATCGTATGCTTTTGCGTCTCAAATTCTGTTCAGAATGTGCTGAGGTATGAATTAATGAATAATTAAGCATTCTGTGTCTGAGGCTAGGCTTTATAGTCTTGTTACATATTCTTAGACCGAGACTTGTACGGACTTATCACTTTCTTCATTTGCACCTGTACAAAATCAAAAGAGAAGCCACAAGAGACCCTTATCCCCATTTTTTGGATGACGTGATTGGTGCTTAAGATGTCGATGTGATTCTGGCCATCTCAGGCCTGGTCAGCGGGGTGACAGAAAAGGCCTGGGCCCCTGGGCCCTGTTGTAGCCACCCTCTGCCCTGCCTGGGGCTGCTGGCCCAGCGTGGATGCCCTCTGCTCTCACAGGCTCCTAGGAGGGGCGCTTGCTGCGTCCTGACCTCGGGAGCCCTTGGGAGATGGGGCATCTGAGACTGGGCTGGGAGGGTGCCCTGTGCCATACTGGATTCAGGGGGCACCCAGTTAGCAGGGCCTAGAGGGTCTGGGGGCTGAGAGCAAAGAGGAGCCCCCATACTACCCACCGGCCAGGCCGAGACCGCCTGCAGGAAGCAGTGGAATCCCACTCTCCCCTGCTCAGAAGCTGTTCCTCCCTCTCAGCGTTGGCCTCCTCTGGTCCCAGCCACCCCCTCCCCATCCATCCTACCGTCTGTCCGTCCATCCATCCATCCATCCATCCATCCATCCATCCATGGGCTAGGGAGGATGGTAAGGTGAGAATAAGCCAGCTCATGACCTCAGAAAGCTCCAGTTTCAGCCCCATGGGTTATCTCTCATTAGAAAGATCCAGGAGAGGGCCATGGTGGAGGAACCGTAAGCTCAGCCTGTGCGCCCTGGGTCAAGGCAGGCGACACTGGGAAAGGGGCTTATGGCTGTAGAATTGGACCCTTTGGTATCTGAGGTTCTGCCCAGACTTCACTTCCTCCTGGAAGCTTCCTCACTCCCCCACGTTGGGTTAGGAGCTCCTCTTCTGTGCTCAGAGCCCCTCCTGCTTCAGGGTACAGTCCGTAGCCTCTGGCCCTTGACTCTATGTCGTTGGATGAGTTATTTATGCCCGTGTGTTTCAGTTTCTTCATCTGCAAAATGGGGGTAACAATAGATGCACCGTGTTCCGTAGCATCGTTCCACTTAGCATTAGGTGCCCTTGCCTGTATCCCTGCTGGATGGCAGCTCCTCTGGGGCCAGATCGCACCTGGCTCTGTGTCCAGCACGTGGGAGGCCTCCTGAACTCCTGTCAGGTGACCGTTCCATGAACGATGTGCCCTCCCGGCCACAAGAGCAAGAGGTCAGAGCCGCAAGGAGGGGACTGGGCCCAGGGCTGGCCCCCCGCACTTACAGCCTGTGCCCTGTGCTGCTGGGGGGCCACCGCCTTCTGCCCTGACTGCAGGGGAGACTCCAGACCACCCCTGGCTGGAACCTTAAGAAGGCGATGAGGAAAGGTCAGTGCAGGTGTGTCAGAGGGGTCGGCGGGTGTACACAAACGGAGAGAGAAGCCAGAGAGTCATTGTATTGTTTATTATTCTTCTTAAGCCCCGTCTGGTGTGGGCCTGAGAGGTAGTGCCGCTGCCTGAAAGCAGGGGATCGGGTGGGACGGACCCAGAAAGGACCCCCCCCGGCAGGTGATCTGAGCTCAAGGCCAGAGGCTGCCTCCCAGCCCACCCTCCCCCAGCCCAGGTGGAAATGACCAGCTCTCAGCCTGCCTACATGTATGAGGTGTTGCCCCGGCTCTGTGGCCTCGTCCCAGACACTGCGGCCGCCACCAAGAGGGGCCCGGCCCCCTGCAGGCTGTGGAGCAGTTAGAGAGAGTCTGCACGGCTGCCCCCTTGGACGTGGAGATCTGGAAAGAAGTTAGAAACGATCATTCAGCTCTTTATGGATGGGGAGGCTGGGGTCGGGTAAGGGAGACAAAGCCCCTTGCCAGGCTCTAAAGCCAGGCACCTGCAGAGGCAGCCCTGGCTGCCCGGCGTCCCGACTGTCATCTCAGTGCTCTTCCTACATCCCCTGTGTCCCCAGCAGCTCACTGGGACACCGTCACGGAGAGAACAGCACGAGTGGGAGGCTCACACAGCGAACTCTGGCCTGGGTGCCCTCTCTCGTGTCTGACTTCGGCGGCTTCCCAGGGAGGCTGGACTGCCCAGGGCGTTGGTAAGCGAGCTGGGCCTGGGCATCACCTGGAGATGGGCTCTAAGGTGTGGAAATGTCACTGGGCTCACTCCTGGTGCAGTGCAAACTCAACTAAATGTCACCTTCTATTCCTGTTTCTAGCCTGCTTCCCTGAAAATCTCCAGGAAACAACACACGTGATGTTGTCTGGCTTCCCAGAGTGGGGATGGGGACCTGAATATGGACGTGGGCTTGGAGGGGCAGAGGCTGATCTCCCGGGCAGCCCTGAGCCTCTCCCATGCAGGAGAGCAGTCTGCAGGGAGGTTGGGGGGGTGCCCAAGAGGAGATGGCCCAGGTCCTCCAGGGTGACCACTGATCTGGAAAGATCTCTGGGAAGCAGACCAGGCCCTACGAGGCCTGTGAGGTCAAGGTAGTGCCAGGGCCTGAGATTTCATCTGGTCTTATCTGCTCATTTCACTGAGAAGGAAACACGGGGGAGGAATGTCCCCAAGGCCACAGAGCCAGGACATGGTGCCAGCAGGACACAGCAGAAGAGCCTTGAAGCCAGGGTCAAATCCACCAGTGAGTGGTCCCATGGTTTCCTCCTCGATCCATCCCTCACTCTCCAAGGGCAGCGTTCACAGCTGGAAGGCAGTTTCCAGAGCCTAAACCACTAACCATGCCTGACACTGGTGCAGAGATTGTATCTTCCGTGGGTCAGAGAGGAAGCATGATGCAGAGGAAGAACACGGGGACTCGGGCTGGGTCCCCCGTGCCTGGCGCAGTGCCAGGCATGCAAGAGGGGTGTACATTGGGGAGGGGGCTGGATTGCAGCAGCGAAGCCCTCCTGAGAGTCTGAAAGGGACAAGTTCAGGGCACATGAAAGGACAAGATGGCCCACAAGGAGAATAAGCCCCAAGAGGTAGTATCAGGAAACCAGAACACCTCCTTGGACGTTTCAGAAAAATTCGTTTGCTACAGACCCAGGATGGACTAGAAAAGGGACGCTGGGACATGTTAGCCACACCCTGCATGAGAGGCTTATGACAAAGGTACAGGCGTGGCCTCCTGCCAAGTGCCCAGGGTCCCTCAGGGCCGCTGCCCTGGGCAGGGTCATGTTTATATGTTGATCGCGTGACTCAGAGCTCCAGCCGAAGTGCACGTGCCTTTACTGTGGGCCCCTCAAGGTCGTGAGGTACTTTGTCTTGTTTTCAATTTTTAAATTTTTTAAAATTAATTTTTATTGGAGTCTAGTTGCTTTACAGTGTTGTGTTAGTTTCTACTGTACAGCAAGATGAATCAGCTATATGTATACATATGTATGTGCCTTCTTTGGATTTCCTTCCCATTTAGGTCTCCACAGTGCGTTAAGTAGAGTTCCCCGTGCTATACAGTATTTTCTCATTAGTTGTCTATTTTATACATAGCATCAATAGTGTGTATGTGTCAATCCCAATCTCCCAGTTCCTCCCACCTCCCTTCCCCCTTGGTATCCATACATTTGTTCTCTACATCTGTGTCTCTATTTCTGCTTTGCAAATAAGATCATCTATACCATTTTGCTAGATTCCACACATATGTGTTAATATACGATTTTTGCTTTTTGGTTGTGAGGTACTTTGAACACACACTAATGTGTCCTTTGGGTGGAGCCGACCTCTCCCAAACTGCTCAGGCAGCTGGGTGCGGACCGGCCGCCTTGGATCGAACAAATCCGTTGCACCAGGATGCAGGCAGAGCAGCACTGGCTGGGCTGTTGTCAGAGTCTTCAGTTCTAATCTGGGGGAAGGTGAAACGGGCTTTCCCACGGTGGGCACTGCAGTGGTTCCGACTCCAAGCAGAAAAGCACAAGGGCGGCGCCAGGGATGGGCTTGGCTGGAAAGAGCCCGTGCCAGCTGGAGAGAGGAATGCAGTCACGTATTCACCCAGGACTGGGGACTTAGCTGGCCAGAGAGGGAGGCTTGAAGACAAGTTAGGGGTGGGGGGAAGAAGGGCAGGGAAGAGGGCCCCAGGTTCTGCTCTGGGCTGCCGCTCCCGGACGCCCCCAGTGGAGGATCCAGGCTGACCTGAGCCTTGAGAAGAGGGGGGCCTTCCTTACACCTACCCTGGAAGGTTGGACTATAAACTTCCTAGAGCACAAGGATTTTACTAGCAGCCTGCCCAGTCGGTTCATTCATTCATGAGACAAACACCAAATGCCCACCGCGTGTCTGACAGTGTGCCATGCACCAGGTATGCAAAGATAAACCCAAACCTCAAAACTTTGGTCTTGGGCTTCCCTGGTGGCTCAGTGGTTAAGAATCCGCCTGCCAATGCAAGGGATACGGGTTCGAGCCCTGGTCCGGGAAGATCCCACATGCTGCGGAGCAACTAAGCCCGTGCGCCACAACTACTGAGCCTGCACTCTAGAGCCCGCGTGCCACAACTACTGAGCCCGCGTGCTACGGCTACTGAAGCCCACGTGCCTAGAGCCCGTGCTCTGCAACAAGAGAAGCCACCGCAATGAGAAGCCCACGCACCGCAACGAAGAGTAGCCCCTGCTCCCGCAACTAGAGGAAAGCCCGCTCTCAGCAACAAAGACCCAACACAGCCAAAAAAAAAAAAAGAAAAGAAAAAACAAGCAAAAAAGCCCCAAAACGCATTGGTCTCTGTCCTTCTGGGAGTTTATAAGGCGGAACAAAAAGCATTTCTCCAACATGTAGGTTTGCAAAGGTGTTTTGATTTTTTAAATCAAGTTTCTTGCAGAGTCTCAGAGAAGGAGCAGTAACCCGGACCCCACTGTGCCGGTGGGAAAATGAGGCTAGTGGGGAAGTTTGCACCCACGTTCTGCTGTGCTGAGCCCTGGGATGTTGAGGGATGCTTAGGCCACCTTGCCACCAAGACCCTACATCCAGGAAGACTACCAGTGGTACCCACTGCAGCCACCTCCCTTCCCTGAAGCTTTGTGGAGCTTTTCTCTGCTATCTCCCCTGGGCCCGGCAAAGCAATGCCATTTCATGCCTGCTTTCACAGATGCATGCCCCACGCCGGCCACCACTGCTCAGCTGATGTCAGATGCTGGAGAGAAGGGCTAAAAATAGCTCCAATTTGACGCACTGCTCTTGGGGGCCAAGCTGGCAGCTGGCCCCTCCATCTTTCCTACACGCTGAAGGCATCTCAGCTGGAGTTGGGGGGGTGGGTGGGAGATGAGGTGGGGAATCAGAGGGGCTTTCAGGCCAGCCTGGCAGTGGAAGGTTGCAGAGTCCATTCTCAGACTCAGAAAGAGCCCATGGCCCACAGCCAGGGCTGCGTTGGTGCACTATTCCTGCTGTGCCAGCTTGGGGGCCCCTTGAGCCACCCAGACCTGCATTTGGGTGGTTTGAGGGGGTCCTCGGCTAGGACTTGTGTATGAACACACACATGTGTGTGCCCAAGTGGACACTGGGTACACCGCGCCGTGCCTACAATAAATTGAGAAGACACTTCCAGCCCCCGTGCTCCGTGAGTTGTGAGCCTCTGCCATCTGACAGCCCCGTAGCTTTGCTTCTCTCTGAAACTGTCCAGAGAGGGGCGAAAAACCTGCCTTGTTGTAACGTTATCCTGTCAGGCTGGTTGGTAAGTTATCTCTTGTCTCCAACCCAAATCATTCCTGATTTAATTGTTCTCCTGGCCTCCATTCGGGTCGTCTGCCTCGGGGAACATGTATTTTATGTATTTGAAGGTAGAGTTGCAGGCATCTCTTTGGTCAAATGAGACTGTCAGAGTAGGTGATAAATTCACCTTAGCAGCCTCTGATTTGATGTTTACTGTGGTGGGCTGGGGGCAGCGGCTGTACAGACGTCCCTCCTGGGGGTTAAGATCTAGCTGGAGGGGCATCTCTGTACATAAATGACTCCAGGACAGCGTGGGCTGCGAGGAGAGCTATCATAGGGGAGGGGAGGGGCTTCTAGGGGTGGAAAACAGGCGTGTAGCACAGCCAAACAAATCGAGGCTGAAATTTGGCTTTCCAACTTGGCATGCTATTTAACGCCTCTGAGCCTCAGTGTTCTGATGCGTAAAATGGGCTAATAATCTAATTCATAGAATTGTGGAAAGAAGTAAGTGAACTGAGGAGAGAGGGAATGAGAGAAAGATAAGGAACAGGAGAATATAGTGTCCTGGGTTAGGAGCACCCTCTCTGGAGTCCAGCGGCCTGGTATGAGTCCCGGTAGTGGTGTCCTCAGGTGCTTCAGTTTCTTCATCTGTACATGACTGTAAGGTTCTCATGTTAAATGACTTAATACCTGTAGAGAGTTTACACTGTGTCTGGTATGTAGGGAGAACCCAGTAAATGGAAGCTATTACTATACTGAGGACCCAGTATAAGGGGAGGATGGGAATACTTTGGCCTAGGCATGGAGTAAGGCACGTGGGGAGAGCTGGGCCTTGCCCAGGGGTGGCTGCTTGGGCGTGGAAACAACAGAAGCAAAGACACAGAGATGGACACATGCTGGGAAGGTCTGGGATGGGAAGGCCATCAGGTGTGGCCAGGGGTCCTGGGCAGGTGTGGGGTGGGGGAAGACAGGAGACTGGCCTGGTTGCACAGCCAATAGGGAACCACCCAGGTTACTGAGTCCAGGTTAGCCTTGATATCCTCATTTGTAATATGGGGATGGCGATAATAATAACCTGGCAGATGCTTGCAAGCTGAACCCTGATCCTGTCTGCAATAGCTCAGATGCTGGTGCCCCTGAGATCTGTGATGGTCTGGAAGAGCTTGAAGGACTTTTCTCTGTCCTGACCTGGGACCACAGGGGACAGCCGCGGGGGTTCCTACCTGGGCACAGAGTCTATGTCATGCAGGTGGGAGCACAGCCTTTTTGACATAGCAGCCTTGGAGCCCCCGTTAATGCCTGGTGACCCAGCTCAGCAGTCCTCAGCGGGTGACAAGCCCCAGACTGCCAAGGTTCCTGCACAAGCCCCATGCAGCCCGGGACCCTGAAACCTCCCCCACCCCCCTTTTGGGCCACTTTATTCTACAGCCACTGCATGGCCACCTGGCCCTAGACCCCTGGGATGTGGTCAGCAATGGAAAGGACACAAGGGGGGAGCTCCTCCCCCCCTCAAAAGATGGACCAGACGAGAGTGCAGATCACACAACGTCACGGTAGCCCTCAGTGCCTTTGCTGTGATCACAAGTCAGGATTCCCGAATCGGTCAGGCACAGGTGGAGGTGAAGCGGGACAAGTGTGAACAGGGCTGGGGGCTGCGCATGTTCAGATGTCAATGAGCCCTTGGGTGCTTTGGTGGCAGCTGGCCCAGCTCTGTCCTAGGTGTCGGGGGCAGGATGTTGTCTGACTGGTAGCTGCAGTGCCCCGTCCTCTCTAGGGTGGGTTCCCAGCTACCAGGAAGGGACGCGCATTTGGCTTTCCTCTGTGCCTGCTGTGATGACAGCGAATGGTCGGGGCAGGCAGGGACCCTCCCCCTCAGGGATCTGGGGTTGGATCATGTTGACGCAGGGATGTGATCACGGGCTACAGGTGTCTCTACAGGTGGAGCCCTGGACGTGTGCAGTGTTCGTGTGCGTGGTGGTTTGTGCATGTGTGTCTGTGTGGTGTTTGTGTGGAGTGTTCTTGTAGGTGGTGTGTGTGTGGCTGTGAGAGTGTGTTCCACGCCCACCCAGGATAAGGGTCAAATGCCCCTGGAGGTGTGGCTGCTTATATTTAAATACAACAGAAATATAGAGGTATTTTTAAAATTGAAGTATAGTTGACTTACAATATTATATTTGTTTCAGGTATATAGAAGGGTACTTTGATATCTTTATAGATTATACTCTGAACAAAGTAATTATAAAGTATTGACAGTATTCCTTGTGCTGTGCATTGCATCCTTGTGACTTATTTTACACCTTGCAGTTTGTCCCTCTTAATTCCTTTCACCTATCTTGCCCCTCCTGTCCCCTTAAGGGAGCTAATTTAAGTGGTAGGTATGTTTTTAAACTTCAATTTCCAATTGTTCATTAGTAGTCTACAGAAATATATTTAATTTTTATATGCTGACCTTGTATCATGAGACTTTGCTTAACTTGCCAATTAGTTCTATGAGCTTTTTTTGTATATTTCTTGGGATTTTCTATCTAGACCATCATGTCATTTACAAATAGGGACAGTTTTACTTCGTTCCTTGCAGTTTGTATATACTTTCTTTTTCCTGACTTACTGTAATGACTGGGACTTCTAGTATGATGTTGAATAGGAGGGGTGAGCTTAGACATTTTTGCCTTATTCCTGATCTTAAGAGGAAAGAATTCAGTCTTTTTATCATTAAGTGTGATATTAACTGTTAATTTTTTTTTTCTTTTGGCCGCGCTGCATGGCATGCGGGATCTTAGTTCCCTGACCAGGGATCAAACCCACGCCCCCTGCGGTGGAAGCGCAGAGTCCTAACCACTGGACCACCAGGGAATTCCCTAACTGTTAATTTTTATAGATATCCTTCATCTATGTCAGGTTAAGGAAATTCTTTTCTATTTGTAGTTTGCTGAGAGTTAAAAAAAAAAAAAGAATGGATGTTGAATTCTGTCAGATGCTTTCTTTCTGCATAAGTTAATGTGATATGTGGTTTTTCTTGTTAATATCATTGATTACATTTATTGATTTCTGAATATAGAATCAGCCTTACATTTCTAAGATAAACTCCAGTTGGCTGTGGAATATCATTCTTTCTGTATATCACTGAATTTGTTTTGCTAGTATTTTGTTGAAGATATTTGCACCTGTGTTTATAAGGGATATTATCTGTAGTTTTATTTTCTTGTATGGCATGTGTCTGGCTTTGATAGAGTAACGCTGACCCCATAAAGTGAACAGAGAAATGTTCTTTCCTCTTTTATTTTTTTTGGGGAAAAAAGTGTGTAGAATCGGGCTAGTTCTACTTTAAATGTTTGGTAGACTACTTTTTTTCTTAAAGCGGATTCTCTAAGCTTCAGGCCCCACAAAACCTAGACTCAGTCCTGTCTGGGGCTTTGAGGATGAGTTGCTGTCCACAATCAGAGATTTCAAAATGCTACTTCTGAGGCTGTCATAAGAAGCAGCAGGGGCCTGTAGGTGCAGACAGGTGAAATTATTCAGCCTCCTGCTTTTGCAGAAATCACTCATTTCCCTTAGATTTAGGCAGAGCTATAGCTGACTCCCAATGGGGTAACACGATTTGGGCAAGACCTCTGATTCGCCTGAACCGTGATTGACTATGTGACTTTGGGGAAATCACTCATCCTCTCTGAGTCTCCGATGAACCAACAGGAAAAAGATGACAAATGTGTCTCCTTCACAGTGCTGCTGTAAAAGTGAAAATGTGCTCAAAAAACTATAGAGAGTTCTCCTGGAGGTATAAGAAGCTTTAAACAGTTCCATGGTTTACAAAGTAAGGGGAGGAGATAGACTTGGAAGGAGAATAGTGTGGACCGAAGGAAAGACAGGAGGAGAGCCCCTTTGTGGGGGGTGGGGGGCAGTAATAGCTGCCATCCTCGGCTTCTGGTCTTCCATCTCTTCTCACAGGCATTACATCATTTGAGCCCTGAGACCCTCTAAGGGGACATGATGGCATGCATCTATTTGTTCAACACGTCCTAGGGTCCTACTCTGGGCCAGGCATTGTATAGATGAGGACACTGAGGCTCCATGAGGGTAGGAGATGTTCCCCAAGGCAACACAGCCAGTGACAGAACTGGAAGAGAGCCCAGGTGTTGGGGGCAAACAGTGATTTTCCACTGTAGTCAGGGGACCAAGTTGGACTAAGTTTAAAAGAGAAGGGACAACTGGTCTACCTCTGAGGGGCATGTGGGTAGGCGTTGAGAAGCACGGGCCCCAAAGCAGACTGCTGGGCTTGAAGCCCTCCTCAACCCCTTACTTAGCTGGGTAAACTGAAGCACATTTCTTAACCTCAGTGCTCCAGTTTACCATATGTTGAAGTGAGGGTAATAGTGCATCTACCTCATACATTTGTTGGAAGGATTAAATGAGCTAATAAGTACAAAATGCTCAGAACACTGCCTGGTACATATATATGAGTGCCACATAAACACTGGGTATTACTTGTAAAGATGCTAGGCCATCCTTAAGGCTCTAAGAAGCCACAGAAGGATGGAGTTAACAAAAGGTAGGCAGAAGCTTAGAGATCCTCCCGTCTGCCCTCTGTTTTGGATGAATACAGCAGGCCCAGCCCCGGGGGTGACTTGCCCAAGGTCGTGCAGCCCTGCAGACCATAGGCCAGGCCCAGCCTTCCTGAGTCCTCACTCCACGAGGACACGCTGTACCCCTGCTTTTAGATCCGTGCGTTTCATGATCCTTAGGAGAGAATGGTGTGACAGGAGGCTACACAAAATCCAGGCGGAAGCAAATCAGGAGGAGGAGAGTTGCATGTCTTCTCTCCCGCACTACCTTCCCGGGGGAGGTGAGCTTTCTGGAACCTGCCAGGGAACGGGAGGAGGTAAGGGAGCAGCAGCCCACCGTGTGTCGCCTGCAGATGCCGGGCTTTCCCGTGGGGACTCGTCACACCTGGGCCTGCCCCTCGGCCTCGCCTGCTGACCCTGCACCCCAACACTGCCGCCGAGTCGGGAAGGTGCCGGCCTTAGGGGGCCGCTGGCGGGGGATGAGATCACTGCGCGGAGCAGCCTTCCGGCGTGGCTTAGGGTCTGGCGCCACCTTGTGGCCACGGGCCAAGGCTGTCTGCACAGGGGCTGAAGGCTTAGCAAGAGGCCGCTGGCTGGGCGGCCCCAGAGCTCATCACCTAGACCCACTGTGGACTTTACAGGGTCTACTGGGAACCCAAGGACTTAAGGATAGAAGAGAGGGGTGCAGGAGCCAGAGGGGGTGGAATAGGTCGAAGGCCCTTGATTGGGCATTTTGAACCGGACTCTGATTTAGCTCCTCCTCCACGGTGGGTGACTGTGTGAGCTGGTGTCCCTGCGAGGCATGAGTTCCAGTTTGGGTCTTGGACTTGATCCCAGTGCACTCTGGGCTCCTAGCATCTGTTTGCTCATCGGTGGGGAGAGGCTCTGGCTTTGCCCACTCCCAGCCTCATCGGCTCCCATATTTGGGGATGTTCTCACAGAGGAAATGCAAGCTTGGTTTCTCTGGCAGATGTTACGGTTGAACAGGCATTTCTGGGCTCGTTGGCTTTCACTGCACTGGCCACGATGGGCAAAGGGGCTTGTGGCTTGGGGAACATGGGGGTGGAGTTGCTCCCTCTGCCCTGGTAGGGCAGACCTAGGAGCATCTGAGTGCCGCTGGTACCTTGGCCTGGGACCTGGACGCATAGGCTTGGCTCTGCTACATAATCAATCATTCCTCCACCTTGAGCCACCTTCTGAGTCTAGGAGAGCTAGAGGCTGTGGTCTGAGTGCACCCCTGAGAGAATATAGATGTGTGGTCTGGCCCCTGTGGGAGTCTGTGGCCCACAGTATTGTGCGTTGCAGGTGCCACGTCTGGGCAGAGCTGAGTCTTGGAGCACAGAGACCACATCTGACCTGGGAGACCCATGGCACCAAGGCACCGCCGGCCGCAGGGCCGTTCTGGGTGCCGGTGTGGAGCCTCTGGACCCGAAGCCCTGCTGCACCACCTCCACCCAGGCGCCCTCGTCCCCGCTGCTCCGCCCCCCGGGCCGTCATCCAGTCTGACTAACCCGACCCTCCCCTCTGCCCTAGGTTCAGAGTCTGGCTTCCCAGCGCCTCCCAACGACTGGTGACCCCATGTCCTTAGGGCCGGTGTCCCACCCAGGCTCTTCCTACCGCCACGTCAGCCAGGCGGTCTTCTCTTTCAGGCCCCAAGTTCCGATGTAGCTTCCCCTCCTTTGTCTCTTTCTCTTTCCATTCTCTCCTGCAGAGCTCTCTCCGTCTCTCTGTCTCTTCTCTCTGTGTCTGTCTCCGTCTCCCTCTCTGTCTCTCCATCTCTGTGTCTCTCTGTGTCTCTCTGTCTCGCTGTCCCTGTCTCTGACTTTGTCTGTCTCTTTCTCTCTGTGCCTCTGTCTTTCTGTTTCTGTCTCTCCCTATCTCTCTGTCTCTGTCTCTCTGTGTCTCTCTGTCTCTGTCTCTGTGTCTGTCTCTGTGTCTCTCTGTCTCTGTCTCTATGTGTGTCTCTCTGTCTCTGTGTGTCTCTCTGTGTGTCTCTCTGTCTCTGTCTCTCTCTGTGTCTCTCTGTCTCTGTGTCTCCCTGTGTCTCTCTGTCTCTCGGTGTCTCTCTGTCTCTGTCTCTGTCTTTCTGTGTCTCTTTATCTCTGTCTCTGTGTCTCCCTGTGTCTCTCTGTCTCTCTGTCTCTGTCTCTCTGTGTGTCTTTCTGTCTCTGTCTCTCAGTGACCCCATAGCTTTACGGGTCAGGTACAGCAACCTCCCTGCCCCTTTCCTAGCCCCTCCCCTGGTCCGTTGATTTTGGGAACTTACAGATGGAGGCCCAGAGAGAGGCAATGACTCATGGGAAGTGACGCAGCCAATAAATGACAGAACCTGGAATGGAATAGAATTCAGGGCCCTGTTTCACTTCAGAGCTTCAGTTTCCCCAGGTGTTAAATGATGACAACCAGACCTGCCCCACAGGGCACGGCAGGGCCTCCGGGAGATGCCCGGCCTGCAGTGCCTGGCGAGGCTGGCGCCCCCGGCCTCTCCACACTGGCCCCGACACTGTCCCCGCTGCGGTGCCTCCCTCCCCTTAGTTTTCTGCAGGGTTGTTCTCCGCTCACTCCAGGGAGTGTGTGTGCAGAAAATAAGGTGTCCATCCCAGCCCCCCCGGTGGGTCTTTTCAGAGATCCAGTCCCTTAAAGGCTCTTAGGAATCTAGAGAAGCAGCCATCAGGTGTTCATCAGGTGTCGGATGGGCTCACTGTCACCAGCACGTGGGGTTCAGATCACACCGATGGTTCAGGTGGGCTGCTTTGTGTCCCGATGCCCACTCTGGGGGACCCTAGCCCACTCGTTCCTCTGTGGGTCCAGTGCACGCTTAGCGCACAGGAGGGAGGCCCGCTGTTTTGGACCTGGAGAGGAGCATCAATTACAGTTTTAAATTATTTTACAAATGTATGTTTTTGTGTCTTTGCCTCTAAAGCATGGGCTTCTCTAACGTCGATGCAAGGTGAAGTGGTGACCCACTTCTCCCTTTGCTCCCGGGGGGTGGGGGTGTATAGAGCCCCTCCCTGTGAGCCTCTCAGAAATTCGGTGTAAACGTGGCATGAGCTGCCTTCGCCGTGTTGTGACAGTGCTGCCCTGCAGGAGTCTGAGCGCCGGGGACAGGAGGCTTCCGTCTGCATCCACAGCCACTGGGGAGATGGCGTGAACACAAACAAGCTCAGGTGTCCGTGAGAGACAGAGAAGACACGAGAAGGGGGGGGCGGGGAGAGAGACCGGGCGGTGGGACAGGAGGGGCGGGCAGGACCCCATGAGCCGAGGGAGGGGCTCGGATTTTATTCTGAACGTGATGGGAAGGCATGGGAGTGTTGAAAGAAGGTGGTGACGTGACTGCATTTGTGATTTTCACAAAGCACCTTGGCTGCTATGCAAAGAATGGGTTGTTCTGGGTCAAGAGTGGACCCTGGGAGACCAGTTAGGAGGCTTCTGCTTCGATCCAGGAGAGAGGGGTGGTGGCGGGGACCAGGCTGGCGGTGGTGATGGGGACAGAGAGAAGGGACCGTCCAGCAGCCCCAAGTGGGCCCCTGACGGTGCTTGAGGACAGTGGGGACTCTGTAGGGGGGTCAACCACGCTCTCAACCTCTGTGATTCCGGCTCGGCGGTTTAAAAGACACAATGATATACATTCCCAAGGGGCGGCTAGGGATGCAAGTGTGGTTGTGTCCTGTTGTCTGTGACCTCAGTTTATGGTGCATATTCTTTTTTTTTTTTTGCGATACGCGGGCCTCTCACTGTTGTGGCCTCTCCCATTGCGGAGCACAGGCTCCGGACGCGCAGGCTCAGCGGCCATGGCTCACGGGCCCAGCTGCCCCGCGGCATGTGGGATGTTCCCGGGGCCGGGGCACGAACCCATGTCCCCTGCATCGGCAGGCGGACTCTCCACCACTGCGCCACCAGGGAAGCCCAATGGTGCATATTCGTGATCCTAACTGGGCCTGCAAAGCTGTGCTTTCTGAACCTTGCTTTTGTCCCGGCGTTGCTGGTTCCTCTGGGCCTGGCCTGGCCCCAGGGACGGCTGGCTGGCTTGGATGCCACCCTCCATCCTCCCCTTGACTGTGGCTTGGAGACAAGCTTCCAAAGTTTAGGTGAAAGTGAGGCAGGCCTGGGGGCTTCCTCACGTGGACCTGGATACACGCCCAGCACGCGGATTATCTCCCTAATCTTCCCGCCAGCCGTGTGACGCTGTGATTCTGCTGTGTGAGAGAAGAGTAACAAGGACACGGAGTTGGGTAATTAGTCCAAAGTCCCGCAATGAGCAGGTGACAGAGCCGGGATTTGAACCCAGAGCCTGTGCCCTCCGCCTGCACCTGCTCCCTTTGCCCCTTGTCCCTCCCGGGTGGAGTGGGCTCAGTGCTTTGTGTGACTGAGTCCTGGGCTTCACCTGGATGGAGGCTCCACTGCAGGCCGTCCCTAGTGTAGACGGACGGAGGCTCCATTGCAGGCCGTCCCTAGTGTAGACAGATGGAGGCTCCACTGCAGGCCGTCCCTAGTGTAGACAGATGGAGGCTCCACTGCAGGCCGTCCCTAGTGTAGACGGATGGAGGCTCCATTGCAGGCCGTCCCTAGTGTAGAGGGATGGAGGCTCCATTGCAGGCCGTCCCTAGTGTAGACAGATGGAGGCTCCATTGCAGGCCGTCCCTAGTGTAGACAGATGGAGGCTCCACTGCAGGCCGTCCCTAGTGTAGACGGATGGAGGCTCCACTGCAGGCCGTCCCTAGTGTAGACGGACGGAGGCTCCATTGCAGGCCGTCCCTAGTGTAGACGGATGGAGGCTCCACTGCAGGCCGTCCCTAGTGTAGACGGATGGAGGCTCCATTGCAGGCCGTCCCTAGTGTAGAGGGATGGAGGCTCCATTGCAGGCCGTCCCTAGTGTAGACGGATGGAGGCTCCATTGCAGGCCGTCCCTAGTGTAGACGGATGGAGGCTCCATTGCAGACCGTCCCTAGTGTAGACGGATGGAGGCTCCATTGCAGGCCGTCCCTAGTGTAGACGGATGGAGGCTCCATTGCAGGCTGTCCCTAGTGTAGACGGATGGAGGCTCCATTGCAGGCCATCCCTAGTGTAGACAGATGGAGGCTCCACTGCAGGCCGTCCCTACTGTAGAGCAGGGCACGCACGAGCTTTGGTGTCCAGCAGCCTGGGGCCGCCTCCTGGTTGCTCCGCCCTCCGGGCCTGGAGCCTGTGGAAGTGAGTCCCGCCTGTCTGTCCTACGTGGGAACTACACCTGCCTGTCTCCTGGGACCCAGGCAACACGCAGTGGCCAGCCAGCCAGTGATACTTAGTAGGAGCTTCATAAATGCTAATTCCCTTCCCTCCTCCTCCAGAGAGGTGAAAACCCTGCAGGAAGGTTCCCCCTGGGACCCTGAACTCCAGCCAGCCCACCTGCCCCCTGAGCTCACCTGTGATGCTTCCCTGGCAGGCCTGTGAGATCGCCTGGTCCCACTCTTCCATTTCTTATTTTACAGATGAGCAAAGTGAGGCCAGGGAGGGGACAACTTGCCTGGGACCCGTTCCCTGGCCTGCCCCCACCCCACCCCACCCCGAAGCCTCAGCACCCCGTCTGTGGTCCGGCAGAACCCCTGGAGCTGGTCCAAGCACCCGGAAGACCTCAGCGCCCAGGAGGGGATGCTGGTGTGTGGGGACGGCCTGACCCTCCCACGGCGCCCACGCCGACCCACGCTCTCTGTGTTCTGTCCGTCTCTCGGCAGGTATATCCGCACCATGTACCTGGGGATTCAGAGCCAGCGGCAGAAGGAACACCAGCGACGCTTCTACTGGGCTATGATGTACGAATATGCAGACATTAACATGCTGCGCCTCCTGGAGACCTTCCTGGAAAGCGCCCCCCAACTGGTGCTACAGCTCTGCATCATGATCCAGAAGAGCCGCGCCGAGACGCTGCCCTGTGAGTCCCCTCCCCCTCCCCGGGGCTGGGGGCGTCGCCCTGGTCCCCGAGTCCCCACTCCCGGCACAGGATTTCCGCGCCCCTGCGTGCGAGACGGCCCCGCCTTCACGTGAGCAGAGCAGAGCCGGGTCTCCGTGTCCCTGGAGCAGCAGGGCGGAGGGCCCGAGTCTCCCAGTCCGGGGGGAGAGGCCCCTTGTCTCGGCGCTGGCCTGAGCCGCGGTGTTTGCACCTATGCGGGATATGGGGAAGATGCCTTAGGACAGCGCGTGCCCAGGAGGCTAAATCACTTCAGGCGGCATTAGCAGTTTTAGACGTTTTTAAGCTGTGGTGCTCTTGCTTCAAACCCATGTATAAAGGGTAGAAGCCCCACTTATAAAACAGGCTCCAGTAGCTCTGTTCTAGGTAGATGGGGATGGGGGTCCAGAGCCCAGCGTGCCCCGCCCACTGGCCGCACCTCCCCACTCCTGGCCCCTGTGGCCCCAGATGGTCTCGGAGCGCCCAGGGCCCGGTCCAGACAGCACTGGTCTCTACAGCAGCGGGAAGCCTCTGGGGGCCACTGACTGCCCAGGAAGACCTTTCCACATTGGCCTCCTCTGGTCAAGGTGGAGTCTCACCCCAGGTCGCCAATGTCAGGGCAGACCCCAGGTCACAGCAGCCTGCAAGTGTCCTCGTTGTGTCAGAGCCCATTTCAGCAGGGCTGGAGCTCCAGCAGAGGAGAAGCTCTAGGGTGAGGAGGGGCTGGAGGTCACAGCACTTGGGGGACCCTGGGGACGTTTTGCCTGGGGAGGACTTGAGCTGTGTGAATTTCAACATCTTGAAGGGATGTCGGGGAAGGATGACGGTTCCAGAGGGTCTGGAGGGAGCTACGGGGCGGGGGGGCGTTATGGACTGTACACGTGGGAGACATTTCAAACAGCAGGAGCCGTCCAGTGATGGGAAGACTGTCTCAGGAAGTAGGGAGTTGCCCGTCCTGAGGAATATTCAAGCAGAACTGTTGCTGCAGGGGCTCAGCCCAGAGGCTCCTGACTCGAGAGGGCTTGAGCACATGTGATCCGGAGTAGCTGGGGCAGAGGGTCTGTTCCCTATGCCCACCTCTCCCTGGCCAGTGGGGCCTGCTGGCCTCCTGGGTCCTCACTGCTGGGCCCACAGCTCCCCAGCTGCTCCAGAGGGCCCTGGGTGCCACCCAGTTCATGAGCACCTGTAGGGGGGGCTCTCCAGCAGGACACCCCCTTGCCCCACGGGGCCCCAAGCTCTGGCCTTTCATTGAACTGCTATGACTCTTTGGTATAACGGGGGAGATGACAACCGTACCTGATTTTGGGGGGATGCAATGGTACACGGCATGTAGAACACTTTGTTATCCAGCTCTGCAGGCATCTGAGGGGGTGTGTTTCGCATTGCCAGGGAAGTGGCGTGGGCAGGCTCCTAGGGTGATCCCCCGTCTTCCGCCCCGTGCGTCATGCCGCCCCAGCTGCCTTGCTGCGCCCACTCTTTCTATGATCACTGCTCAGGTTATAAATGCAGAGAGGCTGCATGTGAAATCCCCAGAGAGGAAACTCGAGGGGCAGCCGATGTTGCTTCCTAGGGGTCGTCCTGACATGGGAGCCCAGGCGGCCCATGTCAGCAAAGGCTAAGGGGCCGCTGGGCGAGCCTTTGTCAGCAGGAGCCTGGGAGTGACAGGAGCCAGGCTACGTTGGCCTGGGGAAGCGCTCCCTGGCTCTTCCGCCCACATGCCCGTCTTTTCGTGCCAGCGGCTCAGGGATTGGGGGAGCACTTCCCCACATGTTTGGTGAGTGGAATAGTTATTTCTCGAAATAGACTTGCACAGTTAAACACATTTGGGGACTGCTGGGCCCGACAGAAGTCAGTGGCAATCTTTGCTGTTGGGTTGTGAGTCCCCAGGATGAGGGCCTGCAGGGCTGGCTGGGGTGATGGGAAGGAAGGAAACCGGCCGTCACTGTCATGGAGCATAGACTGTAAGCTCTTGGCATGTTCCTTTTTCCTTTTAATTCCAACCCTTTATTTAATTTATTTATTTATTTTGGGGGCACATCGTGCGGCATGTGAGATCTTAGTTCCCCAACCAGGGATTGAACCCGTGCCGGCTGCAGTGGAAGCACGGAGTCTTAACCATTGGAGCCAGAGAAGTCCCATGTTCCTCTTTCTTAACTTCTAGAATATTTGCTCATCACTGGACCCTTGTGTTATGGTGGTAGAGGCCTTCCCTCTCTTTTCCCGTAAAAAGCTGCAATGAAATGTATGCCCTTTAAAGAAAACCAGTTTAAATATTAGAAATTGGAGGAGAGGAGAGAAAGTCTGTGAACTTGGAAGGGATGTGTTGGCGACACGGACCCTGTGAGTTCTTAGAGGGCCGTGGCCTGGAAAGATGGGGCGACTCCGCCTGCTGCTTGACAGCTGTGTGACCTTCAGCACGTGACCGAGCCTTTCTGTTCCTCAGTTTTCTCTTTTCTGAAATGGGGATAATATTGCTACTTACCACAGAGGGTTCTTCTGAGCACTTTTGACGTGATGAATGTCAAGGGCCTCGGGCCGCATCTGGCCATTTTGTGGTTGGTGAAGGTCGAGCTTTTACTGCAGATACACTTTCTGAATTGGACCACGAGTTACTAGTGAGATCATGGCTAACTGACCTTGTCTGGTGGGCTTTTGGTGACACCTGTCCACTCTATACCGTTAATGCTAGTAGATGGTTAGAAAGATCACTGTTGCTGTAATAGGTGAGTTTTCCATGGATCTTGCTCAATGCCAACCTCTTCCACTTTTGCTACTTTTGCCAGCTATCCACCTTTTATTCCTCTTTTTTTTTTTTTTTTTGGTACGCGGGCCTCTCACTGCTGTGGCCTCTCCCGTTGCGGAGCACAGGCTCCGGACGCGCAGGCCCAGCGGCCATGGCTCACGGGCCCAGCCGCCCCGCGGCATGCGGGATCCTCCCGGACTGGGGCACGAACCCTCGTCCCCTGCATTGGCAGGCGGACTCTCAACCACTGCGCCACCAGGGAAGCCCTTATTCCTCTTTTATCACTGGGTTAGCAGTACAGTATTTGGCCTGCAAGATGGATTTGTATCCAATTTACCCACAAAACCAGACTCAAGTCAAAACATATTATTGGTTGAGCCGAAAAGTTCATTCGGGTTTTTCTGTAACACCTTAAGGAATCTTACGTAAAAACCCGAACGAACTTTCTGGCTAACCCAATAGTAACAGTACTAATGAATCATGGCAATCTTATGCTCGAGTCATTTGGGTACTTCAGTGGGGTCTTCCCTAACTCTGGTGTCTTGAAAGTTTAACTAAAGACATAAAAGGGGCATGTTACCTGACATGCCATCTACACTAGTAATGAGTGAGTCTTTTGTCTGCTGAAAGCTTCACGGGGCTTCTAGGCTGTGACAGAGTTTGGAAAGCAGTCCTGAGTAGGGAGAAAAGCCCGACAGAGCTGCGTATAAATTCCACCTCCACCATTTATTGGCTTGACGACACGGGGCAAGTGAATTTCCTAACTGGGCGTCTTCATCTGTAAAGTGGGCATAATAACTACTTTTGGATGGTTGGGAAGGTCTAATGAGCTGCACATACCCCTCTACAGCACCTTGGCTGGCGTATTATGGGTACTTGATACAGTCTGCCATTCAACAAGATGCATTAAGTCAGCAGCCATAGTATGTGCTGAGGGTAACAGGGGACATCACAGATGTGGTCCAGGCCCTCATGAATCTTCCATTCTCTCTTGGGAGACATAACAGAAGCAGCTAGACAGCTAGCATGCTGTGGGAGGTGCTTTAAGCAAACAATCAGGGTGCCAAGACCACAGTACCTGGGGTGGGGTGTGGAGACAGCTTATCTGGGCAGGAATGTCAGAGAAAGCCTCTCCAGAGAGGTGACATTTCGGCTGAGCCTAAACACTGAGGAGGCGCCAGCTATGTGAGAAGCAGATACAGCCTTCCGGGCAGAGGGAACGGCATACATAAAGGCCCTGAGATAGGAAACGCCTGGCTTGTTCTAGAAAATGAAAGGACTCGGCATAGCTGGAGGTTGGCGGTCTGGGGAAGGAGAGTGATGTGGGGAGGGTGGAGAGGAAGGCAGAGGCCTGACAGCTTGGGTTTATACCAAGTGCCGCGGGGAGGGTTATGTAGGAAATCTTTTAAAGAAGATTTCCTTTCCTGCTGTGCAGGGAGGAGAACAAGGGCTGAGCCACGCACACCGGTTAGAGGCAGCACTGGAGGCCCAGGGGTGAAATGATGGGGTTGGAGTGGAAGCCAACTGCAACGGGTTGGAGGGCTGCTCTGGAGCGGAAATCAACAAGGCTTAGCAGGCCTGGTGCAGGCACTGATAGAAGGAGGGCTGGGGCTTTCTAACAGGGTATGTTGAGGTGGAGGACACTCTACGGGGGTTGGGTTTGGGGGATTCGGTCAAGAGTTAGTAGCTCTGTCACCTTTCCTGGCTTTTTTTTTTTTTTTTTTTTTTTTTTTTGCGGTACGCGGGCCTCTCACTGTTGTGGCCTCTCCCGTTGCGGAGCACAGGCTCCAGACGCGCAGGCTCAGCGGCCATGGCTCACGGGCCCAGCCGCTCCGCGGCATGTGGGATCTTCCCGGACCGGGGCACGAACCCGTGTCCCCTGCATCGGCAGGCGGACTCTCAACCACTGCGCCACCAGGGAAGCCCGCTTTTTGGGTTTTCTGACCCTTCCACGTGAACATTGGCAGGGCTGAGTGAGCGCCCCTGGTTACACCCACACAGCACCTAAGCCTGCCTTTTTGGGTCGAGCTCACCGTGAAGAGTGATCCTCCTTACAGGGCCCTGATGACCACTCGCCCGTGGCCTCACGACCCTACTTGTCAGGCACCTGCTCTGCTGTAGGCAAGATGCTGTGTCAGGAATGGATTTGCAAAGATACCTACCCTTCGGTAGGTGTTCCTAAACACCAAGCCCTTAAGCCTTGGTTTTCTTTTAAACAAGCGTTGGGCTCTGAGATCCAGATAGGCCCCTTGTCTTTCCATCCCTTTGGTGTTAACCTCTCTCATAGGTTTCTTCTTTCTTTCTTTCTTTCTTTTTTTTTTTTTTTTTTTTTTTGCGGTACGGGGCCTCTCATTGTTGTGGCCTCTCCCGTTGCGGAGCACAGGCTCCAGACGCGCAGGCTCAGCGGCCATGGCTCACAGGCCCAGCCGCTCCGTGGCATGTGGGATCTTCCCGGACCGGGGCACAAACCTGCGTCCCCTGCATCAGCAGGCGGACTCTCAACCACTGTGCCACCAGGGAAGTCCTAGGTTTCTTCTTTCTTAACCTCACTTGTCAGCTCCTCTGACATCAGAAGCCCACCAGGGGCGTGTACCTTAGCTTCACTTTTGCTCCTTTCTCCAGCAAGAGAGCGCTGCAGAGAGGCAGGTGTTCGTCCAGTTTCTCTGCTCCCGTCTGTACCTTTGTCTTCAGCAGCCACCCCAGGAGCTCTTCCTCCTTTCCCGAGTGAGGACGAAAGTCATCCCAAGGAAGCATCAGCTCCCTCTCCGGGCTTCCTCTCCGGATCAGGTTTCCATCTGGGTGAGGCCGAGGCTTCCAGGTTCCGGTTCTCGGGGACGAAGGCCAGGGTCTGCTTCTCAGCTGTGTGGTTGGTTAAACGGGTCCTCCCTGCCTTCCCCTCCCCACAGTGAAGGACGTCCGTGTCTCTCCCCCTGGGAGATTTCTTTTCTCTAATGTGAAAAATGCTGTCTTGTCTCTCCAGTCCCGCTCATATGGACATTAGCTGTTACCCTCCAAGTCTGGGACACAAAAGTTGGCTCCTTGATCATTTAGGATTTTGGTTTCACTTAGGTGAAGCAGCCACCCAGAAAGTGACGGTGATCTTGTTGTGTGGCCCATGACCACAGATCTGTGTTCTACACCAGACCTGTGAATTTCCTAGTCACTTCCCTCATTACCAAGAAGGAAAATTTGTTATTGAAACAACCATTTCACTGCATCAAACACCATCAGGTAATGAATCACCTTGTGCAGAGTTACGGGGAGTTTCGGTGCCCCCCGATCCCCTATTGTGTGAGCCACCGCCTGACTTAACCCTGGTGGAGTAGCCCCCTTCTCCCTGACTCCCCCTGGCCCTCACCCCTGCCCCATGCTGAGCTGGAGCCTCTAGCTCTGAGAGATGCTCTGGGGTTTCAGACCAGGTTGGTACCAAGATCTTCCAGCCTCCCATCTCAGCTCCAGGCTGCTCATGCCATTTCTCGGTCTTAGCCTCCAGGATAGATAAAGGAGAAGACGTGCACTTCCCTGTTCATGCTCTTCCCCTGGCTGTCTTGCATCTTCACCCGTAACTGCAGTGAAGAGGGACACGCCTTCCTTCTCCCCCCAGAACACAGACTTGGCCTCTCCGTTTCCCCGGGGGATGAAATCTCCCCAGCTCTGTTTCTGTCTCCTTCTGAGCCCCTCCTCCTTGCCCATCAGATACCCGCTTGGCGTCTACACACAGGGTGCCCTGAACAGCCAACTCCAGCTCCCAGTTCTGCTCCAGCTCCCAGTGGCTTCTTGTGAAACAGAACTTTAAAACCTCACACTTTTAAACAGAATTTGCAAGGATATTAAACAGAGACATCACCTGTGGTGCATCAGTGTAGTTTGACTTTGCATCTAATTCTGAGGCCTTTTGGCTGAGGTTGCCCCAACAACAGGCAAGAGAAAAAGAGAGGAGAGTTCTTTTTTTTTAAATTGTGATAAGAACACAATGTAAGATCTACCCTCTTAACAAATTTTAAGTGTAAAAGAAAATGCAGTATGTACCTATGAGGGAGAGTTCTTAAAGCAGCAGAAAATGTTTGAGAAAGGCAGGCTAAATCAATGTCACTACAGTTAACACAGATGAAATAACAATCGGCCACCTGAAAATGTTTGTGCGTGAAATGTTGGGGCAAAGAGGGCCGTCAAGGCAGGCTGACCAGTGGGGCTTCTCAGGGGAGGCTCCGAATGCTGCCAGTTCAGAAGCCTGAGCCGTAACTGTAACGGGGCCACTTATTCAGTAACTATTTATTAAGCACCTACTATGCACCAAGCATGGTTCTAGGCGCTGGGGAGAGATATGAGCAATAAACAAAACAGACAGAAAGCCCTGCTCTCATGGAGCTTGCATTTCTTGTAGGGAGAGACAGACAATGAACAAAACAACTATTAGAAAATGGTAGGTACTCAGCAGAGCTCTAAAGCTGGGAAGAGAGAGGGGCGGGGGGGCAGAGCCGTGTCAGCCTTCAGTAGTGCTGCAGGAAGGTATCCCAGTCTCCAACGGGGTGGCAGGAAAGGGACCTCTGAGCAAAGATATGAAGGAGGGAGGGAGCCAGCCCACAGACCTCTGGAGGTGAGTGTACCAGAGGAGGCAACAGCCAAGGGCAAGGCCTTGGGCCAAGAAAGTGACTCCAGTGTTTGGGGAGCAGCCACGAGGCTGGGAAGGTGGGTGTGTCGTGCCTGGGCTCAGCCCTGCCCCGGGGGTCCTGCCAGCAGAGCATCTCTTCCTCTTCTGCTTTGTTAAAAATATTTAAACTGCTTTATTGAGATACACTTTACATACAGTAAAATTCACCCACTTGAAGTGTATGATTCAACGGCTGTTAGTATATCCGCGGAGTTGTCACCATCACCACGACCAATCTCAGAACAGTTTCATTGCCCCACAGAGACACGTCACCCTTCTTAGATTTGCTCTCTTGTCTCCCACACCCCAACTTTCCTGCATAGGGAGGCGGGCAGCTGAAGGAGCCCTGGGTCCTGAGTCCACTGTGCTAGAACGCGGCAAGGGATGCTGGGACAATCTCTCCCATCTCATCTCTGAGCCTGAGTAATATGAGTGAGGGCAGGAGGGACGCCTGAAGTCCTTTCAGTCTGGCAGGCTGTGACTCTAAGGAAGAGAAAAGTGGGGGAATCTGAGCAAGGATCGGACAGGAGCAATGTTTAATTATTAGGCTAGACATTCACATTAGAGGCAATCGCAAACTCAAGGCCTCGTGGGAACTCCCAGCTCCAGGAAAGACGGCAATTAAGTGATCTTCAAAAGATCTTTTCTATTTCTTAAGATTTCCGAGGAAAGAAGGCCTACAGATTTCAGGAATGATGTCTTCCTGTGTCACACGTCTCTCACTCCTGGGTCGTGGGTGGAATGGAAGAGACCCTGAGAAGGAAACGGGGGCGTCCCTGTAAGCTGTTCTCCTTCCTGTCTGAGCCTCACCTTTTTCATCTCTAAAAATAAAAAAGGGATCCTTTCCATTCTAGACACAATTGGAGGTGTTAGGTGGGGCAGGACAGCAAGAGGAGTCCTAGGGGTGAGGCGGTCACTCCATGGCCAACCTGGGGTGGGGTTTGGGTCTGACGCTGACCAGCGGAGAGCTGAGGCTTCTCTCAATTCCAGGCCCTCGTGTGCGTTCAGACCCCACGTGCCCCAGGCTGCCAGACCCTGGGGGTCAGGAGCCTGCCCGCTGTAATACCTGCCCACCTGTGACCACATGGAGCCCATCCCCACCTCCTGCTGTTCTTGGGGACCCCATCATTCCCTTCACCCCCCCACCCTGCCCCAGTAATAACCAAGTACTTTGAGGCCTTCTCTGCTTCTCCCTCCGGTAGTCTCCTGAGACTGTCGCCTAGAAGAAAAGGTGCTGCTTCCTGTTTGTTTGGGTTTTTTTGCGCTATGAGGGCCTCTCACTGCTGTGGCCTCTCCCGTTGCGGAGCACAGGCTCCGGACGCGCAGGCTCAGCAGCCATGGCTCACGGGCCCAGCCGTTCCGCGGCATGTGGAATCCTCCTGGACCGGTGCACGAACCCGTGTCCCCTGCATCGGCAGGCGGACTCTCAACCACTGCGCCCCCAGGGAAGCCCCTGCCTCCTGTTTTGAGTGGTAGAATGCTCCTGGTGTGGACCTGGCTTCACCCTCTGATTTGCACTTAGAAGCTGCATCAGTCCCATAAGGCCCTTAACCTCTTTGAGCCTCGGGGTTCTCGTTTGTAAACCATGGATCGTAACTCCTGCCTCAGAGGGGTTTTGTCAGGAGCAAGTGAAATACATTTGTTTGTGTCACAAAGGGGGCCCCCGGCAATCACCCATCCGAGGCCCGCATTGCTGCCCTGCTCAGCGAGGCTCTGGCTGGGCGACGTCACCTGCTTGGCAGTTCTGCTTCCTTCACCAGGCTGCTCGCCTGAGCTGCCGTGGAGCTCAACAGCGGTCTGAGAGCCCTCCTCAGCCTCCTGACACAGTCCCTTCCAGGGCTCCAGGGCCCGTTCCTCCTGGCTAACCAGGCCAGGACCGTGGAGAGTGCTGGTTCTAGCCCAGCACAGTGCCGAGGGCGCAGCAGCAGCGGCGAGGTCAGCCTGCGATGGCCAGTCTCGCGCCTCTGTCCCCCCCGTTTCTCCCGCTTCTCCCTCCTCCCCACCCTTCAGTCCCTGGTGCAGGGTGGGCGGTGCCCCTGCCCTTGGCCCAAGCCCTTCTCCTCCCAGGATTTCTCTTGCGGTGGTCAGATCGTGCGGTGGTCAGATCGTGCGGTGACATGTCAGGGAGATGCAGAGCCGGTTGGCTGGAGGAGCAGTTCGCGGGGGAGGAGGGGGGATGTGACAGGAGAAAAGGTGGGAACTCCAGCTGTGGGCGCTGGCTTCTAGCCACCCCCCTTGCCCGTTAATTTGGCTGGGATCTCTGATGCATCACTTAACCTCTCTGAGCCTCGGTTTCTCCTTTTTAAGTTGGGAATAATCGTACCTGCTGTAATCTACTCAGAGGGGATGGGTGGGGACCCTGTGAGATTAGAGGGGAAGCCACCTGGGGACTAGGGGTAAGGGTTACACATGCGGTTACTTTGTGTCTCGGGTGAGGGAATGACTTTGGGGTTTAGGTTAAATTACATCATTGTAGCTTAGAATCCCAGCAGGACCCTCCTCTCCCCCCACTTACAAACCTGGAATCCCAGGGCCCTGCAAGGTGAGATTGAGCTGGAGATGCTCTTGCCCCTGGCTGCAGGCCTGCTTCTCTCTTGGGAGGGCATGATTGTATGAGAAAATCAGTTAGGTTAGGTCTTTGTCAAAATATTATAGGTATGGGCTTCCTTCTCAGGGCATTGAGACTGGTTGGCTGTTTGCTCCTCAATGAGGGTGGATTTACTGGAACTTTCCAGGGATAGCAGACGGATTTCTTCACAGTGTGCTTCAGGCCCACCAGGATCCAGGCATCCATGAGGTTTGTGCCAGACCAGCTGAGTGGCTGACATTTGTTCTAGACTCTCTAAAGTTTGCCTTTACCTAGTTGGCTGTGAAGATGGTATTTTGATAGCTCTGACAGCATCTTAGAAAGAAGAGGCAACCGAATCAGAGGGCTGGATTTAGCTTTCCTCCTGCCCGGTCCTTTAAATGCCCGTATTTGACCTTGAATCTCCTTGAGAGGGGGGCTGTTGCCTTCCCCCATGTTACCAGAGTGACCGTCAACTCATGGTCAGCTGCTCAGAAGAGACTCATTGTCCAGGTATCAGACCGCAGAGATGCTGTTCTCATGACCTCTCCCAAGGTCACTGGTCTGCGCCCCAAGGGCCTCTTTCAGGATCTTGAGCACTTCTCAGGAAGAACTGTAGAAAGCCTGAATCTCCAGCTGTCTGACACATGCAGGTTCACAGTTTGTTTTTAACTTGAGAACATTGAGGAAATAGGAATAGGAACCCCATCACAGGGTTTCTCATTCTCAGCACTAGTATATCTGGGGCCAAATCATTCTTTGCTGTGTATTGGGGAGCTATCCTATGCTCTGGTTCCTACCCACTAGATGCCCGTAGCGCCCTCACCCCGAGCTGTGACAACCAAGAAAGTCTGCCAGATGTCCTGGGGGTGGGGAGCGATGGGGAAACGTAACATTCCCATTGAGGACCTTTGCCCTGCTCTTAAATGGGTGATTGTGGGTGGTGTCAGCTGAATATGGCCCCTCAGGATGTCCACTTCCTAATCCCCTGAGCCTATATGTGGCACTTTACGCAAAAAGGACTATGCAGACGTGATTAATTTAAGGGTTTTGAGATGGGAGATTATTCTGGATTATCCAGTTGTATCTGATATAATCGGAGGGGTCCTTATAAGAAGGAGACAAAGGATCCGAGGGACAGAAGGTGATGTGATCAATGGAAGAGTTGAAGATGCTATGCTGCTGGCTTTGAAGAGGAAGGAAGGGGCCGTGAGCCAAGGGATGCAGGGAGCGCAGCTCTGGATGCTGGAAAAGGCAAGGAAACAGATTTTCTCCTGGAGCCAACAGAGTGAGCCCAAACCTCTGACACCTTGGATTAGGACCGATAACACCCATTTCAGACTCTGACTTCCAAACTGTCAGATAATAAATCTGTGCTGTTTTAAGCCACTAAATTGGTGATAATTCGTTACAGCAGCCATAGGACACTGATATAGCGGGGAAGGTGGCTTTCTTTAACTAAGCAATTGAAGCTAGCTGTTTACAAGATGTGATCAGGGCATCAACAGCATGGTTATCTGGGGTTTGCATTTGTGACTTTGCTTGGGAAAGTGTATCTGTGCAGGTGACACATTTGTTGGGTGACAACTCTGCACCAGGCATGGGATTACAGGAATGGATAAGCCATTTTTTCTACCCTCAAGAATAAATGTTAGTTCTATCCTCGGGGAAGTCACAGTTAAGGGAGAAAGACCAGCAGTCAGCAGAAAATGTGACTATAAAATAGTGGCCATTGAAGAGACACGCACAGGATGATGTGGAGAGTGCAGAGGTGGTACCAGTGCATTCTGGGGGAGTCAGAAGGGGGTCCCAGGAGGAGATGGTGCTGACCTCAGCCCTGGAGGATGAGCAGGAAAGGGGAGAGGGATGACACGAGCAAGGGCCAAGGGGCTTGAGACAACATAGTGTGCGTATGGGGGTCTGTATCTCTACTCATACCCGCTCATATGTGGGCATCATACTTTGCCAAGTGCCAGGCACTGAGCTAACCCCTTGCGTAGCCATTTGTCTTTTGATCCTTGCAGTAACCTCATGAAGAGCATTCAGTTATTGTTGCCTTTTTACAGGTGAGCAAACAGGCGTGATGCTGTGCATCACTTGACAGCAGGGTGGCAGAATCTAGCCTGGTCCCAGAGCACACACGCAGAACCACGGTGCTCTCCTGCCTCTGTGAGGAGGTTAATATCACTAGATCCTGACCACGGGCCTGGGAGCAGGGCCCAGACACAGAGGGCTTGGGCACCGTGAGTGGGAGCTTGGATTTGAGCCCATGGGACAAGGGAATTACTGGAGGCTTTAGCCTTGTAACCCCAGGCCACGGGGGACTTTGGAGCTGGAGATACTGGGTTTGCAGCTCCCTCTCCAACAGTTTGCTAATGTTGTAACTGTTTTAAAAGACAGGTTTTGGGCTTCCCTGGTGGTGCAGTGGTTGAGAGTCTGCCTGCCGATGCAGGGGACACGGGTTCATGCCCCGGTCCGGGAGGATCCCACATGCCGTGGAGCGGCTGGGCCCGTGAGCCATGGCCGCTGAGCCTGCGCGTCCGGAGCCTGTGCTCCGCAATGGGAGAGGCCGCAACAGTGAGAGGCCCGCGTACCGCAAAAAAAAAAAAAAAAAAAAAAAAGACAGGTTTTGTTGTTATTTAGGCATCTCAAGGGCAACAGATCAGGAGACAACTGCCATTGAAAAGATCGTTTGTTACTCACAGATCCCAAGAGGAGAGGCCATGCCACACCGTGGGGTGGGGGGCCACCTGGGGAAGCACCAGTGTCCATCAACAGACAGAGGGAGTGAGGGGAAAATGGGGGCAAGAGGCTTTATTGTGGTTTCCCAGGGAAGGAATGAGTGAGGCAGGGGAAGCAGGCTTAGCATAGGCTGGTCTGAACAATTTCAGGAGGCTCTGGGGCACAGCGCTGTCCCTAGTTGTCTGGTACCTGGCCCTGTGGTGATTAGAACAGGGGGATAGTGGCCCAGAGTGTCAGAGCCCAATAAAGGAGGTGTGCGTTCTGGACTGGTTGGTTTGCATATGAAAAGCACTTGTGGTTTGCTACTTTGAGGAATTTGCTAAACCTGGGAGGGGCGGTCCCTCCAGGATCAGCAAGACCCCACAAGGCAAACCATCAGAATAAAAGGGCATGCTTCCTGCAGTAACTAGACAGATCCTTTTACCGCTCTGCGCCTTGGTCTCCTCTCCTGTACAATGGGACACCAGTAGACACTTCAGGGGATTATTGTCAGGATTAAACGAAATAACTTATGCAAAGTATCTGGCATAATGCATTGGCATTGGGAACATTCATTGAATGTTATTCCTCTTCATCTCCGTCTTGTACCCTCAAGGTTTTCTTTTAAAGGACCCAGGCATAAATGGAGGCTCCCGGGGAATTCCCCTTTCCCCGGGGGAAAATGGTGGGAGGGAAGGTGCCTGGTGGGTCACAGACCCCTTTCCTTATGGGCCCCTTTGAGAATCAGGGGACAGCTGTGGACTGTCTCGTGAGAAAAATACCCACACGGTTTTGCACACAGTTTCAGAAGGACCTGACCAATTGCTGCGCTGCCCTTGGGGGCTCACATGCATCACGGCACGTACGAACTTAAGGAAAAAGGGAACAAGTAAGAGAGAAAGTGTATGAGGTGGCGGGAGATGCTAAGGTGGGAAGTTAAGCCTGGAAGGTGGGGGAGGCACGGGGGTTGCAGTTTTCAGCGTGCTGGCCAGCGATGGCCTGAGAGGCCGAGCCCTGGTAAAGGCCTTAGTGAGGTGACACTTGGGGACCTGGGGAAGGGCCCCCAAGGTGGAGGACAGAGCCAGCGCACATGCCCTGAGGCGGGACTATGCCTGGATCACATGGGACAGAGGGAGAGCGCGGGGCTGGCGTGAGGTGACCTTGGAGCAGGAAGGGGCCGTCTCATGTAGGGCCCAGGATGAAGGCCTGGTGCCATGAGAGGGACTTAGGTTCGAGGCCATTGGAGAAGGCAAGTGGTGCAGGGCGTGGGTGGGGACTCGATGGCACACACTTGTAACTCCAGGCAGTGTCACGAGGGGCCCTACAGGCCTTATAAGGACCACGGCATTAACCCTGAGCAAAGCGGTGTGTCGGTAGGAGAGGCTGGCCGTGCCGGGTTTAGAGGCCAGAACTATTTCCCTGGCTTAAAACAACTTCGGTTCATTTCTTGCTGTTGCGCCTCTATCACAGGTCATTGTGGCGGGGGTGAGGGAGCGTGCCCTTCCTCCTGGATGTGACACACACATGCTTCTGCTCATGTGCCAGTGGCTGGGACAGGTCACAGGCACAGCTGAGTTCGGCAGGGCAGGAAGGCATATCCTCCCTGGGAAAAGGTTGAAAGTCAGGCACCGTTGACAGGCTGCCATGCCTGGGAGGTCCCGAGGAGAGACGTACCCCGGCTTAGTCACTTTGGTGGAATTGCGAGTGGCCTGTCGGGACAAGGGCGGATGCAGGGAAACCCCCTAGGGGGTCCTCCCAACAATCTGGGCAAGAGAGATGAAAAAGAGGTATCACCACCTCTGCACTTACAGGCAGGCTCAGGGAGGGACCTCCAGGGTGGGTCCTCGGCTTTGCAGGCCTACAGATTGGCCATCGGTGTTCACAGAGATGATCAGAGGGGCTCGATAACCAAATTAATAAGAAATTGATATAGAAACCTGAATGCTCATTCCTTCTCTTATGAACGGGGATGGGAAGACATACCTTTCCAGTGATTCAAAAGAGAATCTGAGTTTTGGAGTTAGGTAGCCTGTGTTCAAATCCTGGTTCTGTGATTCCTTAACTACTTGATATGGAAAAGTGGCTTCGACTGTGAACCTTCATCTCTGCGTCTTATTTTTATTTTTTATTTATTTATTTATTTTGCGGTACACGGGCCTCTCACTGTTGTGGCCTCTCCCGTTGCGGAGCACAAGCTCTGGACGTGCAGGCTCAGTGGCCGTGGCTCACGGGCCCAGCCGCTCCGCGGCATGTGGGATCTTCCCGGACCCGGGCACGAACCCGTGTCCCCTGCATCAGCAGGCGGACTCTCAACCACTGAGCCACCAGGGAAGCCCCATCTCTGCGTCTTAAAATCAGCCTCAGATACATTTATAGGGAAGAATGATCCAGTTAATGGGGGTCACAGCATAGAGTCTGGGCCAAGGTAGCTGTTCAGTAGAGGGGGTATTTTATTGTTATTGAAACTTATTAGAGGTTAGCAGGTGACATAATGAGCCTGAATTCAGAGCCAATAAAGAGATTTGTCACAGAAACCATGGTAAGACAATGCTCTGTAACAGAGACTCCTGCTGTGGGGGCCAGATTTGAATTCTGTCCCGCTTGGACCATCTCCCTGATGTTAAGGGGCATGTTAAGGTATAATTTCTCAGATGTCAGCTTTCCTGAATTATTCCAATCCTCCCTTCCTTCCTGTGTTTACACCATGCCACTCTGACTGGCCTTGGGTCTTTTCAGATTGCCTCAGCCACCGGCGTGTCTGTCCTGAGGGTTACATCCACAGTGACGGATGCCATCTTTTATTTTGACCCTTCCTAAAGGTCAGTCTGGAAATGTCAGGAGCGTCTTAAGGTGACCCCATGTGGTAACCTCACGTGGGGATCACACTCTCTCCAAATACAGAAATGGGACTAAAATGAATATGTCAGTGCTTGCAAAAGTCTACTGCTCGAAGAAAACTGTTAGACCTTAAATTATTTACTGTGGATGTATTTTCAGTGTAAGCTGAAAAAGGAGATTGATTTCTTTGTTGCTGCCGCATCAGACTTACAGAATATAATTCTGACTGATGGCCAGGCAGTTCATCTGATTTGCTTAGAAGTGTGGAGTAGGAATGTGGAGGAGAACATGACGAGGCTCCTCTAATTTGCAACAATGTTCGGCAAGCTTAAGGGGTGTGCTGGTAGATGCTTAACAACCAGTTCTTAGCAGGGTTGGAAGGAACCCTAATTTGTAGCATTTGCCAATTTCTGTGGTGTAAATATTCCCACCGCACCTGTTTCAGGCCTCTCACATGACATCAGCCAGCCCACAAAATTCCTGCCCATTTGACAGTTGGATCTCGGAAGCCAGGATGACTGGCCCCAGCACGCAGACCGTGAGTGAGGAGTTAGATAATCCCAGGGGTCAGTGGTCGCACTCGTGCTTACTCCTGTGTAACCCTGGCCAAGTTCCTTGACGTCTCTGAGCCTGGTTCACAGATGGCATCCTTGAGGCTGGTTTCCTTTCCCTGGTGGCCCGGGTAGGAAAGGGCCTTTATATCATCACTCCCTTGCTGTATCCCTTGGGTGGAGGTTAGTACAGGAGACAGGCAGTGATGCTTAGAGAGCTGTGCCCACAGCTGCCTTATCTTTTTCTGAGAGCATTTCTAAGCACAGGCTGGGCTTTTTTAAAATGTAGGAAGATGGGTGAAGTTTGATGGGTGGAAAGAGAAGAATTGCCCGTCTAATAGGAGCTCAATCCGAAGAAACTAGACAGTGGAAATTAGACGAGCAGGTGGTAGACTTCCCCCAAACCTTAGCTTCAGTGGTAAAAGGAGGGAGGAGGTGAGGGCTGAGAGAGGCAGATGTTGACCTTGACGTGTGGATAGACAAATAGCAACTTGAGCCTGTTTCTTGGTTTGGGGAATCTCTGGGGGACCCACCCATGGGGGTACAATGCCATATAAATTAGGTGAGTCACAACGGGAGTGTGGCCACGTCCACATCTCTTAAATTCAGAGTCAGTCTCCTCATCTGTAAAATGGGGACAACAGCCCAGCAGGGAAAGGATGCCGTAACTGGGGACTAGCTAATGGTCAAGTGTGAAAGACAGAGTACATCCAAATTACAGATGTCAGAGTCAGGGGGAGGTGCATGGGCCCAGTCCTCTGAATGCCACCCTTAGGAATTGGTCGCCAGCCTCACCGAGAGCTCTCGGTTGTGACTCGGGGGTCAGGAGTGAAGGGAGTTGGGAGAGTTAAGGGAGCAAGGAGGTTACCCTCGAGAAGGTTGCAGAAGAGAGGGAGAGGTGGGATCTCACGGCAGAGGGTGCAGGGTCCAGGGGGCTGTTCTTTGTACGCTGGCGGCACTTGCCCACGGAGACACGCTGGTAGGAGGGAGCTGGGAGCTAGGAGTCTGCACAGCTGACTCTTCTGCCCCCGCTGTGCTCTGCTCAGCGCCCCATCCAGCGCCTCCTCCTCCTCGAGTGCTTTCCAGTGTGTGATTTAGCGTTGGGACCAGAAGGGAGCTCTCTGTGGCAGAAAGGAGAACAGAGCAGCTGGTGAAAGGGCCAGGCATTCACCGCCCCCGCTCTGGGAAACAAAGTCCAGCAGTGGACCCCACTCGCCCAGGCTCACAAACAGCCCTGGGGCCAATCCAGGCGCTCCTGTGGCTTCTCAGACACTCCTTGAACCCGCGTGCAGCGTTCCCCCGGCGAGACCGTCTCGCGGTTTGGTTTCTCCTCGAGCCCCCTTTCTGGCCGCCATTCCCTGGCTCCCAGCGCCGCTTTGCTCTGGTCCATCCGGGTCATGGCCCTGCTGCTTCTGGCCAGACTGCAGCCTCCCTACCTCGCCCTGATGACGGCCCTCCCGCCGCCCCGGTCCCTTGCACGGCATCACTCCTTTCCTCCTGGTTCCTCCACGTCATCTGCCCCCGACCCCTCTCTGATTTTAGGGTCCCGACCTTCCCCCAGACACCCTGTCACTCTGTCTGCTTCTCATGTGGTGGGACATCCACGCTCATTTTTGGCTTTGTTCCCCAACTGGCAACAGTTCAACTGACAGTGACCCTCGGATATTGCGGGGACACCACCAAATTGGTGGTGATGGTGACTTCCCAGAGGACCGCCCCTGCTTGGTCAAGGGCCTCCGACTGCAGCCTGCAGCCCCTCATGCTCTGCCCCGTGGGTCATAAGGTGTGGACATCCTGTTTCTGGAAACCTTAGCCCCTGGGTCTGGTGATCAGAGCCCCAAGGGCCCTGTCCCAAGCCTTTCTCAGGGGGTGGCCCCCACGAGGCTCTGGCTTAGTGACTTCCCAGATGGTGGGGCTGAACTTGGGTCACCCAGTGGGCCAGCTGCAATCCCCCCTTCCTGGTCTGCAGCAGGAAAAGCGAGCAAGCCGTGAAGGTCACTGCCCAGAACTCGTCACAGCCGAACGTGGGGTGTTTTACAATTTCCAGTCTGATCTTTGCAGTGCAGAAAATGATGGAGCTGTAAGTGAGAGGAATCATAAATGTGCCCAGGCCTGTCTGAGAATTTCACTGGGGGCCACGAGGCTGCTTCCACAGCCGGTTGCTGTGGTCTTGGGGTCTTGGCCAGGATAATGCATTGACTTTTGGGTTGACCTCGGGCCACACAGAAATCTTCCAAGTGAGCCACTGCAGGAGGAAAACCCTGCACTTCCTCCCTCTGTAATAATATACGCTGCAGGCCTTTGAAGATTAATCACGTAACAGAGGGAAAGTGATCTCAGTTAATTCTGCTGGAGTCATCTCTTTCTTTGTGGCTTGAATGTTACTTTCCTGAGGAAGGTGGAAGAGAATTCAAATTTGGTTTTTAGCTCCGTAATCAGGGGCCTCTCTCAGATACCTGTAGGTACTACACCTCCCGTCCACTCTTGGCAAAAGATTCAAATCCTTTACACCCAGAGGGCCCAGTCCCTTCTAAGGCCAAATCTGGAGGGTCCATTAGTACAGTGGCTACTTTCAAGGCCGTGGAATCTGAGTTTGAATTCCAATTCTACTTCTTGATAGAAGTATGATTTTTGAAAAATATCTTGTTCATCCAAAAAATGGAATTGGAACACTGTATTAGTTTGCTAGGGCTGCTGTAATAAAATATCACAGACTAGGTGGCTAAAGCAACAGAAATTTATTGTCTCACAGCTCTGGAGGCTGGAAGTCCACGATCAAGTGTCGGCAGGGTTGATTTCTCCTGAGGCTTCTCTCCTTGACTTGCAAACGGCCGTCTTCTTGCTGTGTCCTCACGTGGTCTTTCCTCTGTGAGCACATCCCAGGCATCTCTGTGGGCCCAAATGATCTGTTCTCGTAAGGACAATAGTCATTAGGGTGGATTAGAGCCACCCTAATGATCTCATGTTACCTTAATTGCCTCTTTAAAGGCCCTATCTCCAAATGCAGTCACATAGTAAGGTCCTGGGCGTTAGGGCTTCAACATAAGAATTTGGGGGTGGGAGAGGTGGGGACATTGCCCATAACAAGTGCCTACATCACATGGTTCTTCTAAATAAGATACATGCTCAGTGAATCATGGTGTGTGGTTTCTCTGGGGTAGCCTCTGTTTCCTGTTGGATGCGTGGGTTTGAAGTGGGTGGTCTGTGAAGCTCCAGAGGATATAACGTTTGGCGATCTACAATTTCACCATGTCGGGAACAGATGAGGCAGAGAGGTAAGACGGGGGCTGGACATCAGCCAGCCCATAGGCCCCCGGCCAAGTGTCAGCTCTCAGCCCTCCATGTGACGGTCTCCCGAGCCCCGCCTTGTAATTCAGCAGTGATGTCTCATGACGTTTGGGGAACATTCATACCACATCCTAGAGAGAACTTCCAGAAGCGCTGACCGTGGACCGAGGCAGTGTGCACGTCGGCTCAGAGGGGAGTGATTTCTGCAATACCCTGAAACCACAGGCATGGATCTGGAAGTGGCGTAGGTGACCCAGAAGATAGATTGATGATGAAGGATTGAATTTCGCTTCACCAATGCAGTCAGTGGACGTTTGAATTCTTCTTTGCTCATCTTGGGCATGGATGGGGCTACCATCACAGCACACCGAACAATGAAATCAGGACGGCGACAGCAGAGGGGCTGTCCTGCTTCCGCACCCCAAGTTTGTTCAGGAGCACGCTCAGAGTTAGACTGGATCAGACCACGCTTCGGCAAAAGCTAACTTCTTACTTCATGAGCTTGTGCTTTTCTGCAAACAGGGGAAGTAATACCTTTTGCTTTATTAGAAGAAACAGAAAAATCAAGCCTTCTTTCCATTCAGCTGCTGTAGAGTTCCCCCTCATCACTGAGGGTCGGTAGCACCTCTGAGATGTATCACTTTTAGCATCAAGAAATGGGTTCGGGCTTCCCTGGTGGCGCAGTGGTTGAGAGTCCACCTGCCGATGCAGGGGACACGGGTTCGTGCCCCGGTCCGGGAAGATCCCACATGCCGCAGAGCGGCTGGGCCCGTGAGCCATGGCTGCTGAGCCTGCGCGTCCGGAGCCTGTGCTCCGCAACGGGAGAGGCCACAACAGTGAGAGGCCCGCGTACAGCAAAAAAAAAAAAAAAGAAAAGAAAAGAAATGGGTTCACCAGGAGAGGGGTAATGCCGCAAAGAAGCTTTCCGAGGATGCTCCAGTGTTGGTAACAAGCCTGGCCCAGACGATCAAGATGACTGCACATTCCCTGCCGTCCAGAAAGCTACAGCCTAGATCACATGACTCCCAAGGGAACCCATTCCCCTCCCTGCCCCGGCCTCCAAAGAACACTGAACACAGGAGGCTCTGAAAGGTTATAGCATAGCCACTGTGACCTGGTCGCAGGAGACCACACGGCTTCAGCAGAGGCTGATGGAAATGCCCTGTGTGTACAAAAGGCAGAGCAGGACACACATAAGTATTGTGTTCAGAACTTTCCAGAACAGTGAGAGGAAAACCATCAGGTGTTTTCAAGGTTGGCTTCTATGGAGAAACTGGCATTGTTTCTTCCCTGTTTATTTTCCACATTGGCTGTGATTCTTGCAAAAGCAACACATCCTCATTGTCACAGTTAACCTTCCAGGCTTTTCCTGTGCTCTGCCAGCACACTGGGTTTTGGCATCAGACTCTAATGTTCTGCAAGCTGCAAACTGGTGCATCTCCCTGAAATGTTGGAAGGGAGGTGCCGCGTGGGATGGGTGGGGAAGGACAAATGGGCGGGCGGGGGGAGGGAATGACAGAGGACTTTGATCCTTCACTGGGGTTCAAGTGGAGAGGTGAGGTGGGGCCGGGGAAAGACCAACAGAAGGCTGGAGCTCTGGACCAGCTTCCTGGGTCTCCTGATGAATGAGGCTCCTGGATCTGACCTTTGGGCTTAAGAGAGAAAACAACCAGGTCACTTTGATGTCAGCCTGGAAGAACGCCGCAGGGGAATCGTGCTCTGGGGTGAAGGTGGGGAGTTTGATTAGGAGATGGTGGCCCATGGGGTAGTGTTCAGGACTCCAGCTGAATTTAGCTGCATTTAATTCTGAAATTTTTGGAGAGAAGAAAGACAAAAGAGGCACTAGATGGACTGAGTGGAGATAATGCCTGAAGGTGCAGTGGGGTGAGGGAGTCTTGCTCCAGAGGAGATGGTATGATGGTGCCTGACTCACGATTGCCTGCTCATGGGTGGGTTTGGAGAGACTCCAGCCACCGTTGATTGTGTTTAGATTGATTGAGTTACAGATATCACATAGGCAGCGTCATAAATAAAATTGCTCTACCGTCCCTTGGGATCAGACACATTCGCTTGCTCGTTGAGGAGACATGTAGGTAATGATGTGCGGAGGCCTTGGAAAGCTCCCCGGGCTAGGGAGGGGAAAGGCATCCCCAGAGCCCAAGTTACACTGCTCATTGCAGGACAGAAGCAGAGGAGGACAGGGCCTCACCCGGCAAGGCCTCAGGGAACCTTGAGCAGTGGCTGATTGGAGAAGGCAACAAGGAATATGGGGAGACCACGAGAGACAAGAGTGAATGAGAAAGCAGTCAGAGAAACACAGGCTATCCCCGGGTCCTTGATCAGGGGGACCTTAGGGAGTAGATGGGGAAATGCCAGATAGAAGAAGATCCCCTTAAGGGCTCCTTGGCCTTGAGTGAGCTGACGAGAAGGGGAAGGGTGACTCCAAAGCCTTCTCAGAGTAGAACAGTTGTGCAGCTTGGGGCAGTTAGTAAGCTCTCGGTCTTCACAATCGGTGATCCATTCTACTGGCTGCTCTGAGAGCACAGCCTGGTAGTGACAAGGACACCGACCCCGCCGTGAGCTTATGATCTCTTATAATGGAACACATGGGGTCCCTCCCACAGCAGAGGCGATGAGCCAGCACGGTGGTCCTGGCTCTCCAGCCCCTTGGCAAAGCACGCCAACCGCAGCTTCGCTCTTGAGCCGTGGATCTCCAGAAGTTCTGGACGGGTCATTGACACTAAAGCTAGATTTCACAAGCTGTCAGCTTAGGGAGCAGCCATGGCCCCCAAGTTCGGGTCCTGATTTTGTGTTTCTTTCTTCCTCCTCCTTTAGATCGTGGTGTGTGTGGGCATCTCCTCGGCTGGCAGCCCTGCTGTGCCCTGCGGTTGAGGTCCACGGTTTTGACTGTGTGGGTTTGTGTCTTTCCGGCAGGTGTCTCCTCTGTGACTTCCCTGATGTCCCTGGCTTGGGTGCTAGCCTCCTATCACAAGCTGCTGCGGGACTCCAGGGATGACAAGAAGAGTATGAGCTACAGAGGGGCCGTCATCCACCTCTTCTGGCGCCTCTTCACCATCTCATCCAGAGTTATCTCTTTTGCCCTCTTTGCTTCCATCTTCCAGCTCTACTTCGGGATCTTCGTGGTGGTTCACTGGTGCGCCATGGCCTTCTGGATCATCCATGGCGGAACAGACTTCTGCATGTCCAAGTGGGAGGAGATCCTCTTCAACATGGTGGTAGGGATTGTGTACATTTTCTGCTGGTTTAACGTCAAGGAAGGGCGGACTCGATATCGAATGTTTGCATATTATACGATAGTCTTGACCGAGAATGCTGCCTTGACGTTCCTTTGGTATTTTTACAGAGACCCGGAGACCACTGACTCCTTTGCGGTGCCAGCACTGTGTTGTGTCTTTATTAGCTTTGTGGCTGGGATTGCAATGATTCTCTTATATTATGGTGTGCTGCATCCCACGGGGCCGCGAGTTAAGGTCTTGGCCAGCTCCTGTTGTGCCGAGCTGCTCTGGGGCATCCCTTTGCCCCCCGATGTTGAGCCCATGGCGCCTCAGACCCCTGGGTACCGGGGGACCCAGGTCACGCCTACCAGAGCCGTAACGGAACAACAGGAGGATCTCACGGCTGACACTTGCTTGCCCGTTTTCCAAGTGAGACCCATGGGGCCCCCTACCCCGTTGGGGCGTCCTTACCACCCAGAAGGGCCCCTCATTAAGATTGACATGCCAAGAAAGAGATACCCAGCTTGGGATGCTCATTTTGTAGACAGGAGGTTGAGAAGGACTATTAACATCCTGCAGTATGTCACCCCCGCGGCGGTAGGCATTCGGTATCGAGATGGACCGCTCCTTTACGAGTTGCTACAGTATGAGTCTTCACTCTAAGAGCATCTTGACCCAAGTTGAGAAGGGGACCTTAAGTTTGGTTTGCGGTGCACACCGCTTGCAAGGAATACAACTCTTCCCTTCCTCCAGTACACAGAACTACCACCACCACCAATGCTACAAAAAACAAAAAGAAAACAAGTCACAACCCCTTCAGATAAGCTTTCTTTCCAGTCGCTGTATGTATACAAAGATATTCTCTATGTTTTGTAAGTAAAAACAAAAAGAAAACCTTTCTTTTGTTTTTTACACATAAGTAACAGTATTGAAAAAAATCCCACACTATGGTTCATACGGTGGAGAAGAAGGAGTTGTCTCCACTCCAAAAGAAAAACAAAGTTTTATACCTTTACACCAAGTGTAGGTCATTTACGGGATTGGTGCTGATTGAAAGAACAAAACAAAACGAACACAAACAAACAAACAAAACCTTCAACTGCCTTATGCCCTTAGGTGCTGAGTTTCATTAAGTACTGTCACGTTTTCTCATGCAAAACTCTCTGGTGATTTTTGCACTGGGAGAGGGAAAATTAAACAATCAAATGAAACCAATCTAGAAACGAAACGAAAACCAACCAACAAATAAAACACAAAGCAATCATTCTTCCTATCTGATGATTTGTATTGAAGCAAACAAATTGACCAAAAGCAAAAGCATAGAAACCCCTCCCTCTCTTTGGTTTCTCTCGCCCTTCTCCTGTCCCTGCCCCCAACTTCTCAGCCCCTTCTTGGAGCCAAAGGGCCATTTGAAATTCAGATGGTTGGAAAAGCTCCTTGAAGCCTGACTAGGTGCCATTTTAGCGTTCACCTATTAAGAATCACATTTGTTTCCTGGTGAAAAGCAAAACAGAACAAAACAAAAACCACCCTAATAATTCGATAAGAAAAGGAAATTCTAAAGCAAATTAAAGGAGATTTCCATATATGTAATCAAAGAGAATCAGTAATAATAAAACTCAGCATAGTAGCAAAAAGAATGACATCAATTTAAAGGCACAATACTTAATCAGTGACTGGCGAAAATGATTTGTTCTGTCATTTTAAGGCCGTGAAAGGTATACATGGATCCCATGTGATATTGTGTAAGGCCTCTTCTGTTTCCATTTGGTGGGAAGCCTTAAATTGATCTGGAAAGAATTCTTCATTTTTCGTTTGTGCTTTTTAAAAATAGTAACACAAAGAGGAAAATTAGAACATAAAAAATAAGTTAAATTGTAATAACTGACCCATTTCAAAGACTGTTTGGTGCTTCTGTCTTTCACCATTGTGGTTGGCTGAAAGTATTCAGCTCACTTGGTGCATCTGGGTTGAGTGGGAAATTTTGTGTGTGTCGTGTGTGTGTGTGTGTGTGCGCCCATAGCACACGTGTGTGTGTGTGTGTCTGTGTGTGTGTGTCTGCTGCAAGGTCTTGCCAGAAATGTAGAAACAACAATATAAGACAGACTCTGGGTGTCGCTGAGGTGGAGTGTAAGGGGCTGGGAAGTGGGGAGCGGGGTGGGGGCTGTTGCTTTACCTTGAGCCCCTGTATGGTGGCGAGAGTCACACCAGCAGCATGCTCTGGGTCTTAGAGGCCGTGTCATTTGGGTGAAAATTTGATTCCATTATTTATTGCCTCATTGTACCAAGTTGAATTTCTGGAGGTGTTGCGAGTATGTTCAACCATTTTTTAAATGTTATTTTTCAAAGTATTGCTCTTGTAAGGAATATTCTGTCCTAGGGCATCGTTTCAATTCCATCTTATCTCTACTTGGGCACAAAAAAAAAAAAAAAAGGAAAAGAAAAAAATCACAAAAAGAAAAAAAAATCTCCACAAACAAGATATATATATATAAGTCTCTCTCTATATACACACAATATTTTTAAGTAAAAATACTGTTAGTCTTTGTTGTGTGTAGCTGCGATTTTTTTTCTTAGTTCCAGATATAACTGTTTAGGGTGCAAGACCTCACACTGAGCTACTCTTAAGAGAAGTTCAAAAGCTGAGGAATTTTTTTTTTAGGTTTGTGGGGTTCTTTTAAAAATATATGTTATTCAAAGAGGTTTCTCCTTTCCTCCCTTCATTGTTTATCTAAACCTGTAAAAAACAAACAAAGCAAAACAAAAAACCCCACACATTTTAAATTTCAGTTGGGTTGTAAAACTGGATTCTCCTTCCTTTGCTCAGACCCCTTTGATTTCCGTGATTATTACTAAATTTGCAGTGCTGTCCTGCCCCCTCCCTCCCCCACGTGGCTGTCCCCTCGGGTTCTCCCTGGCAGCGGGACGGAGGGCAGAGGAGGGGCAGGAGGGCACGTCCAGGAAGCACTCCGCACAGAGCACACCCAGGCCTGGTGAGGACCAGCCCTGCCGGCCTGTCCCCACCCATCTGAGGGCTGGTGCCCCTCGGCGATTAATTGGGAGTTCCAATCTGGTCAGAGGCGCTTTTCCTTTTTATTCTGCTTCCCTACCAAGGGCTTAGCTCCTGGCTTACTCTGCAGAGGCTGGAGGAGGTGAGGCCATTTGAGTGGGGCGCGATGCTGTCCATCCTGTGCATCCCATCCTCCCCGCTTGCTGGGGTCCCAGCTCTCGTCTGCCTCAGCCCTTTGGATGTCTGTCACCAGAGTGGTCCTTGATACTGTCCCCTGTGCATCCCTCTGGGACCTCGGCCACTTGGACTTGTTTGTTCTCAGATTTAGTTCCTTTCTCTTTTTCATTTCGACGCAGTCACGGACTTTAATTTGCCACCTCTGTTTTACTAATACACATTCAGTATTCACGGGCGTGCGGGCGTGTGTTTACATGCAACTGAGAAAACTGCTGACGTCCGTTGACCTGGAGCGCCAAAAGTCGGGATGACTAGGGAGGGCTCTCTGGAGCTTTAGCCACTGGGAACAGAGTTGAAGACCACAGGATGTTTCAGGAAGCCTTTCTTTCCACCTGGGCTGGTTGGACTGGGCTCCACAGGACTCAGGCAGGAGGGTGCCCTGCTCCCCTGACATGCTATTCCCCACTCCCTTCATTGTGCCACAGCCTTTCGTAAGGATGAAAATACGCATCTATGAGCAGCAGCAGGGAAGTCCAGTTCTGCAAAGAGACAGGAAAAGGAACAAAAGTCAAGAAAGAAGTAAAGAACATGGGAGGGAGGGAGGGAGGAGGGAAACATAAAGAAAGTTTTCATCTGTCCTCTTACCCCATGAGAGGTGGTGGCCTCAGCCCACCCCAGGAATCCCATGTTAATCAGCATTTGCCTGACCCCTGGCAAACCCTTAAGGGCGCTGAACCACCAGCTCATGGTGCCCCAGCTGCTCCCCAAGGGAACACTTAAGATGTTTAAAAAAAAAAAATCTCTGGGCACTTCTTGCCCAGAAATTCCTGATGAAAACTAATTAACAAGCTCCAATATTTAGTTCTGGTAGGAGATAAGCACACTGTACCGGGAGCTAGAGAATAAAATAGGAAACTATGTTTCCTTATTGCGTCCCCATCAGATATGCCCACAATCCCCCACAGAAAATCTGGCTCTTCTTTCCATTCTCAGAAAAGAATGAAGAATAAAGATGGTGGCATCTCTCAAGTCAGGCTGATTTTGTTAGCGTCATTTCTGTAAGCTCTCCTTCTCCCTCGCTCAGTAGGTCTGCCTCTTCTCTGGGCACCTGCGTGAAACCTCAGTCCCCTCACATAGCATCAAGGCAGTGTCCCCTGAGCTCACTGTCACAGGCCTGGGACATCCCAAACGAGAGCTAAGAGGGTTTAAATTCATCAGATGAGCCCCACTGACCTTACCCACCCCCAGAGTTTCTCATTTCTCCAACACGTTCCTTCACTCTGTCTCCAGAAGGTTCCCCTTGTTCTGCGGGGTCAGACTTGTCCCAACAGGCTGGGGGCTGGGAGTGCTGTGGCGGGTAGGCTCCATCCCTCTTGGTGGCACATGCTGCCGGCATGTCCCTCTTCAATCAAGAAAGACAATACTTTCTTACAGCCCGGGTGGCCCCTACATCCCTCCCAGATCCCCCAAACCCCACCTCCACAGGCACAAAGTCACCCCAGACACCCAGAGGCCTAACCCGTCCCCTCAATAGCCACAGCCCCTTTGAGTCCCAGGGTGGTTTAAAAGAGTATAAACACCTGTCTGGACCGTGGTCCTGAGGGTGGACCACAGGCATCAGACCCTGTCCCAATAGGAGCCTTATTCTCAGGAAGAAAAACCTATAGGTTCTTAAAATGCACCGAAGGACATCATTTTCCCCATTCTCCCTCTACTTTTATCCCCTCCCGTACAGTCATAGAGGTTTCCGGTGCTGATCTTGTCCAGAGGCCCTCTGAACGGGCATGGCCTCACTGTGTGCACCGAGACTCCCCTCACGGTGTTGACAGACCCTCTGCGGGAGGCATACTTCCTCTTTCCCTTTCTGTTCTGCTCCTTGCTCCTGGGGGTCGGGAGAGCTCTAACGAGCCCCAGGCCCTGATGCCCCCAGACCGTAGCAAAATTTTGTTTCTCCATTACCTAGGAACAGAAGGAATAAGAGGACAGCAGTGTGCCCACTCAGAGCCTTTGGGCTGGAGGAAAGGGTGTCAGGCCCTAAATTGATGGGGGCTGGGGCGTATTCTACACACAGCCTCCACACCCTCCTGCTGCTGGCTCTCAGGTGGAGGGGGGTCAGTTCCCTAGCATTTGCTTGGCCCACATGATGGCCAAGGAAAGTGGCTTCTTACTCCAAGTGAGCCCTTTGGGGGCCTCTGATGTGGATGACAGCAGCTGGGGGGGGGGTCTTTGTGAAGGACACACTCCCTGTGCACATTCATTTGGTTTTCTCATCCAAAAACTAACATCTGTTATTTCTTCACCAAACTGAAAAATATTAAAATAACACTACCAGACTTGGCCTGTGGAAGGGGGTCTGTATCTGGAGAGTGGGAAGAGAAGATGACTTATTGCAATGCCTTTCCCCTGATTCCAGTGATATTCCCAGTATAGACCAGAAAATGGCCGGGGAAATCTCGAAGAGCTCAGGGGAGACCGGGAAGAGCCTCTGCATGAGGGGAAAAGGGAGGACACAGAGGGCAGACTCATCCCCAGGGCCTGCATCTGCCTTAGACGTAGCAGTTCTGCTCATTTCGTTCTCAGACATTGATCGAGTACTAGATTGTGTCTGGCAGCCTTCCTCGGGAAGCACACACAGGTGTCCTATAGGAAGTGAATCTAAATCAACATCCGCTCCTCTTATTAAAGCCCAGACGTGCATGAAATCTCTTCATCCAACACTGGCCACTGTTGTACAAACATTACAGTCACGCACACGGCACAGAAACAAACATGCCATCCAGATAAGCCACATTCCGTTCTCACCCACAGCTTGACCTCCTGGACATGGACATTGCAGTGGTCAGCCTATCGCAGCCTACAAAACCAGAAGCTCGTAAGAGGACGGTCCCAGAGGACCTTAAATCAGTGTTTCCCTGTCCCAGTTGCAAAGCCCGTGAAAAGGCCATCCTGCCTTCTCAGAGATTTTTTTCGAAGCCTCTCCCTGGGGGAAAAAGATGATGCTTAGTCTCATTCCCTGCAGTGGCAACCTAAGCCTCTTTCTCACCTCTCCTGAGCTATTTTAAAGGTTCCATTTCTTGCCTGAAACGCTGCATCTTATGCTATTGGCCAAATATCAAAAGACAAGGGCACTGCCTTGATCTGCCTGCAGCTTTATTCCTCTGCCTGCCTCCTTCTGTCTGCCTTACTTGACTCTCCCGGGCACCATCTGTTTCTTCCCCTCCTCCTGGGAAGGAGCTGTGCCTTCTTATTCCCTGTACCTTTCCGTGTAGTGGCTGGCAGGACAAGGCTGGTATGTGTTGGAGCCAAAGGTCGGGAGTCCTATTCATGGCAGCTCCTGAGGGCAGCAGACGGACGCCGTGGGAGTTCCCCCTGCACACAGCCAACACTTGGTGTCAAGGGCTAAGAATAGACCAAATGGGAAATGAGCAGGCAGGACCTCAGGGGCTCCTGCCCTGGTGTGCCCCATCCCATGCAGAACAGTATGCACGCCCCAGTGGGAGCTGCCTGCCCTTGCCGACCCCTAACACGAATCGCAAGACTCCACACCGGAAACTGAAGTCAAGTCAGCTCACTCATGCTCGTCCAGGAGGGTCTACTCCTAAAATACATCCTCAGACCAAGGAGAACAAAGGAATAATTTCCTCTGGATATGGTGCCAAGTGGTCACCCAGCAAATGTCTCTCTAGAAGCGGCCTTTGGCCATTTGACATGGTGGATACAGACACCTGGTCACCTAGTAGATGAACTCCCTTGGTCGGTTTCTCCATCCTCACCATAGCTCAGGGGTCCTCGGGCTAGAGTGGGGCTGGGAGATTTGTGTCAGCTATAGACCTCCTAGAAGCTCATCTTTGGACCCAGAAAGATCAGGAAATATCACAGGCTGATCAGGGTCCCCACTGTGACCGTGGATAACTCACTTCACCTCTCGGTGCCTTGGTTTCTCCATCTGTAAAGTGGAGAGAAAGAAGGCCGGCTTCTTTCTCTCCTGCTCAGGGATGCTGTGAGGATTCAGTCATTATTGCCGGTAGCGAAGGCATCATGTAAGGAATAGTGGTGGCCTCGTTACTTGGGAAGTGGAACCACAGAAAGGTAGCGTGTTTTCTGGGTGCAGGGGCACCTGGAAGCTCCCAGGACAAGCAGCACGGCTGGGCAGGGAAGAGTCTCACATACCCGTAGCTCTTAGATACTTTACAGCACTGTGAACCCAGCACAGTGGGACTCCGGTTAGGCAACCGGCAGTCCCCTGGCTCAAGCCGGCCCCTCGCAATTCTAAAACCAAATGTCCTGATGTTAATTTTTCTTAAAGTACTGGAGAATATAGGGACGGATCAATTTGAAAACTGATATTCATCAAGCTTTGGGCAGACAAGAGAATGGGTGAATTTGGAGAGTATTTGGAGATTGTTTTTAAGGTGGTTGAAAGCTCTTCAGGAAATAGCTCTCACTTTTGTTCTTCCTTAAAATCTTTTTCAACATTGAGGGTCCTCTCATCAAACGGACTGGCCTTCTCTTTGCCTCTCTGCAGAATACAGAAACAGAACTTCGTTGCTGTTTTTTATTTTAAATCCCTTCAGCCAAAATGTGGGTCCCAATGTTGGGTTTTAATCATTCCCTGGTGTGCTTTGAGTGGAGCCTGCAGGCAAAGATTCAGAGACAAACAGGGGTTGGTGGATATATCACTAATGGTTTTTATCCAAATCCAGGTATTTTTCCCCTCATCATTTGAATTGGAAACATTCAGTTGAGTTTTTCTTTCCTTTTTTTCTTTTTTTTTCCTTTTCACTATGGGGTGGCTGTTATCAATTCAACTATTAAGATACCCTTTGAGCAAGAAAACAGACCCATCCTAAGGACCTCCATGTATGATACTTCTTAGGGTCTAAACCAGAGTGAGGGCAGGTGGGAGCAGTGGAGAACGACACCAGCGCTCTGGGAGGGCCAGCTGTAACACTGATTTTCTGTTGGCTCTGAGAACCTTCTTGGAGAGGAACATTCTAAAAGCTTCACCAGTTGTAGCTCAGTCAATCTGGCTCTGGCTCTGGTCCTTTCCTGGGAGTTCAGGTGTATTCTCATGTAAAAATTCTCACCCAAAAACAAAAAACAAAAAAAGGCACCTCCTGAGCCTGTCCTAAAGGTCCAGGTGCTGCTGCAAATCCTCCTGCTCTTTGTGCAGCTCTGACGAGAGCTCCTTTCCCACCTGCTCTGACTCTGCTCTCCAAAATTTATATTATTGTTTTGAGAGCACAAAGGACCAGATCATAGTTTGGAATTCAGTAATGACTTCTGTTTGATTTTGTATCTGATCGTTCTGTGGATAGGCCAAATCGTGCTGGGATTCTTTCTTTCCACAAGCATTTCTGATGGTAACCAGAAGGAAGGAATAACTGAGACGTCCATTCTCATCGGCACTCCTCTTCTGACCGGGATGGATGGCGGACGAACTGTATGGCATTTATGCACGAGGACTTCGAAGATGGCCACGTGGAGCCACAGAGAACAAAATGACTCAGTAGATGTGCAGGAAGAGTGATAAAGAAGAGGAGGGTTCCCAGAAGTACGTGGAAAGAAAATCGCGGCCACCATCGAATCACTACTTCCTACGCACTCTGGGGCAGAAATATCAAGGCATGTTCTTTTCAAAAGGAGGAAATTGATTTTATGGAGTGACCTATTTAAGCGTTATTGTTTCAGTGAAGGGTCAGAGAAAGCATCTATGGGAAGGAAAGGCATGCTCTCATGAACAGATCATGTCATTGGAAGTAAAAACCCAGGACTCTATCCTTCTGCAGACCTAAGTGAAGTCACTCTTGGGGCCAAATCCTCTTTCTGTAAAATGAGAAGAGTATTACTTACTTACCTCACAGGGGTGTTGTGAGGATAAAGTCACTAATGTCTGGGAAAGCACTCTGAGGATAAAAGTATTACTATTGTCAAGTTTGCTTCCTATTTAAAATCCTTTTAAACATTCATTGAGCACCTGTTGTGTGCAAGGCACCATCTGGGTGCCGTGGAGAAAGGGGAAGACGATCTAGCTCCTTTTCTCTTTTTTGATTAACGAATATTTTAAAACAATACAAGAGGACAGAATTAACAGAGTTTTCTCTATGTGGGTCAGGAAAGATGTTCTCTGTCTTTCTACCCCCAAAAGGCTACTCTCCTTTTTTTCCCAAGTATTTGGGCAAGAAGGGAGAGCTATAAATCTTCCATCAGAGAATGCTCTTCTGAGAAGCAAACAAATGTTGGTTACTCTTCTCCCTTTGGGGGAAAATGAAGGCGAATCTCAGTGAGCGCGTCCTGTGACCAGCAGATGAGGTTCCATTGTCTCCGTCATTCCTCCGGGCTCAGCTTCAGTTTACCATAGCCTTCATCTTCTCTCTCCAGACGCAGAAGACAGTTGCTTATGCTGTGCTGGAATAGCTGGGTGCTGTTTGGTCGGTTTGTGTCCTTGGAGAGTCTGGTACACTGTTGTTTGCTGGAAAGTCTTGGCTTCCAAAGACAAGGGTCTTCGCGAGAAAACAAATCAAAGCATGTGACTGCCTTTTTTCTGTGGTGGTGGCAGCGGGGTGGGGGAATTTGGAGTTCCTTAGCTGCCTCACGTAAGATGAAACCTTTTTAAATTTCACATTTGTTTTTCCATGTGCGAAGTGCTTCCCTTCCAAAACACACTCAAGGAATCAAGTCTGGATTCTGAAATAATCTAAAATATAGCACATCTCAATTTATTTCTCCAGTGCTGTGCCCAAGGTTCACTAGTTTCTACAAAGAGCCAAAACCACCGACTGAGCTAAGCAGGTTGGAAATCTAGCCCCAAATCAAAGCTTCTGGAAGTGCCCCCAGTCCCCTATAGTTTTAGGAATGCTCTTTCAATATTACTAGGGCTGTCTCCCTGAATCCTCAGAAATCTTCGTGCCCCAGAAAGAACATTCTCAGAGCTCAGCGGGCCTTCCTCTGTGTCTTAGAACCAGAGTGAAACCACTTGTTACTCTGAAAAGTATGATATGATGCCAGTCTTGAGGGAAAGAAGAGAATTACTTTCTCTGCCTTTCAGAGGGAAGAGGGAACAAAGAGAAAGGGAAGGTTATTAGGTTTGAAACGTGGCTCTTTTGTGGCTGAGAAAAGATGTGGGACTCAGTGGTCCACAGTGGTCCCCTCTACCTTGCATGCGGGATTGGGGGAGCCCCGTGTGAGTTCCTTCAGGAACCCAAGGTAGTACGGGGGCTCTGGGTCCTTTCCTTCCGACCCAGGACCTGAGGAAAGGGTGTCTTCGTCTTTGGCGCTGCCTGGCCCCAGAGCATCTTGCGCTCCGCGGCCGCCTCTCTGCCCTTCTCTAGCCTGTGCTCTCCTGACCGCTCCCAAGCCCGGCGTTGATTCCCAAAGGCCTTCTTTCCACGAGGCCAGTCCTTACGCGCACACAGCTTCCGGGTGGGGCCGCTTGTCCAGACTCAGCCCCTTCAGCCTCTCCCTGGCCTGGATGCCTCCACCGACGCGTGCTTCCGCTAACTGCGCAGGACTCCGAGCTGTGGCCCCAGCCTCTCCACTGGCCAGCCTGCCTGAGGTCAAGGACAGGCTCCCTCTCTTCCTTCATTTAAATACATACGCCTTTAAAAGGCACGGCCCTGGGTCCCAGCAGAGACGCGCGAGCTGGAGGGTGGGAGAGAGGGGCTGATTGTGTTACTTAAACAGCCTGGGACACTCTCCAACAACTTAGGAGGCCAACTTGGGCCTCCAGGTGAAAATACAAGTTTTCTCAGTCCCTGGGATAGTTAGGGCATCCTCTCATCAAAATGACAAAAAGCCTTTGTGCAAGTGATTGCTCACAGCTCGGTAGGGCCCCTCCAACTTCACAGGGGAGGCTGTCTTCCTCCTTACCGAGGGCTTCATTTTTATTTGTTTGGAATTATAGTGATTATGAAATGCTTGAGAGAGAGAGTGGACACATAAGCTGTGAGGTGATCTGAGATTTTGAGATTATGGTGAATTGTGCAGAAGTGAGGGGCCTGATTGAAGTCCATGATCATATCACTGCATTGTAAGCTTCTTAATCACATCGAGATACATAAATATGCCAATCTTGGGCATGTATACATATACACAGACACGTGTGTATATACACGTGTGCCTGTGTATATATATGCATACACACACACACACACACACACACATATATTTGTATATGTCATTTTCTTAAAGGGCTTAAAAAGTTGCTCTAACAGAGTATTTTGATGTTAGGGCTCTTGCCGGACTTGAAATAGACCTAGCCTGGATGGGCTTCTCTTTCTCCCTGGCCGGGGCCATGAAGGCTCCCCTGGGCTGGGATGTGCCTGCTCCTGCTCCACCTGGGACGGGAAGCAGGTCTCCAGAGCAACCCAGAGACTCCGGGCTGCAGCTTACTGAAGAGCTCCCCACTTCTGAGAATTCAGATCACACCTAGGGACTCTGACCATTAGCACGGTGGTCCTCAGAGCGGAAGGAGAGGGAGGCACAGGTGGGCAAGGAAGGTGGGAAGTTACTGCTTGGAGCCCGGGCAGCATTAGATGTCCTTCGGCCACCAGCGTCTCCAGCCACTGAAACTCACGCCTGATGGCTGTGGTCGTGCAGTATGAGTATCTGCAGATGGTGTGAGGCTGCCTAGTGAAGCCCCCAGTGACTCGGGGAATGTGACCCCCTTTCTGGCAACTCTAACAGAGACATTTCAGAGCAATTGCCCTTAGGAGGCAGAACCTACTTCAGAACCGGGCCACATCCCTCCCCAAGGCAGTGACAGTCACAAGTCTGGGGACAGACCTGGGAAGAAACAGGTGTACATGGAGTGGAAAAGTCACTCGAATTCCCTCCCTCTCAGGTGACAGGATGCATGTGACTCAAAGTGCCAGGGGATGTGGCGATGCTGGAAGGGTCCTTCCACAAAGGGGAAAAGAGCTTTGGGGGTTACCGGGAGGGAAAAGGTGCTGAACTTGGGCTTTGCATCACAAGCCTCTCTTGACCTGCATCCTATTCTGAGGTTTCTCCTCTGACCAGAAGAGTGAGGGAAGCCAGGGGTGGAGCCATGTCCTAAGAATGTTTGGGATCCAGACAAGAGTTGCCACCCAAAACACCTGTGTCAGGTGGGAGAAAAACCACAGGGACTGAACAAGACCCCTGGAAACCATTTCAAGCCCACTCCAGAGGAGCAGCCTTTGGGGTCCCCTCCCCCGACCTGTCACATGTGCACGTCTGTGCCTCCCAACCCCCGGTGGTGTGGCGCGCTGCCAGCTGCTGCAGACCACCATGCCAGGAGCATGCGTGACACCGCCTCCCCCAGTTTTTTGTCCCTTTATCCCCAGCACCAGTCCCCAGTGTATAGTAGTAGTTCCATTATCTTTTTCCCTGCACGGACTCTTGTGACAAGGCGTGTTTCCAAGAAGCCTATTTTCTATGCGTATTACAGGGAGGGAAATGCGGAGGTGGACCCAGGAATATGGGAGTACCATCCTGGAGGGACTAATGTGGCTTTTTTCTTTTACTTAAAAAAAATGTGCACATTCGAAGAAAATACATGAGCAGGAAAGGAAAGGGAGGGAGGGAGCAAAGGAAGGAGGGAGGGAAGAGAAGGAAGGAAGGAAGGAGGGAGGGAGGAGGAGAGAGGGCAAAGACAGAAAGAGAAAAAAGAGGAAGAAAGAGAAATAGACGCGCATCGAGTCCCTGCCGTCTCTCAGCACCTGCAGGTCGTCACTGTGGTTGGCAGCTACTGGAGCTTCTCAGCGTTCCGATTCCGTGTATGCCTGAGAGACAGGCCACAGAATCGTGGCTCTGGCCTTGCTGAGCTCACCCTGCAGGGATGTTTGGGCACCTCTGGGCTCACCTGGTCACTGGCTCTCCCAACCCATCTGCCTGGTGTGGGGAGGCTGCCTGCAGGGTCAAAAGGCTGGAATCCAATCTCTCTTCCCCAGATAATGGTTAATTTTTAGGACGTTTTCTGACAGTTGCTTAGTTTTTCTTGGATACTTTTCTACCAATCATTCTTCCCATTTTAACCCCAATGAAGCTGATGACTTGCTAACTGACTCTTTATAGAGCAAAGCTATTTGAAATTCTCAGGTAATTCAAAGCTTTGAGTGCATAATATTTGTAATTTTCCCTAAAGGGCTAACAAAATATTCTCTTCGGTACTCTTGAGTGTGAGCTGGGTCTGAGAAACTGGTTTGGATGTGTATTTGAGGGTTTGAAGGAAGCAGAGTCATAAACACCATTCATTTTGAGATTCCACCTATTGCTGCCCCCATCCCCCCACTGAACAAATGATCAGACATGCATCTATAAAAGGAACGTTCTAGAACTTGGCAATTCCAATCGGATGATAAGCGCCCTAGTCTCTCTTGTTTTGCCGAGGTGGGAGTTTGCTGCAGGAGCTTTAGTCATCCTTCTGAGACTCGCCCTTGCATCCCGCTGGGAATCTTTTCTTCCTCCCTTCTCCTGTATCTCATCTTCATCATCAGTTCCTCCGTTTCATGAAGCAGCTGGGTGACTAAATACAGCTTCCACCGCTCAGACCATGCCTGCCTTTACTCTTGAGATTGCTGGTGTTAAAGATAACTTACAGTGAACTCTAGGCTGAAGATTAAGCCTGTCAGCTGAACCTCCCAAATACAGCAGCTTTATGGCCACCTTGCTGTTGACAAAATTCTCAACCTAAGGGGATGTAAATGAGCCTATTTGTAGCCCCTTCTCTCCGGAGCAGCTCTATGTGGAAGTGGCTTAGCCAGAGGTGGGGGATGGCTAAGGAGGTACCCTTGCCCTTTATCACACCTGACCTGCACAGGTACTGCTTATGGGAAGCCTGTGTTACAGGCCAAGGAGAATCCTTATGCCTTTGGCTGATGACCTAGGCTACCTAATTAATGGACCCCTTTGGATGGAAAAGGAAGCTCTTAAAACTTGATTTAATTTCATTGAACCGAGCACCTGTTGTATGCACAACACAGCCCTGGCCCACGGGTGATGCAACAAGAGAGGAAAAACAGTGCCTGAAACCGTGGAAGGTGTAAAGGCTAAGAATGGCATTCCACCTGTCTTAACAGGATAGTGTAAAGACTCCCAGTAGGAAATCAGTGTGATCTTGGACCAATGATTTAGCTTCTCCAGTCATCAATTTCTTTGTTTCCAAAAAGTTCCTTTTGGCTCTAACACACTCTGGCCACTATGACTCAGCTGGAAACTCAAAGCACTCTACCGGAAGGCAGGCTGATAAATACATAGAGATGCAGAGCTAATGCTGAGCCCCTCCAGCCGAGGCAGCACTTGACTCTGAGAGTAAGGGGAGACCTCTGAGCTGAGTCCATCAGTATTTCCCTTCTCCAGAGCTACAGACCAATGGATCGCCTGGCCCTTGGTCTTGTTTAGGGACAGATGTGGGTTTCCCTTCTCTCTGCCGTCTCTGCTGGCCGGCGGCAGCAGGAGAAGCTGGGGAGGCTGGGGGGCTAGTCCTCCCTGTCCTGGCAGCTCAGCACTGCACGTTCCTGTCCGGGCTCTACCTGCTGTGGTTGCTGGGACTGTGGTCAGGACGCCAGTGACCTTGAGTCAATGGAGAGGCAGGGGCTTGGAGGTCAGCAGTGCATTTCCTGTCTAGAAGGAACTTTGAGGAACCCCTGGAAGGAACAGATGGGCAGAGACCATTCTTCTAAAGCCATGGGCAGACAGACTCCCAAACACCCAAGTCTGTTACTGCAGGAGGCATGTGGGTGGAAAATAGCTTGAAAGGAGACTTGGGGGCAGGGGCAGGTGGTGTGTCCAGGTGGCTTCTCTCTGTCCCAGGAAGGTGCTAGAAGAGGCCCTTTACAAACAGAGGTCTCTTCTGTCAAAAGTCTTTTGGTTGTCCCTTGTTGTCCACGCCCCCAAAGTAGGTTTGGATAAATAATTCAAATTGCTGGAAGGTGGTAGGAATAATTCATTTTTCCTCATACTGAAATGGGAGTATCAATTTCAGTATAGAAAAGCATCAGAATTTGAACACCAACTTAGGCAAAAAAAAAAAAAAAAAAAAAAAACCAAAAACCAATTCAAGAAACCAGAAGGAAAAGCAATAATTCAATTTAAATAAGCATGTCACTGAGACTGCTGTGTCAGACTCCCTCTGAGCAGCCTCCTGTGTTGTCACATTGACTAGGGTTTGGGAAGAAGGGTCCCTGCAAGCCTTTTTTTTTTTTTTTTTTCCCAGTATGCGGGCCTCTCACTGCTGTGGCCTCTCCCGTTGCGGAGCACAGGCTCCGGACGCGCAGGCTCAGCGGCCATGGCCCACGGGCCCAGCCGCTCCGCGGCATGTGGGCTCTTCCCGGACCGGGGCACGAACCTGTGTCCCCTGCATCAGCAGGCAGACTCTCAACCACTGTGCCACCAGGGAAGCCCCCCTACAAACCTTTTGATCCTGGTCTTAGGCGCCCCCATCCTGTCACCGTGGGCTTAGACAGCAAGTCCCGGGGGCCTTGCAGGTCACACCACATGGCCAGTCGGCTTTCCTTCTTCCAACCCAGACCAGGTGCGAGGGAAGGAAAGTGGCTGGTGAGGACGGCTCTGCCCCCCTCACCCCACGTCCAGACCTTCCTGCAGCGACCCCATGTGGAGTGTGGCCCTCGCCTGGAACGAGAAACATACGAAGGGCTATTTCAAGGCCGGCAAGTCACTAATAAAAATTAAGATGCCATTTACCATGCACTCTGCAGTCTGTTCCGTCTTCTTTTCTGGTTCGTCAGTGGCACACGTCATTCTCGGTGCTCCGAATGGCCAACGACTCCCTGTTTTCTTGGCCAGACTGTAAGGATGGAGTAGTTCTAATGTTGATTCTAAGCCAACACTCATGGTTCTCAGCGATGTGGACAGGTGTGGACGTCTCTCTGTCCTCATTCATCTAGAGCCGGTGCTATTTGTGGCTAACAGTGCCTACGGATGTAATTCCTTCATTTTCTCTCTTTTTCTTCCGAATGCATTGCCACCAAGGAATCATATTAGAAAGACAGATGTCCATGGAGGGCTTTCCTTAGCACAAGATTTTGGTTCTTATTCTCACTTTTTTAGGAGGGCTTGGTTTCTAGTGTCTCAGTAACCCCTCCACCCCCACCCCGGCTTCTTTTAAAAAATGGAAACGTTTTCCTTTTCTATTAGCCAAAAAGAAATTTCACTAAAAGGAACCACATCAGGCTCTTTCTTCCCTCTCTCCCTGGTGAGTTGAAATGGACAGGTGTACCTGAGTTGGGATCATTTTTGAATCACTTGCCCCAGGGTTCTTCTAAAGATGAAAGGCTTTTCTTTTCCCCTACCACGGCGAGGTCAGGGCGGTGACGACAAACAATTGAACTTCTCGAAACCTTGTGGTGCCTTTTCTTGTGGTGCTTTTCTCATGTAACTCCAGACAAGGCAGCCACCTGCAGCAAACAGCAAATGCCAGTGCTTTTCCTTGGTATCATGTGCCAGTGCAGTAAAAGACTTAATGTATACATATATAAATAGATATATAGAGATATCACTATAGTTATATAATTATAGAACTGAGGTTCTGATGCAGCTTTGATGGGAGTTGATCATTCCTCTGCAAAAAAAAATCGACACTACTCAACTGGAACTCACAGCTCTGGGGACGGTTTTGGCTTCCGGGAAGGGCACTAACAAATGAGATGGGTGACTCCTGTGATGAGTTTTCTTCTTTCTTGTGAAAGTTGCTATCTCCATACCCTGGACTGTTTGCTAAGGGAGCAAAGAGCAGCTTCTTTTGAACTTCCTTTGGTGCTGATATTTTAAAAATTGTTTGTTTGTTTTGCTTCCTCATCAGTGGCCAAAAAGCTGCTTTTCCAAAATCTCAACTCACCAGTCAGAGGTGACAGGGGACAGTCTGGGAATAAGAGGCTAGATGTTGGGGATCCCCGACTCTGTGACTTAATCCAGACGGTTTCCTCTGTGACCTGCATACGCCTCCCAGACTCAGTTCCCTCATCTAAAATAGACATCATATTTCCTTACCTCATGGGGAAGGGTCACTTCAAAGGATGCATCTGTGGCACTCAAACACGAAAGCATTATTAATTTGGAGACAGCAACTTGACATGTTTTTAAGATTCTGTTTGTATGTTGCTAAGATTTTGATCCTGGGGTTTTGCTTTGTCCCCCTCCTGCTTCTCCATCTCCGCCACATTGTATGCCCTCCCTTTGGCAATACCTATGAAAATCGTGTAACTGATAGACCTCACCTAAAGGGGTGGGTACTGCTAACTTCTCCCAAGGAAACAACGTCACTAACACTGTATAAGGTGCTAGAATCAAACCTCATTTTATAGACTTTGGTTCTTAGAGAAAAACAAAACATGCAGAATTCTTTCTGTGAAGCCTTACTATAGATTGTTATAGCCAATTGTTTATCCAAAAAGAGAGAGAGAATAGAAGGTAAAGATAAGATGCAGTGATTCTGTATAAAATGTAACTAAAGGACCTTTGCTATTTCCTATATTGATGTAAACTATCATATCTATGTGTGTGTATATATATATATATATGCACACATATATGCTTGAGGCAGATAGAAAGAATGAAAAAGTGTAACGTATGTCCATCTTTATTCTAATTTTCAGTTGGTTCACAACTTTGAGGACATGAGCAAGAGAGGTTTATGGTAGGATGAGATAAGGGATGCCCAGTATGATATAGGAAATTACTCTTAGTTCTGTTCCATTCTATATGTTACTAGAAGGAGTTTGGCTGAATGAGAGGACAGGGAAATCAGTTAAAACACAGACGTGCTTTCTAAATGTTCTGAGCATCGACGTTATACTTTGGTGTTGTTTCCTCCTTATTCTAAGGTTTCTGATAGCACTGTAAAACATGTCTGCCGCCTAAGGTGTTAACAAATAATGATTACCTCAAGAAAGCTTAAAAAAAGAGGCAGTTGTTTCCCCCCATCTCTTAGAAAGCAGTGAACCCCTAAGCAAAATGTGAGGCATTTCCACAGAAGTTCAATAGAGAATAGAACCATTTCTGGTGCTTTCCTCAGTGCCCCCATTCTCACCCGCCCCTTCCTTTGCTAAAGAGAGAAATAACCCAAAAGATGAGTTTTGACAGGAAGTGGTGTTAGGCTGTAGCAAAAGTGTATCGATGAATACAGACCTTGCCCGGAACGAGTGGTGTGGGGTCCTTTTCAGTACGGCTGTGTAATTCAGGTGTTTACTGCTAGCGTGTGTATGTGCGTACTGTGTATATGCTTCAGGGGATGAAATGTTTGATGGACAGAGAAAAATACCATAAACAGACATGAACAGAAAAAAAAATAATCAAACGCTATTTTATCAGACGACGCACTTGTTCACCTTGATGAGAAGCCACTGTTTCACAACTATGCAATCCCTCCCGCCTTCACCTCCACTCTCCACCTCCCGCACAGATTTTCCTTTGTACCAGAACCACAATAGCCAACCCCTGGTTCAAGGTGAGCATGCTACAGTGATTCTTTTCCTAAATTTAAGAGCTCCCGAGAAAAATTTTCCTTTTCTTTCATTTTCAATGATTCAATGTAACCCTGTTTGGTTCCGTAAGTGAACTGATGTGTATTTTTATGTTTCGGTTACATGTTTACAAACTGCTTTCCATCCTCTTCTTGATTCAAAATAATTATTTTCTTTATAAAGTGTAACTTTTATAGGACGTTTGGGGGATGTGTTGACTTAACGAAGAAAAAAAATTTGGCTTAAGTGGAACAATGAGCGTATGACCTCGGGGGTTGGGGGTGGGGTGGGGAAATTTTGTGGACCTGCAGCTAAATTAGCACCTACACCTTGGTCCTGAATAGAGACCCTGGCTGGGAGCTGGCTACTCTGGGCAGGATTTGACCCCAGGGATTTTTATTTCCTTATGTGTGGTCCTCTATATGGAGTAACCTATCCCAGAGGGTGAACTCATATTTCCTACCCAGCTTTATGCCAGCCTCATCCTTCCCACCTACCATCCTTCCACACTCTACCCAGTGCCAAATCCCAGTTCCCTGCCTTTGCACTGCTTCCCGCTGATCCTTCTCCTCCCCTGGCAGCCACTGACTGGGGTTACTGCATCTGCTTTCAATGTAAAAGATAGACATAAAGAAAGTCTCCAAGAGCCTGACCTCCAAAGCACTGAGGAAGTCAGTCCTCAGTTGGCATGTCATTTGAGGGTATTTGCAACACACTCTTAGCTACAGAGAAGAGCGGGTCCAGGTTCATTTACAAACTACCCAGCTTGGCCAAGCCCATCTTCATGAGGTGTTAAAAAGGAGTCGCTGGGAAGAAGAGAGATCCCGAGGTTAGACAAAGCACAACTTAGGCAGGAGCAGCCCTGCACACAGAAGTCAGGCTCTCTACTTCTCTGGTTGTCTGCACAAGTCTGAGTTTTGCACACGGTTTACAAATCTTGCACAAGGTGGCCGAGCCATCCGAGACAGTTTTCAAAAGATAAATTCAGACACTGCCTAACTGCTCTAGCACAAGCTGCTTCCACTCCACGGCTGGTGGGAGCTCGGATGGAGTTCCTCTGGAATGAAAATGTCGGTTCTTTGACAAGAGTGCATTTTCTCTGTCAGCCTCATTCCTTGCCTGTTCATCCTACACGTATTCCTAGCGACTCAGGGGATCTTACTTAGATGCTGTGCATTTGCTTTCTGTCCTGTTCCATAGGTCACACCTGCTAAGACCCATCCCAGGAAGTTATCACTCACTATTTCTCGTTTCCTCCTGAAAAGGAGTTCTCTTACCCTTGGAGGTACCATTCGAGAGACTTTTAGGCCTATCAGACACAGGCCCAGGAGCCTCTACCAGAAGCCAGCTTGTCTTTACGGCTCAGAAAACATCAAGGGAATCAGCTCCAGGATACTAGGAGATTTCTCAACTCCTGGCCTTGCTTAAAAAGTGGCTGGGGGCTGGCGGGGCCCTGTCAACGTTGTGACCCCACTCTTCTCCTGCCTGCCCAACAGAGCTCAGTCCCTGCTACCAGCCTAGAGGACCTGGAGGCTCTGGGTCTTCCAAGAAGTTAAGAGTTCAGGGCAAACGAACAAAGGTAAAGGGTGGAAGTGGTCTCCATCCCCTACTCCTCAACCAGGGCCAAGTCAGAACGTCCAGCACCTCTTTTGGAGCTGTGACAACCTGCCTATCTGGGGAGGGACATGCCCACCTCTGGGGGCTGTGGCATCATTGGGTTTCCGCCAGAAATCTAGACCCGGGGATTGTGCCTGTCCGGAGGTGGCAATTCACCTGCAGCACGAACAGAACGTTTGCCGAGGAGAGCCCTCCCCCTCAGAGGGGATGAATCCTGCTGTGGGGTGGGGGCTGACCCTCTGTCAGGTGGGCTCTGGCCATCGACTGGCACCTGAGACCCTGAGGGGCCCAGAGGTATAGAGTTCCAGATGCCATGATGCCAGAGAAGTCAGGCGCAGCCCAGAGCCCACCTGGCAGTGGAGAAGGAGTCCCGTCAGAGATATTGTGTGTCCTTCTCTGGGGGAGGGGACAGTTGCTTTAGAGGAAAGGAGTATTTAGGACTCCTGGAGTCTCAGGAACATCGAGGGTGTCAGAGCAAGACCAGCGTGACCTGCACAGGTGACATCAGCCCTTTGGGAGGATGGGAGAACCCAGATGCAGCAAACATTAACTGAGGCCAATGATGACGAAGGCTTTGTCCCAGTGCCTTCATACAATGATCTCACCTAAATCCTCTGATGCTCTGGCAAGGTGAGAAACCCCACCCATTTTACAAATGAGGAAACTGAGGCTCGGGGAGCTTCTGTGATTGCACAGGGTCCCATGGTCATCCAGGGGTCCAGCTGGGGGTCAGACCTGGATCTTTGGTCCCACTGGCCTTCCAGGCTCCGCCTCATGCCATCTCCCGACAGTTCACAAAGGCCAGGTAGCTCAGAATGCCTGGTAGGGACAGCTTGGGACTAGGGCTGTCTTGACATTCTTGTTTCCTTGCAGATGGCCATAGGAGCTGGAGACGTGTGAGGTTTTAGGGGACTAAAAGTTTAGTGACGATTTATGAAATAGGGTATCCGCATGGGAAAGGACGCCTGTTTTCCATGTGAGTGTTTGGAGAGCTCCTCCTGCAAATGCTGCGAGATGTCTATTTTGGTGTCCTGAGCACTTTTGTATCTCCTTTTTTAGGGTTCTGTAGTGGTGACTTTTGTGTGTCTGATCTTGAAAGGTGAGGTGACTTCCGGACAAGTGGATTATTTCTCTAAGGATCCCGTAGAAGAGTTGAACAGTTGGAATTAGGACAGAATCAGAAAATTAAGCTTCATGGGATAAATTTTGAGAAGGTTTTTGAAGATACTGGCTATGACATGACAGAGGGAAGGAGAATTCTAGACAGCAAACTCCCCATGCAAGGCTGGAGCAGGGAGCAGCCTGGGAACCTACATCGTCTTCCTGTCCCCACTTCCTGGGCCAGTCACTTGCCTTCTGTGAGCCTCCGTTTCCTCATCTCTGAAACACGGGTGAGCTTGGTGACCTCTGTGATGGGTCCCAACCAGAAAGGTAAGAAAATAGCAAGACAGGCAGATGCATTTGTGAACGTCTTGACAACTGAACTGATCCATTGGGATGTGGGATGATAACTGTTGGGACCTACTGTAAATTCTTAAGCCAGGGGATGAAATGACCAACATGGAACTGCTAGGCTTAAGAAAGTGATTTTCACTGTCATGTGAACTGATTAAGGGAGAAAAACAAGATAAATGAGAGAGGAAGGGAACCCGGGAGAGGAAAGGGGCAGGAAAAAGCAGAACAGAGAGAGTTGGAGGAGGGGAGAGAAGAACCCTACGTGCTGTTTCCCCACAAACATAGGTCAGCCTCCTGCTTTATACGTTTTTTTTTTTTTTTTTTTTTTACGGTACGGGGGCCTCTCACTATTGTGGCCTCTCCCGTTGCGGATCACAGGCTCCGGACGCGCAGGCCCAGCGGCCATGGCTCATGGGCCCAGCCGCTCCGCGGCATGTGGGATCTTCCCGGACCGGGGCACAAACCCGTGTCCCCTGCATCGGCAGGCGGACTCTCAACCACTGCGCCACCAGGGAAGCCCCTGCTTTATACGTTTGATTACAGTTATGTCAGCTTGATGCCTACTGGGTGTGCACACACGTGCACACACACACACACACACACACACACGCTTAATCCTGCTATAGTCACAGCAATTACCCACGAGAAAAATCCCTCAGTCCTTGGGCAGAGATCGGGCTTCTTCAGAGCACAAAGGAACAATGGAATCTCGGGGTTTGAAGGAGACTCAGACACCACCCGATTTTTGCTTGTCCACACAGTCATGGACAAAACGATATCAAATTTTTCTCAAGGCCTCCGAGGTAAAAACTCTTTGCCTTTGCTCCTTAGTGAATGCCTGTAGTCAGACAGTCCTCCCTTGTAATGACTCCAATGCTGTCTGTTGCTCACCAGACTGATTCCTTTTGCTTTGGGTCTCCGAGGGGACAGGGATCTAGTCTCTGGATTACTGAGCCCTCGGCCTCCCCTTCCCAGGGAACTCCTGGAGGGCAAGACTAGGAATCAAATGAGAAGGATGGTCATAAGCTCAGCTTGTCTTTGCCTCCTGAAATTATGTGAAATTCAGATAGATTGCACCACTCCCTCACAACCTACTGGACCAGCTGGGCTGGAGACAGCTGTCCCCTTTGCTGTGACTCAGTTTTCACACATCCTCAGATAGATTGTTTTTAGTTCCTCTCCCACTGGGTCCTGCCGCTGTATTATTCCTTCTCAGGATAATGTTTTATGTTCAAAATTCAAATGTGACTCTTGCCTTGAGATGTACCTAGGAAGATAGGAGGAGGCTCCTGGGTATGGTCTGGGGGGAAAATGTAGGGTCTTTAAAGTTCTTACAACACTGTGGACACCTTCCCTTCTTCCCCAAACCATTCTCTTGGTGCATTTTCTAAAAATGCAATCCAGCCTGGATGATGCCCTCCATATGCCAGGCGCTGTGCCAGGCACTGGGGAGGTAGAGGGGAAAGATGGTCTCTTAGGGTATCCACAGTCCAGCAGGGGAGAAAGAAGACCCACAGACAAACGGGACAGTACGGTCAGCACTCTGATTCTGGAGAACAGGGCCTGGCCCTTTCTGGCATGGGTTGACTTCAAGCTTCCCTGGTGTGCACTTGCTCGGGTACCAGACTTCCCACCCAGTCCCCTCCCCCACCCTGCCCTTCTCCCAAACTCACCAGGCATTCTTCTTGGACCCCTCTGTCTTCCCTCTTGCTTGAGCTGACCTGTTCCCAGCTATTTCCCGGTAGAGCAAATCCCAACCAAAGCAAGATCACATCCAGAGTCAAAATAACTGTTGAACAGTCTGAGGAAGCTTGATGCAATTCCACTTTTAGGCCCATCGGTGTCTCTGAGCCTCACTTCCTCTGCACTTTCTCTAGGGTCTCTGGGGCCTTTGAGTCACTGGCAACAAACTCAAGTTTCTCCTTGGCTTGCTGGTTGGAGCCCCTTAGATCTCCATCTGCACTTGTCTGAGCTGACCCTTCCTTGGTTCGTCATTTCATGGTTCCGTCCTCCCACCGGTTGCCTCAACCAGCCAGGTGTCCTCTCCTGGTCCCTTACCCTCACTCTATCCTCCTCCCACTCAAGACCTCAGACAAGGATGGAGTTGGTTTTTTCATCAGCTACCACTGCCTGACAGTGCATTTTACGGTGAAAATGCATTTATAGTAAAAACTGAGGCTGAAGATGGCCTTCTTCGTGGCCTTTTAAGCTCTCCACTGGAAAGACTGTAAATGGAAATGACAAAGGGAAAGGGACAATCCCAGCAACCCAAACCAGTAGGTGCTTCTGACCTCGCCCACTAGGAGAGCAGTGATCCTAGGAAGGTAAAGTCATGCCAGAGACTTCACGGCTAAATTGATTTCCAGCTATTTCCAGGAATGTGTCAAGGGCCCTCAGAGGCTAGCGGTCCCTGGCACAGTGGCTGCAGAGGTGAGGATGCCTCTAGAGACCCTTACTGTCATCCCCCAAGCACTGAGCTCCCAAGGCTGCCACAACCCCACCCGCAGGGATACAAAGGAGAGCCCTGTGGGACAGGTTACTCCAATTACATAGGTGAAAATTATATATATATATAAAAAATATAATTATATATATTTTCCTGGGCACAAAAGCAAAAACAAAAACTTTATTACACCAGGGCTTTTAAATGAACACGTCTGATTCCCTGACTTAAAAATATTTTTCTTTTCATTTTGAAGCAGGTGTTTTTTTTTTTTATGGGGCTTATTTTTGGGTTTGAGATCACTGGGCTTCTTGCCCTGTGAATCCATGCTTGCTGCTGTGTTGAAAATGCATACATTGGTGACCGCGGTACTAAGCCAAATTTAAACTCTTTAGTCTCCTCCATCTGTAAGTGTTATGTATCTACCTCATTATGATTTTTTTGGTTTCCTGTGCTTTCGTGTTGTGTATGATGTCAGAGGTGAAATGTAGATAAAAATATATATATATAAAAATATATATTTTTTGCTTTGCAATAAAGTTCAAAGCTATAACACAGACTATTCATGAAATGTCATAGCCTTTTATTGTGCTCTATCCTCTTAGTTGTGAATTGTCCTGGGAGCCCTTTTGCCTATTCACTAGAGTCAATATTATTGTTTGTCATTTGATGAATTATTCTAATTATTTTAACTGTACTTTTTTGACACATTGAATATGACACTAGGATTCTTGAACAACTCTTGGTTCCAAAGGTGCTTTATTTCTGTGGACTCATGTGATCAAATGGAAGGGAAGTGTCTCTGCAGACTGGAATCTTTCAGATAGAAGTATTGATCTCAATGTCATTGGGTTTAGAACAAAAGGTTTGTGCGTAGGGGGAAAAAGGAAACATTGGTTTGGCTTCAACTTCTTGAAGCTTTCAATGTTGATTTATGTCCAACTTTTGTATTTTAATTTCAATCTCTTGGCATGGAATATGGTACCCACTGACTCCCTAGCACCCTCACCTGTTTTGGCTGCTTTCAACTTTTTGACTTCGCCGTTTTCTCTAGGTTGATTTTATGTGTTGTGCTGTTTGGTGGTAAAGTACCCTGTGGCCAGCCCTTACATATTCTCCAAACCTTGTGAAACCCTCTTCCATACCATGTGTTCAGAGGGATGGTGATCTGGAAACATTTGTAGTCTGCAAGCCAGCGATGCCATGAAGACCCAAGTTCTTCCGAAGAATCCTGACTAATTACAGTACAGGGCGAAGGGATCTTGAATAGAAATCGCAAGGTGGATTGTCTGCAATTGATTCCCTTTTTCTGTAATTTGAACAGAATGACTTTCCTTTAACTAAGCAACTTAGGTCGTGAGCCCTAGATACTCTGTATGGTTCAGTTACCCTTGTTTTTCTGCATCTTTTGCCAAAATATGGAAGACGTTTCTCAACTTCATTAAATATGTTTTAAACGGGATAAAGAAAGGTCTACACGTTAAAGATCCTTTAAAATGTTACTTGAGTGAACATGTTTTTTTATCCCCCAGCTCCAGAGAGCTAGGGAGAAGTTGTAATCGAAGCGGGAGAGAATCATTTCTACATGTGCAGTGTTTTCCCTTAAAGTACTTACAATGACTACAAAAAAGAAAAATGCTTACAATTCAATTTCACAGTATGTTCCGTTTTCCTCCTGTTTTGTTTTCTTCTGAAGATCATAAAGAATTGCTTGTGTGTATTAAGAAGAGACATTTTCATTTGTATTTGGGGAGGTTTGCTTTTCTCCTTAACAATGCTGAACCGGCATTTAAACAACTCTGGCTAGGTTATACTTTGCCTGTTCTCAGCTATTTCTCTCTTTTAATCGTATAATGGTCTGTGTATCAGTCGAAATGCAGATAACATATGTACTGAAGCTGGAACACACTGGTGTTGACCTGAAGGGGGAAAAAAATCTAATGATAAATATCTATTTATCTATTTATCTATCTATATCTATATGTAGGTGAGTGGAAATATATGATATAGCCACACACCCACACACAAAACACACACACAGGCACAATGACAGTACACGTCCAAAGTTGGTTTTTGGTTCTGAGGAATTTGCCGCCTCACTGAGCTTCCCAAGATTCCCAAATTTCTTTTGAAATGATTGTTTAAGAAAGGTTTTGCTTTGTTTTTTAGGTACTAGAAAGCACCATTCTAACTGTTCCCTGTTCTTTTGGGGACGTAACTATTGTAGATTCAGAGGAGCCTGTTTTTAGGTGAGTTTCTATGGGATCCTTTCTTGTACCACCACCTTCCAGCCCACCCAATGCCAGAAGAACGTTACCTACAGAGCCGTCCATACCCTCTATCTTTGCTCTGTCGTTCCACTCATCTCAGGTCCCCAGTTTTCCCACAGGGGAGGCCTTGTTGGCTGGAGACCCTTCTGAAGTTTGGATACTGGGCTGACTTCTCTCTCCATGTAGGTTCTGGGCATTTTCACACTTGGTGTCACCTTGCCTGGATGACCAGACCCGTTGTACCTCCAGATCTCTACAGGACACAGCTAACTAGAAGGTTCCAGGGTGAACAGAAGGAACTTCTTGCTGCAGCTGGGGTAGGTGTCTTTGGAGTCCTAAGCACCAGGTTTCGTCTGTTTCTTACAGAGGAAGGATCCAAATGGACCAGACGCTATAGGTGAGGGCGTGATGCGACTTCTGATCCAGACCAGCCAATTTTGTCCACGTAGTGTCCCACTGCTGGCTCCCAAGCAAAGCTCCCTTGGTTGAGAGGGGATTCCCAACCTGACAGAGCGAGCCTGGGAACAGGGGCAAGGGCACTGAGCTTCACCTCGTTGTGAAAAGGTCTTTTCTTCTCTGCCCTTCCTTTTCTGTCCGGAGAGCTTGGGTCTGCATGGCGGGTTGGTCTTTGGTCTTGACGTTGTTGTTGGGTTGTTGTGGGAAGGTTTTGTACTGCCGGTGAGGATGCTGTCCATTTTCTTTCACTGTGACTAGTCTGGATGCTTCTCCATCCCCGTGAAGGGAGAGGGCGCTGTCCTGGGATGTGATCGTTCTAGATAGAGAAGCTTGCAGTCCTGCTCACTGTTGTTTGTTGCTCCAGAACCTCTGGGGTAATCTCCAACTTGGAATCCACTTCTGACTCTTTGGCCGCTTTCTAGGTGGCCTGTTGTGAGACAAGGACAACTTCTGTGCCTAAGATACTTTGAAATTGCTTTGAAATTAGAGGTGGGAAGTGTATTTCAGTGGGATGTGGCAGATGATTTAAGAATTTCTCTTACCTTGAATTTGAAGTATGGTACAGCGGTGGTAGAGACTTCTTGACCTTGGACCACTGGGTCTGCCACGCACTGACGCTCCTTGCGAGGACAAGGTGGTGCATGATGAACTGATTTCACCCCACTGGAGCTTTCCTGCCAGACAGTATTCCCACTTCAAATTCAGTCAGTCACCTGGCTCTCAAATATTTCTTAAACACCTGCTGTGCCAAGTGCAGGACTAGGGCAGAGGGGGCTCTAAAGAGAAAACAAACCTCAAGGAATTAAATATGAGAGGGAAGAAATGTGCATAAATAAGTATAATACAGTGAAAAACAGAGCCCTAAGAGAGTGCAAGGTGCTAGGGGCACCTAAAATGGGAAGCAACATTTCCAAGTAGCGATATAAGAGGAGACTTTAAAAAGACTGGCATTTGAGTTGGGTTTTGGAGGCTCCATAGGATGCCTGAAGATGGGTGAGTTGAGTTGACTGTGCCTACAGTCATGTGACATCATTCGTTCATTTGAGACATTGCCTGCCTTCTGATGAGAAAGCAAGACAATTTCCAGCAATGTCACGGTCTGTTAACATTCGCCCAACCTCGTTGAAAGCATAGTCCTTCAAGCTGCAACCAGTTTCTCTGCAGTTGGTAATGTGATTCAGAGAATGGCTCTCCCTTGTCGCTAAACCCTCTCCCTCCTCGAAGGCTTCACGGAGCTCCCAGAGCCGGGCTTGCGGGTGCTCATGTGTGTTCACGTGCACATCTTGGCTCAAAGTTTAGTTCCCTGCAGCTTTGGTCTGTTTAAAACCCATTCCTCTGGTCCACCCAGTGCGGTGGAAGCCAGAAGGAATGAGGCTTTCAAGTGGTGGTGATGTGCATATCTCTGCAGGTGAGGGCAAATCAGAGGATTGGAAGGTGTCCATTGACCATTCCAGGTTTGAATTAAGGCCAAAGGGGAGGAAGGCTTGAATGATGGATGGGATTTCTTAAAGCCCAGAGCTGCCCATGAGACACAGAAGAGCCCAGTCTCTGTTTCTTAATGAGGTTTCAGTTCAGTCCTGCTCAGGCCAACCTTCCAGAATATTTGAGACCCCTGCAGCCTCCCAGAGGGACTCAGGCCTGCAGACCTCAGCCAGCTCTGGGTGCTCCCTGTAGCAGCTGGTCACTATGGGCACAGCATATCCTAAGGGGGTCTGAGTCTTTGGGACCTGGGGAAGGGCCCAGTTTCTTCTATAATTAATGCAGTGGTTCTGGGCCTTTCCAGATACCATGAAAAGAGTATCGATGAAAAGGAGGCCAAGAGAAATCGGGGTTTGTCTGACCCTTTCCCCAGTGGCGCCCAGTTCCTTCAGCCTTACACACAGATTACCCCACAGTTTCTTTGGCTTAATTTCACGTTCTGAGAGTAAAGAACAAATGACGTTCAGACACTGGATGAGAGACGCAAGGCAAAAAGAAGCAGGGCAAGCACGAGACCCAACCCGCCGATGGGTCCCTTCCTGGAATTCATGTTTCCCATTCGGAGTGGCCTGGCCTTTGGTCCAGACCTCAGATTCTCAGCATGTCTAAGTGGACATGCAGGGGTGGCTGTTCTGAACATTAGACCCTGTTAATAGAATAAATAGGCTTGGCCCTCTAATTGGAATCCCCTAATTTCCTTGGTCTGGTTCATTATAGTCATTCCCTCTTTAACCTCCATAAAATAAGTCTTTGTTGCCAATCCATGGCCTGGAATCTTTTTAGAATGAGCGGGATGATGACCACTTGCATCCCTGAGGCTGACAGACTGAACATATCAGCCTAGCATCCATTCAGAAGAGGTGGGCTGCTATTTTGCACAAGTTATTTTTAAGAATAAGTTAACAGTGACCTTATTATCTGGGGGAATCTAATGTAGAGCTTTATTTTACAGAGGAGGAAAGAGACATAGGGGTTTGAATGATTTGCCCAACTTCCCTTGATTAATGAAAGACAAACCACGACGTGGGCTCAGGTGTCTTGATTGAAAAGGCACGCACCCCCTCCTTAAACTGGTGGGGTTATCTTACCTTTCTTTCCTTCTTTCTGCCTAATGGAACTCTGAGGGTCTACCCTACAGTGAGACGTTTATCTAAGCCTGTAACAACCCAAATGGCTTGACTTGTGTATAAACAACTCCTACTGAAATGGGCGAAGAGCAGGGCCCCTGATACTGTATCAGGGTACAAGGCCCCTGATACTCAAAGTATCAGCTTGAGTCGACATATGGGAAAGAAACCCTTTCCCTGATTTCCAGTGATGCTCTGGAAAAAAAAGGGGGGGCCTAAACAACATATGAGAAGTTACTTTGTAAGTCAATCGGTGTTCCTCTGATTTCTCCCGAGGGGCTTTTTGAGCAGGATCCACCCGTGTTGTAGAGAAGAAATCAGGGCATTGAGTGTCACCATTATCTTTCGGAGCCCAAGCTGCTAAAAAAATAAAATGAAACAAAACAAAAAATGCAGACAGCAAGGCTCTGCATTCACCAAGAGCTCCTGCCTCCAGAAGGACTGCCCCACAAACCTGGGAGAACCCTGGCTCTAACTCTGCTTCAGGAAGCTTGTGAAGACCTGGCTTGGCCTCATCCCAGCTGTCAAAGCTGCAGCAGTCTGTCCTGATGTGAAGGAGAGCCCCTTCTTTGAGAACCAAGGGCTCAGGACTCTTGACTCATGGCCAGTCTGTTCATTCTCTTCATAATTTAGTCTCCTTATTTACTCAGTCACCCTTCAACCAGAAAATATCCCAGGCATTGGACTAGGTCCTGTCCTCAAGTAATTCACAGTCTGGGCAGGAAACTAAGACCTGTACATCAAGGGCTGAAGGGTAAGCCTGAAAGTGATGAGTCCAGATACAGCTCTCTGAGCTCTAAGGGGGAGGAGATGACATGGGTGTTGTCAGCTCTGTCTTTCTGAAAGACTGCTGAGCATTCCTCATGGGTGGCACACTTTGGATTTAGGACCTTAACACAATGTGTGTGCCCCCTACTCTTCCTCTCCTTTCCCTAAAAGTAACCCCCAGTGTGCGCCAATATATTGGTTCCCTTGACCACCATTTTTAGCAGATACCTCTTGTAAGATCACCAGGAGCCCTGCTCAAAAGCAAGGCTTTCTTAGGAAAAATGGCTTGACCAGAAAGAAGAAACAGAGAGAGGAGAGTAATGAGAAGATTCCCCTTTCCCGAAGATAGATTGCTCTAGAAAGAAAACAGGTTGCTTCATCCATAATCATGTTAGCCTTGATCTGGAGCTTTAAAAGGGATGCAGATCAGGAATTCAGGAAAGGACTCTGTCTTAGTTTGGGCTTCTATAATAAAATAACATAGACTGGGGTTGGGGGGTTGCTTAAACAACAAACATTTATTTCTCACCGTTCTGGGGGCTGGAAAGCCCAAGATCAAGGTGTCATAGGTTTGGTGTCCGGTGAGAGGTCTCTTCCTAGTTCGCAGATGGCTGCCTTCTTGCTGTGTCCTCACGTGGCAGAAAGACAGAGCTCTGGTCTCTTCCTCCTCTTATCAGGGCACTGATCTCATCCTGAAGGCTCTACCCTCATGACCTCATCTAAACCCCACGATCTCTCAAGGACTCCACCTGCAAATACCATCACATTAAGAGTTAGGGCTTCAACATAGGGAATTTGGGCAGGGACACAAGCATTCAGTCCAGGAGACCTCTTTCCTGCCTTGCCTCCAGGAGACGTGAAACCCAACCGTCCTACCCCATTCTAGCTCTTGTTCTTAGCCATCATTTCTTCATGTCCACGAACACATACCTCCATCCTGAGTTCATGGGCTTACAAAGTGTAGGTTCAGCAATATGCTATGAACGTGTACATGGGTTACAGAGAACAAGAGAGAAGGCTGTTCCCTTAGGAAGAGCCAAGAGAGAAACGAGGCACAACAGCATGACTGTATCAGTCAGCTAACCTTCAAAGGTTCCCCGTGAAATACGAAGCCCTGGGCTGATCCCCACCAAACACTCACGATGCCCCTTTAGGCCAACAAAGAACTGTCATTAATTCCTCTTAAGAATGATCCTTTTGGGGGCACTGTTCTGTTCTCATGGGGAAGGCTGAGATATGTCTTGAGGTCAAGACATATAATGATAATGAGGTCTGCATTATCAAAAGAGTTTTTGAAGTCAAGACATATCACACTTCTTGCATCCATCACTAACCAGGTGCCCATCTCTAAAACAGTACATATTAATCTCCAAGTAAGTTCATTTTAAAGCTACAGATTATTCAATAGGTGGTGGGGTTTTTTAAAAAGTCCTCGATGTTTAACAGTGACGAGAAATAGTGGGTTTTTTAAAGTTACTGTTAATTCCTTAATCTCCTAGTTCAGTTCAGCCAACTGGACCACTGTAAGCCTGTCAGTAGTTTATCCAGTTGCTCTGAGCATGGTTGGGTGAGGGCAGGGTAGAAGGACTTCTGTGGTGGAAACACAGATTGTTGAGGAAGCTGTGCCGTTACATCACAGGGCCAAGGAGAGCTGCGCTCCAGCCCCATCTCCCCTCCAAGCAGGGTCCCGCTTCCCTGCAATCCATATGCAGAAGCAGGGCCACTGGAGTCACCACCAACCTGCTGAATCAGCTCAAGGACGGTTTCTCTGCTGCAAAATGAAGACGGCACTCCCTAAGGTCCCTTCCCATCCTAAAATTCTGTTGTCAGTACACCCACTCACTCGACAAATGTCTATGAAGCTCTTAATTGTCTCCAGACTGTGAATTAAAATACCCCAGGGGAAAAAAGGTAGCTTTTCCTTTTAAACTCATCCTCATGTTTATAAGAACCTAGGAGATCTTCCTTAAATGGAACGGAAACATCTCCAAAATCAATTCAACTATATTTCTCGTGCTTTAAAAGAAAAGATGAAACCAACTTCTCACCGTCTTAATAAACATCCTTAAAATATGTATCTTGAAGGTAAAAACCATTTTGTTTCCCTCAATCCCTCTTCTGTTGCTGTTGCACACAGTTTAAGTGTATTGGGGTAAAGACCAGAGCATCCGCTCATCATGAGAGGAGAATCAGCCGTATTGGAGGTGATGCGATTATTGACCACCCCACTTCTCCCACCACTGTCCCCGGGATGATGATACCTATGCTCTGCAACACCCTTCCTGGAAATCTCTTTCAGCCAGGGCAGCTCCACAATTAATGGTAAATAGTACGAAATAGTCCCAGGAACCCAAAACGGGGCGTCACAGCCCAGTTCTGTACATTTTCACCAGGCTTCACGTTTGCCTGGGGACAGCAATAGGAGCTCAGCACAGAGGAATCTTGGAGCATTTCTTTCGCCTTCAAGCCACACTACATATCGTCTCATTCCCTAACTTCATCCTGGCCCTTCGCTCATGTAAATACACCCGTGATCACAAATCCTCAAATGATATTTCAGTGGCCAACTGCCAGATTAGAAACACACCACTTGGAGAGAGCAGATCTAGCTGGGCAGAGCTTCTGGGATTTATCTCAGGAAGAACGCAGGCGTTTGCTGAGGCCATTCGGGCAAAGCAGCTGGCTTGGAGGTAACCAGCCCCTTAGTGGCACCCAGAGCTGTGAGCAGAGGGTGTGTTTGGAGCCCCACCACCTCTGTACACCAGAGGACCAGGCTGTGGGCTGTATTTCGAGTCAGAGCTGGGGGACGAGCACAGAGAATGTTTCTAGAGCAACTGCTTTGCCAGAACAGGTCGGGTTGGGTAGTGAACTCTGGGTAGGCTGGGTGAGAAACGGGATCGGGGAGCCTAGGAAGGCGCAGGGTCTCTTATGGCCAAAGGGATGAGGATGCGTGAGCATCTTATGCTGAAAACGATGGACACACACACACACAGGTTCTGCCTGATTCCACAACCCCTAGGGTGAGAACAAGCCAGGGAGGTGTGCTGGGGAAGCCTCGAGCTTCGGCTGAGCACGGCGGTCCACTTCCCCGCTGGGGGGCAGAGTGAGAGCCGTGTGGAGGCACTGGGCCTGCAGGGTCTGGCGGGGCTTTCTTTTCTTCTTGAGGAACGTAGCAAAATGCGCAGAGCAAGCCCAGATTTCCTCCAGTGGCCAGATCACAACCAAACAATTGAGTGCAGCCCCTCACACTCTATTTCAAAGGTAGGAAGCTTTTCTATCAGGACAGAGGAATGTGTGCTTCCTCTCTTTCTCGGGGATGTGGGTGTTAGTAAAGGGGTGGCTCACCTACGCAGGTCACTCTTGTGAGGCAGGTAGATTCCGCCACCTGGGCCACATCCCAGGGGGATGGGAGACTGGGCTGCCCACCCCTTATGCAGGACTGGCGGATCCCAGGCCCTGAGAGACAGTCTTGGCTGTCGAAAACTGTCCCCTTTTAATTTCAACAAACCTGGAAAGAGTTTGCCCCACTGAGTTAGGAAGAATTCAGAGCGAGTTCTGCGTGGGTCTGGGCTCGAGGATGAGGCTCGAGATGGGCTGCGTGGCCCCCGCAGGCTTCTGGCCTGATGTCTGTGCCCACGGCTGCCAACATCCGCCCACTCCTCTTGGAACGGAGAGAAGCGCTCTTTGAGGCTTTCCAGGATGTCTTGCATCTCCTGACCCAGGCCAACTGTTTGTTCTAGAGTGGAAAAGCATGATTCCTCACTACCCTTCCTTCTTCTCCTGTCCCACAGCATGAAGGTGAAGGCTGTCGCCTTGTCACTTCATTTAGCCAGTGGCCCTCTTTGGGCCACTTGCCCACCTCCCAAAGGCAGGCTCTGGGGCAACGGTGGCTCTTCCTCTGAGATATGACTTGCGGTTCTTGACTCCTTCCTCTGAATCCTTTCCAGGACTGGCTCTGAGAGTGGCCTTGACAAGGGCCGTCCTTTTGCCAGACGAAGGCTCCTCAGTCCCTGCCCACCCCGGCCCCCCAGCCCTTCTTAGCAGTTCCGTTGTCCTTTCCTGGGGGGTGATTCTTGATGGCACAAGGCCGTGACCTCCATCACGGTTTCCTTTGACCCCGTGAGGTGGTGCTGCTTCCTTTCCCAGCAGCCTGGGATGGGGAGTGGGGAGCGGGACTGAAGCACAAAGCAGCATTGCCCAAAGAGGCTCATGCTGAAACAATTCTTTTTATTTTTAAGTACAATGGGAAAGCTCAATGACGTGGGAAACTCCCTTCAGATGCTCCGGCCTTTGGCCCCAGATTTCCAGTCCTTTTCTTGTTGGAATTTTAATACCATCCGTTTCTTTTTCTTTTTTTCAATGGAGGAAGAAACGCACGCTAATGAGTTGTGCAAAGGACACCATCTTTTGTTACAATTCGAAGGGGTGAAAGCCCTCGTGAACTGTGTTTCTGTTGAGACATCCATTTCTTGTGCTGGGTTGATTTCAGATTGGTGCATCCTCACTTATCAGGGACCTCTGATTCCAGCAGAGCAAAATCAGCTACTTACTCTAGTTACTGTAAGCAGACACATAACTTTTACTGTAATTTGAAAAACCTTGCACTGTAATGGTTTCAAAACAAACAAACAAACAAAAAGCAAATCTTATCGAAACTGATTTTGTATTTTTGATTACATCTGAATATTCACATTTTTGTATCTAACCGTGACCATGGTAGTGCTTCCATAGCTTGTGTTCAAGGTCTTGTTTCTTTCCAGGTTGAATTCTTAGGATTGTGTTGACGCCAAATGTTTGAGGGGCAGGACTGGGGCCTGGCTAGCAGGCCTGTCAGTGGGTTGTGTGCTCCCTCTACCAGATCACCAGCTGGCACGGGGAGCTTGGGGACCCAGTGAGCCGACGTCACATTCCACTGCGTGAATTCCCACAGACAGCTCATATCTCCAACTAATCCAAGGCCAACGGTTTTGGCCAAACCTTTGCCAAGGACTCTCGAAACTCAGCTGCCCCGACCCCTGCACTACCCAGCTTCCTGGGTAAGGGAGGACATTTTTAAAACAAAACTTGTGAAATTAATTTGTGATTATGGTTTTTTTTTCTTCTCGCTGGAAACGTGCTGGGAACCAGACAGCACGATGTTAATTTTGCTCTTTCTGCTTTTCCAAACCAATACACCTGTTGTTCTCTTTTGCTTCTTAGTGAAGAAAATTCTAGACACAGACCTAACTATGAACTCTTCTCCTCCTGCACTTCTGATTAGCAATTCTCCCTATGTATTCCTAACTTGTTGAAGTGTTTTCCTTCCTAGCATTGCTTCTCATATTTTTACTTTATTTTTTTTACTGAACAGCAACAAACCCACCAAGGAACAAATAATCTCTTTCTCTTTTTCTCTCTTTCTCTCTCTGATGTGTAATGTTGTGTTGTCCAGATTCTGTATAAAAAATATGTATATGATGTATCTGATATTTGGCAGCCACTGGCTGTTACTTTAACCAATATAATTAACAAAAAAATGCATATTGTTGGTGTTTGATTTTTTTACAAAAAAAAAACAACCTAGTTAAGATGTCTGTGTATTTTTGCATGGTTAAAATGTACTTAGTGCATTGAGAAATGTCGTGGAGGTACTCAGTGAAAAGGCCGGTTTACTTTTTGATTCTAATGGTGATTGGTTGTTGACCAGACTATTCCCTATGATGTCCGTCTTTAATTTAGCATAAATCTATTTACAACTTGTTTTATGACTCGAGATTCAGCATAGTGTATCTATCTATCTCTATTGTATTTACTGTTCCTTAAAACCAGGTGGTGGAAGTTCATGTCGTCTGGCACAGATGTCTCCATTGCTGATTTCTGATGAGTTGTGTTCCATTTAATTTGCTGTACAGTCCAGATCTGAAGCACCCCCAGCCCAACAGACAAAGGCTGTCATCTCTCCTTCCAGAGGTCTGTTCCTCTGAGCAGTACTGTGGTTTTCCCTCGCCATGGAACATCTATTTTTTTTTTTCCAAACCAAGTTATGTAAAGAAAGAGAAAAGGACAGGGAGTTAAGCAGAAATCTACAAATTATTTATATTTTATACATAAGAGTACATATATTGTAGATAAATAGACAGGCAGACAGACTTTAAATGCGAATGAAGCAGAAAGGCAATGGAAGATATCAAAAGAGAGAGAGAGAGAGAACGAGAGAGGGAGAGAGAGAGGGACCCTGGGTTTTCCTCCCAGGTGTGTCACTAGATCAGTATGAGAGCTGCAGAAAAACTGTTTGTCCTTGCTGTGCCTCAGTTTCCCCAAATGTAAGATGAGGAAGGGCAGTGTTTAGGGTGGGGCTAGGGGAGGCAACTACAGTTTCCTGAATCTTCAGTGCACTTTAGAGCAAGAGTGGTCTTTAACTACCTAAGAGATGTGACTGCCGTGTGTCTGGAGACCGTGCTGGTAGCATCCTCTGTCCACCTCAGGACATCTAGGCCTGGTCAGGGGAAAGACGTGTCTTAAAAGGCACGAGCCACCCTGGTTTGGCATTACCCTGGCTTCCGAAGTCTTCTCTTCCATGAGGTGGCTCCTGCCCAGCTTGGAAGGAGGTAGGATTGGTAGGCAATTTCTCTGGTGAATGGAATGGACTTTCTGTCCCCTGGAATCCTATCTTTTCTCTAATCGAGTCAAAATCACAGGCTTGCTTTTCCCCGAGCACACAAGGAGATTGCTGTTCTATTTTTTCCCACCAAAAACTGATAGACCCTCCCTACCCTGACGGCTAGGAAACAACATGCACAGTTGGTATTAGAAGCACCTGTATTTCCAGCATTTGTGGTTTTGCAGACGTTGGTCTTTTGGCAGAAAAATTCAACTGTCTCCAAATGGGCCTTTCCTTCCACCTCAGATCTAGAGACACAGCCAGTTCTCTGAGGTCTTCAGGCTTCTTGGCTTTGCAGTGAAACATCAGTCCTGACGGGCAACCAGGTGGAAACAAGCGCTTACTGCTGTTTTCACTCTTCCGAGTGGAGACCTCAGAGCTCAGTCGCTTGTCGTGGGCACTTCATCTTGTTGGGACGTACGTGACCATGAGCCCCGAGCTCATTACTGACCATTGCCACGGACATCTTTCAGGATATACTGACATTTTCATGAGGTTGAGTAGCACCTGCTACACTCCCTCAGAGTCAAGGTTGACCGCATAGTGGCAAGATGAGGAAACTCCAGTCCAGAGAGAGGAAGTAATTTTCCCAAAGGAACACAGTTAGAAATTTACATCAGATCCCCACGGCGATGCTCGTTTGTCCCTCTCCTGACTTATAACCGGTAGCTCAGAGACCTTCTTTTAATTTGTGAAATTCAGATGATATTTCCCAAACCGTCATGTTTTATATAAGTTTCTGGGGAAGAAAAGCGTCTATTTTCTCAGCTACTGTGGGCAATGTGAACACACACATAGACACGCGCCCTCTCCAAACCCAGCTCCCTGTAAACCAAGTTAAGAAGCTTAGGGATTTGAATACGAAATGAGCTGATATCTTATTTAACCTATATTTTGAGGGACAGGAAGAACAGTGAGAGTAAGAAATAGCAGAATTGAAACTTACTAAGTCTCTTGCCAGAACAGAGTTTTCTAAATAATCGGAGGGGTCTGTCCATCCACCCAGGCACCCCAGCTCTCCTTCAGCCATTACAACTTTCCTGGACATCTTCCATGCCCAAGGCATCTCATCTCTCTACGAGGACATTCCACAGTTTCTTTCATCTGTTTCGGGAAGCCCACACATTTATAATCCAGGCTAATGTTCATAATTCTTACTGTAAATTCCTTCTGTTTCTTGGGTTTTTTTTTCAACCTCACCTCTCTCTGCTAACTTTCATCTCAGCTGAGCCACCAGAACCCAAAGCGTGGTTTCCTTGTGCAGAATGATGGACCCGGAACTTTCCTGGGTGTCATTCTTCTAAAATTGGTGCAGGCCTTCTGGCCTCACCTTCTCCCTGTTGGGAACTTGGATCTGCCTGGCTTTTATGGCCTGATTTCCTTTGGGAATACACCCTTTGAGGTGTGTCCTCATAAGCTTACAAGGATGTATCTAGAACATTTTTAATTTTCAAACTAAAGTCTACAACTTGCTACCGAGGCCCCTTGGTACCCTACCCGTGTCATCACCGTGAGAAGAGCCCTGTCTCCTGTCTCCCTTTCCCAAGCCTCCAGTTCTTAAAAGTCTTTTTCTTATTAAATGGATTAATGTCTTTGATTCCAATTAGATTACAGTGCTCTTTCTCTAAAGAGATCCAGTAACCTGGGTTGAAGATTTTTTTTTTTTTTGCGGTACTCTCACTGTTGTGGCCTCTCCCGTTGCGGAGCACAGGCTCCAGACGCGCAGGCTCGGCGGCCATGGCTCACGGTCCCAGCCGCTCCGCGGCATGCGGGATCTTCCCGGACCGGGGCACGAACCCGTGTCCCCTGCATCAGCAGGCGGACTCTCAACCACTGCGCCACCAGGGAAGCCCTGGGTTGAAGATTTTTAAAGGGATTTATTCCCTTCAATGGCTGCCATACCAGCCCTTTACATCTCTACTCCCGTCCTAAGTGTGACACTCCCCTCCCCCTGCCGGGCCCTCAATCAGGCTCCAGAGAAAACTGCACACGGCCAGGGGCTCAGGAAGGACATTCAGTGCCCTTCCTGGTGGTGGTTCCCTTGAGAAGCAGCTACAGTGACTGCTTTGTCCCGGGAAACCTTAGGGGACAGTGTTTCCCTTTGAAATGCTGGGACCAAAGAGAGCCTTCACAGGAAGTGCCACCGGTGGCTTTATGGGAGCAGGGTACTTGCCATTATTATTACGTTCTTAGGGCTAATTGGCAGGGTTTAAAAAACAAAAAACAAACAAAAAAACCCCCTGCTTTTCAGCATAGTAAGAGCGGAGCTGAAGAACCTGACATTGATTTAAGGATGTCAATCCAACCCATATATCTTAATCCCTGCAGAAAGAACGCTGGGTTCTAGTACCGGTACTGTATGAACTCCCCATGTGATTTTGGGTGCTTAACCACTGGGTTCTGTCTGGAAAATGAGGGATTAAGTTAGAGAACGTCCAAGGGGCCTTGTTTTGTATTGTGGAGAATTTCAAAACATACATTTAAACAAATGAAAACAGAATTGTACAGTGAAGTCCACAGAACTACCAATGGGCTTCAACAGTGATCAACTCTGACCAAGCTTGTCTCATCTGTGCCCTCACAGCTTGCTGATCACATCGACTTTATTAGAGATTTGTTATTATAATCCTTGGATTCCTAGAAGAAATGTTGCCCATTTTTCTTAGGACCAAAATAATATGGCTTCCACAAGAGAAAAGTCAGGCAGGGGGCTGGCCCCCAGACGGCTGACCATTACAACTGGCATTTCTTGTTCTGCACGTCTGGTCCCCGTGAACGCCCCCTTTTGAGGTGGTGCTGAGTAATCAGATCCCAGCTGCCACTGTGTCCAAGTCATTGCATCCTCGGGCCCCAGGCACCTCATGGAGAGCTCTGGCGTTAGGCTGTAACCTAGTGCTGCAGGATAGAGGGGATACTGCCTTGCTTTCTGAGCTCACATTTGCTGGAGTGAGTAGCTGTACCTTTTAGCAACTGCCTGAGAGTCAGTTCTTCAATTCTAGGCCTCAGCAGTCAAATCACCCTGCATTTTGCCAGCAGCCTGCCCAGAATGGAGGCAACTGTTAAGGTTTATCCTTCGCATAGCATATCAAGGTCTATTTCCTTCACTCCAGAACAAGGGCAAAGGAAAAGATTCTTCCATCTGTTCTGTTCAGTCTTCTGTACGTTTCCCTGTGAGTGGATTCAGGTCAAAGGAGCTTCTTTCCATCTGATGTAGGGGGAACATTTCTGAACCCTGAAGGGCTAGTCCTGTTCTCCAGCTGAGCATAGGTCTCACTGGGGCATTTGAACATCAGGCCTTGCTTTCCAGGACACACAGTGATCAAGGCCACTGCGATGGGCCAGATGGTCTGTGGCCAAGGACTTGCCCTAACTCTGCGTGAACCTTGGTGCTTCCACTTCTCACTCAACAGCTGGGTGACCACAGCTTGCCCTCCTGAGAGGACCTCAGGAAAGAGAGTCTGGAGAAAGGAAACTTGGGTCAAGTTGCCCAAAGCCAGGGATGAGCCTTCTTTTCCATGGAGCCTTCCAAAGGGCAAGCCCTCTGCTACCGCACACTGTAAATTCAGAGCTTTGTGAGCTGAGACCTCCTGTGCTTGGGGCGGGAAGGTAGCTGAGGAGAAAGGGACTCCTTCTCACCTTTTGTTTGCCTTCAATCTGGCTGAACTTAGCTGCCCTTAACTTCTAGTTTGCTGAAGCCCTTATTGCCTTAACAGCCACCTAACGACGGGAACCAGAGGAGGAAGCCCCTTCCGTGGCATTCATTGAAGCCCCACACCTGTCCCCGTCTCCCCCATGCTGCTGTGCCTGAAAAGAGTCCCAGCCCTGTCCCCAAAGCGCTGGCTTAGCCTCTTGCTGAGACAGAAATGTTCCCAGGCTGAGGGCAAACCCAGAACTGCTCAGGTGGGGAGACCACCCTGCCCCACAGCAGCCACTGTTCCCATCCTGCCCACTTGCTTTGCTTCAGGTCTGGACTCACGCTGTCAGCGCCCACTCTTGCTCCAGGGACCCTCCACACCCCCATTCTCAGAGGCGTTCCTGAAGGCCGTCCAGACTTTCTGTTCTCCTGTACATCCTACCCACCTCCACCTCAGCGTACTCCTTCAGCCTCTCCACCAAGCTCTTTAAAATGAAAGGCAGTTGCTGTCTTCCCGTGGACAATACTGAATGTATCTACTGTTAAGTGCAGACCATGTAGAGAAGTGGCCAGGTTCATCAAAAAGAGGGTTTTTGTAAAGCCTGTTTATTTTTTTAAGTCGGTTTTGAGCATTTCTATTTTATCACCCTTCACATGGTTTTGGGGAACCCAAATTGTATCAAGGTCTCATGCCAAAACAAGCCAAAAGTTGTTTTCTTTACCTTTTTCCTCCATGCACCATGATTTAAATGATTGTTTCAGTGTCATTTTAAATGTTTTCTTGTGACATGTACTGACGATAAAAGTCATCTTGACAAAAAAAAAAAAGATTTATACATGAATCAGAAAGTATTTATTTCAATTTTGTACCTTTCCATTTTAATACATTATAATGTATTGACTCAACTGAGATATATAAACAGTTCATTTTAATAACATGTGTGTACGTGTGCCTTTTCCTTTGTTCATGGAGGGGGAGGGACAGATGGCTGTGGAGTGGAAAACTCTGGGTGCTTACTGGCAGTCTTGTAAGCTGAGGTGGCCTCTGACCGGACCAAAGGCTCCTCAGAAGCAGCTGGCAACCCCCAGGAGAGGAGGAGACCTTACAGGGGGAGGGGGGAGGTAAGTGGGTGGGCCCTTCAGGCCCTGGCCACCTCCTGATATGCTGATACCACCCCTCTCTCCAGGTAGGAAAAACCCCGGACCCCAGGCTACTGGCTCTTGGAGTCTGAATGCAGGCTGGCAATCAAAAGTTGGGATAGGGGGCCACGTAGGGGGAAAAAAACCCTTCCTAAAATTGAGTTTACCTGCTTTGCTAAATGGTTTCATCAAAGGCAATATAGAAGACCCTTTGCAGCTACATGGAGAATAGGAGTCTAGAATGTCAGGGTCTTCCCCCGTGCCGTATGGATTTGCACTTGCGGATTTGTGATTCTGGACCCTCTTTTCTGTGTTACTTGTAAAGAGAAGTTCGGCTGTCTTGGTCCCTAGCAGTTGGAGTTGGGTGAGGGGCTAACTGGGTGAACCACTGTCAAGTTCATACTTGCTGACCGCACACACACACACACACACACACACACACACACACACATGACACCCTACTCCCAACACACCACCCGTCAGCCCCAGGCCCCCTAGCAAGTGCTGCTGAGGCTGCTTAGACTCACTTCTTCTGTGCCCTGCCCCGTCCCTCAGCTTTTCCACCTCGCTTTCTTCCTTCCAGCTCCTTCTTTAGCTTCCTGTGTGGTCTGGGCCTGGTCTGATCGCCTCTGTCCCCAGATTTCAGTCCATGCCTTTGACTTGTGGTCCCATGAAGACCTTCAGTGACACAGGAAGGGAGCGCTCAGCCCAGGACTGGGAGTGCCTTTCCTCATCCTCCCTGCCCGAGGCTCGGGGGAGGGGAGCGGAAATTCATTTTCCGTGTGGCCTGGGTCTCCCTGCAGCACTTCGGCTTCCGGACCTCAGAGAGCAGAGCTGCGGCTGCTCCCTTGCCCCCCAGCACTCTCCACCCTTAGATGAAGCTTTCTCTCTGGTGCAGAGTGGTGGGAGGGGACTCATTCACTCAAATAAACTCACACTCCTCCCCTAGTGACTTCTTTTTTTTTTTTTAAGATTTTTTTTGATGTGGACCGTTTTTAAAGTCTTTATTGAATTTGTTACAGTATTGCTTCTGTTTTATGTTTTGGTTTTTTGGCTGCGAGGCATGTGGTATCTTAGCTCCCAGACCAGGGATCGAACCCACACCCTCTGCCTTAGAAGGCGAAGGCTTAACCACTGGACCGCCAGGGAAGTCCCCTCTAGTGACATCTTGAGGGGGACAGAACCACATACCAGCCCCTTACCTGACATACATCAAGCCCAGGGAGCACATACACTGCTGTCGTACCTTCAGGAGAAGAACCTCCCTCCCCTGTCCCCAGCCCCATACACAGTGATGGCAGAAACGTGAGGCTTGCCGTGGGCATAGGAGAGACACACAGAGAGGAAGGGAGGCCCCAGAATCTTCAGTAAACATCGCCCTCATCCTTCAAAGCTGCTGCTCAGATCCCCTCAACACCCACACTTCCTCGGATGTGGCAGATGGAGCACTGATCTAACTCAGTGTTGAATTTTCAGATCAGGCTGCAGCCCGCAGGGCTAACAGCCAGTGGGAGCTGGTCTCAGGCACGGAGAGGCAAAGCCTTAAGAGGCTCCGTCGAAAGGACACACAATGCAAAGCTTAGGAAAAATGTAGAACACAAAGGAATAGTCACGAATTCTCATGCATACGTTGAAAATCCCCCAACTCTATTTGGATTGTACTCATCTTGTTAGGCAAACTCTCCCCATCTATCTGCTGAAGGGGGAGGGCTTTTGGCATTTGGGGAGGAATTTTAGAAGCTGCATTAGGAAGACGGAAAATGTGCTGTGTCTCGCCCTCTACCTGGAAATAACACGTAAACATGAACAGACAAGGAAAGAAAACGTTTAGAAAACTTTTCACTTTCTGTTTGTTTTCTGGGAATAGCTGATCCCTTATAGACCTTGAGCCAAGAGACTAGAATCATAAAATGATGTTGGATAATATTTCTGCACCTCACTTTTCTCATCTGTAAAATGGGGACAATAGTACCACCCATCCCACACAATTTTGTGAAAATAAATGAGATAGTACCTGTAAAGAATTTAGAACCATGCCTGCTTCTGACAAAGACTCTCTTCTTGACCGAATTCTAGCCAGACCCCTCTGTGCCCTCTCATCTGCTAGGCTTCAACACTGGCCTCAAAAGTTTGAACAAAATATTAACGCAGTTTCTAACAGCTCAAGTCTGCATAGTCTAGGCTGACCCTAAACTCCTTAAAGCGCCTGCCTGAGAACACTCAAGGCTGCTAAAAGAATTTACTGTTTGTTCCAGCCGCCATCTGAAGACAGCGCCCTGTCTCCCAGCCTCTGTGGGAGGGGAGGAGTCTAACTTGGATCAGCCCCAGTTAGCAACCCAGATGGGTTTCACAGGGACCAACCCCACTCCTGCTTTTTATAATTTTTCACGTCCCTGACTCTACTGAGCCTCCACTCACCCCTTCCTTACCCCCTCACTCTCCCGTTAAAACGTCCAGTCACCTCCATACAAAAGGATGCTAAATTCAGTTCATGCTGGCCTCTTTTCCCCATTGCAATAGTATATTATTGATTAAGACCAGTGCTGACCACTTTAGCATCTGACTTTGCTTGCCTTTGACACTACATAGTAATACTCAATAAATGTCAGCCATTTGCTATCATCATTTAGCATTATATTATATAATATTTCCCTCTTTGCACGGCTGCTATAAGCTCAAAACCAAGTGGGCAGCTCACCTTTGACCTTTAGCTCATGCTTATGGTATGCATTTCGACATGCTAACTTTACCCTTGATCTAACTTATTTTTTCTAACCATATTCCCTTTGACCCAATTTCTTCCTATTTTTATAATATTTATAATATAATAGTAGTCCAACTATTTTTGTATGTCACCTCAAGTTTTCTTGATGAAGGAAGTTATACACTTTAAAAATAAAATTCAAATAATAAGAATTAAATAGCTACAATAATCAGGAAGATAAATGGCTCAGAGCTGGGCTTTCGTGGGTTTGAATATTTGCTTGTATTTGCTACAGATATATTATGGAAGTTGAGACCTAGAAAGAAACGTTGACATTTGTCCCCTCCCCATCTCAGTAAAGAGTCAGAACCAACTAATAAGGATGAGAAGTCATGAGGTCTAATAGCCAGACACCATCTTCAGAGGCTACAAGTTCAAGAGCAATTTACGCATGTTTAGCCTTGGTCCTGCCTGTGAAGTCCCTAAGTCATGCAGCAGTCACCACCTAACCTGTGCTTCACTCTTCCTACATCAGGATGTGATTGAGGTAGGTCCCCCGTCCCAAAGGAAACCTACTCAGCGGCACAACTGGAGAGACATAATGAACGCCATGGAAACCAACCCCTAGATTATTCTGAATAGAGAGTTAATACTCCTTCCTCAATGGAGCACCTGTGTCGGCTAGCATAGCTCTCTCTTGTACCATGATTTCTTTCCCAACCCTCTTCCCTACAATTTAGTCCTCTTCCCTGCATTATTTGAGTGTAAAGATAAGTCAAGTTCAGCATCAGATTTTTGTTTCTACATATATTATCTCAGTTAATAATCCTTTAGCCAACCCCAAAGTAAATATTCTTAACCGCATTTGAGAGATGAGGAAAGAGCAGCCCCCGCTCGCCGCAACTAGAGAAAGCCCGCGTGCAGCAACGAAGACCCAACGCAGCCAAAAATAAATAAATTTATATAAAAAAAGGAGTAATCATCGGTCCCTGATATTGGTCTTTACTTGCCTGAAGGCAAGGGACTAGCACAGATGACTTACCTAAATACCTTCTTGGTTCAGTTCTTTGAAATATTTTGAAAGCGTTTATCACCATCACTTTATAAAGTGTTCTTCATAAAGCACTTTTCTTGAACAGGAAAAAAGAAAAGAGTATATTTTAACCGTGAGTTCACTCATACCTTTGGTTGTTTAATGGCATGCTACACAAAGTAAGCCCATCATCATCCACGTCCTTGGAAGCTTGTTAGAAATGCAGAATCTCTGGCCCCATCCCAGACCTGCTGAACCAGAAACTGCATTTTTAACAAGATCCCCAGGTGATTCACCCAAACATTAAAGTTTGAGAAGTCCTGCTCTATGCGGGTCTGCCATGAGACTGAAGAATAAGGTGGAATGTCTTACACTGAATCACCTTATTTTTAAAAGTGCAATATCTACTCCCAGCTGACAATTTTAAAATATTAAGATCCTGTAATTTAAAAAAAACCTCCAAACTTAATAACAGTTCTTTTTAGTGGATGATCCTTATGGATATTTCATAGACACACGGAATGCTGGAGTTGGAACAAACCTTGGAAACCGCTAGTCTACCCAGCGTCCACCCAAATGCAGAGTCCCGGGCTTCCCGCGCCCCGCCCACTCGCCGCCGCGCGGTCCAGGAGCGAGTCGCGCCTCACTGACGTCAGCAGCGCGCGCCCTAGCCGCTGCAATTCGCCGGGCGTGTGAGGCTCGTGGTTCTAGCTTCTCCGCGAGTCCGCCGAGCGGTATCCACCGTCGCTCAGGTCCCGAGGCCCGCGGCGTCACAGGCTCGGCGACATGTCGATGCTAGCTGAGCGTGAGTGTTGGGCTCGGAGGCCTGACCGGGCGCGAGGGTGAAGGTTCCGGGTGACGCGGCGGCCGGACCGAGTGGCGGGGGGCACCGGTCGCCGGCGTACGGTGGGCCGGGGGATGCGGGGAGCCGGGGTCCCGGACGCCCTGCTCGGCTCGCCCTGGCTGTCGCGGAGATTTCCCAGCCCAGCCTTCCCCGAAAGTTAGCTGCGGTCTGCTGGTGAGAGACTGCGAGTGTCCACTTGGGACGCTTGTTCTCACGTTCAGACCCGAGCACGCCAGTGGTGGGTTCGAATAGGGGGTCCGGACACCGGTTGCGGGAACCCGGACTGGCTCTTTCACTTCACCGGGCCTCAGCTTCCTCTGGTTAAAAAGAGGCGGTTGGGCCAGCAGAATCTCTTCAGGCAGTGAAATCCCGTTCTTGAAGGTGTATTGAATCAAGAAAGAGAAAAGCAAAGGGGTTAGAAGCATCAAACACAAGAAGTTAGCGTTTTTTAGGGGAGGCGGGGCTAATGAGTGATTATAAGTAAGACAGTGGCGGTCTTGACTTTGGTAGTTGGAATTACTAACACTCTACTATGGAAGGAATGTTGACCTCAACGCCCCACCCTGCCTCAGTTTGCCTTTGACATTTCCCAGCACTTTGTGAAGTTCGTTAATTCCCTCCCTCTGGAGAGGCTGTTTAACTTCTGAACGATACCTGTAGCTAAGGCTGCCGGCCACCAGATGGCAGTCGTGCCTTGGTCCTGAAAAGCCGGCCGGTATCTTTGAAAGTGTCTGGTGAGCGAGGAGCAGAAACAACTGCTAAATTTTAACAGACCCAACACAGGGATTCCATGAAATAAATGCTGTCGGCATCCTCTAATCTAAGGGGGTGGAGGAATGGGAACACAAAACGGAGTGGGTAAGGCACCATTCACATTTTACAGGGGCAGAAATTGAGGTTCAGAGGAAAATAATTCACCCCAAGGTCATTGAGGTAGAAAGTGGCAAAATTGATCTAGTTGTCGCTATATCTTTACGTTCTTGTCACTAGGGTCAGCAGATTTCTATTTTTTTTTTAAACAGGGACTTACAGAAAGGAGTATGTTTTAGAGTGTGACCCTGTGGGCTCTATTTCTTCATCTGTATAACCAGCGTGGCTAAGATTTCTTGCGGTTTTAATATTCTTTGATGTATGCTTAGTTCAGCGTGCACTTGGGAACATTAGCCCTGGCTCTGCTATTCATTTATGTTTCTTTCCCTGATCAGTTTCTCTGGGGCTATTAAAAACTTATTTGATTATGTTCATTACTAGGTTGGCTTAAATCAATGAGATGGTGACCATGAGAATAGTTCAAAGTATGAAATGATATACAGATGTGAAGTGCCATCTGTGGACAGCAGCAACTCAAGCTGCATAATTTCATGAGAATATTTTACGTTCCCTTCCCACCATGACTCCAAATTTTCAAATCTTTGACATTAATAGTATATAATATTTTGTGTTTTTTAAAGCAATTTACTAAATTAATGTCTGTGGCATCCCTTATGATTAGATATTTGGGACTGGTGTTCTTATTATAGAAATGCGAAAATAGAAGCATAGAAAAGTCCCAGTCTGCCATTTCACTCCCTAGCAATTATTTTCTCTGATAGTTTATAAAATTGGGATAATTCTGTAGGTACAGTTTTATAACCTACTTTTTTCCCCTAATTAACCTTAGTGAACATTTTCCCTTCAGTAAGTATGCTAATTTCCTTTGTTTCCTCTTGCCATATGGACTATATTTTTTCTTTCATCTTCTCCACAGTCACTTATCCCATTTTTAAAATCTAGTAGTTTGCTTTGTTTCTCAAAAACATTTTTTATCCTGCATTTCTCTAGTTATCAAATATTATTTTATTGGTTCTCCCCTATGTAAGGTAAGAAATCTCGCTTACATAAACGTAAGGGAAGAATTTCATTTATCACTCTCACTTTTCAGTCCTTATTTAATTCAGAGTCTTAGACCCATATTTTATCAAGATACTACTTTTTTTCATAGACTCTTTTCAAGACCAGTTTTTGACACTTGCAGTTATTACATCTTCTAATCAAATGACAACACGATAGTTAATGGATTTCATTGCAGTAAGATTTTATGCTGCAGTTTCTATAACCTTGAATATGTCTTGAATAATATTTTAATAAGAATACATGGATGATATATTTTTTGAGGTCTTGAATATCTGAAAGTGTCTTTGGGCAAAGAAAAAAAAATTTCTGTCCCTGGCTCTTGGAACTCAGCACACTTTTCAGAGTAAGCTGAATCCTGGCATAAACCTTGTGGTATTAGGCCTGGCAGCTGTTGTGTGCAGAGCTGTTTATTGGGGTTACCCCGAAAGTATCTTATTAGATCTCCATGTAGGAGGAGTCCCTGCTAGAGGATGGTTACCCCCACCCCACTGCCGTCATCCCAAAGAGTGATTGTGCAGATTCAGGGGACTGCACCCTGAGCGGAGTAGCTGCCCTAATGTTGTGTCTACTACTACTCTACTAACTACTCTAATGTTGTGTCAACATTAGAGTCTGCCGTAGACGTTTGTGACATAAACTGTATGCCGTCTTTGTTGCAGAGGGTGGGTGCCGTCATTCTCAAAAATGTCTCCTTCATACAAGCCCCAGTCAGAGACCCTTGGCAGACACTACAGTAGAGACATGAACTCTGACACACACCAGGAAGCAGCCTTACAGAGAGAGCCTTGGTTAACAAGGCCCATCTCGTATGCTGTTCATTAGCTGAGTATTTACTAGATAAGTAAAGTGGTAACTTAGTCACGTGTAGCATTTTGGGGTCACCTTTTTTCTGCAAAGCACTCTAAATTTGAGCCCAACTCGTTTTTCTTTGTAAGTCGTCTTTTTCTGCCTGCATGCTAGTAAAGGTTTACTTATGTTTGCTAGGGTGTGGATAGTTACAGGTCTCTTTATTGATCTTACATGCAGTGCACTGAGCCTCTCTGACTGGAGACTGTTATCCTTTTACTTGTTAGGAGACTGCCACGGCCTGAGCCGCTGTTGACAGTGAGATAGTCTGCTTCCATTGGTGCAGCAGGTGAATGATGGGGACACCTGACCTCCAAATTCCCCGCTTGGCCACAGTTTACTTTTGGGTTTCATATGCTTGTTTAATAAACTTTTGGAGTTCTTTCTCTCTGCCATACTTGTCCTAAAAACTATAGCGATAAACTTGAGTTTCTAATGGTCAGTTATTTATATACATTAAAAAAAAACTTGTAGGGACTCAAAGCAGTTCCCTCAATTCAGTTATCTTCCTTCCTTTTTTTTTTTCCTTCCCCTTTTCTTGTCTCCTTTCTTCAGCCTTCCCTCCTTTTTCCTTCCTCAATCATTCATACATTCATTCATGTTTTTCCTGAATGCTTGCTATGGGCCAAGTGTTTTTCACTTCTTGCAGTGAAGCATAAGAAAGAATAAGACATGGATGTGAGCCTTAAGGAGATTATGGCATAATAGCAAACATAAGAGATAGATAGAAACAGCCATAATACAGAAGAATGTTAATTAAATGCCAAAAAAAGCAGCAGGTACTTTACTGTGTGAGTTCAGAGAAGGGGTCATATGGCTTTAGGGCGTCTCTGTGAGAAGGGATGATTGATTAGTATCTGTAGGTTGCATGGAGGGTGACTGTCCCCGAGATCGTGACTCGTATGCTGTGAATTAAAAATATAAGCTTTGGAGTTGGTAGGACCTTGGTTTGTATAAAGGCTCTGTTTTTTGCTTGGGGGCATTAGGAACATTCTTTCTGTAGGCGTCAGATTTTCTCATCTGAAAAGTGCAGATCTCTCCTCATTGGGTTACTGTGAAAATTGAACCTGAGAATATATGGATGGCATTTGGCACTTAACGTATGTCTGTAATGACTGCTGCTGATGCTCGTGACCCTGGTGCCACAGGTGCCTTAGGTTGCTGCTAGTTGCTGAATTGGAAGGCCCAGCTGATGGTACATCGTGTGTTTCGATTTGTCACATTTGGGGGAATCTTTTTATTTTAATCATATAAGGTCAGTTTGTATGTTCAGAATACACAGTTATCGGGAAAACCAGGATAAATGATCCAAGCTGATACTGTCCCATTGGATGCCAAATCTGACATCTGTATCTAATAAAACATAATGTTTGTTGTATTTATGCAAGTATCGTGTGTATGCATTAGGTCTGTGTGTATTTGTGAGGTATTCTCCAGGTTTGAAAGATACGTTGCTAATGAGATAATTTGTCATTTACAGGTCGGCGGAAGCAGAAGTGGGCTGTGGATCCAAGAAACACTGCGTGGAGTAATGATGACTCCAAGTTTGGCCAGAGGATGCTGGAGAAGATGGGGTGGTCTAAAGGAAAGGTACCTTGGAGAAGAGCAAAGACATTGGAGCCCTGCAGAGATTTCAGATCAGGAGAATACATCTTCCTTAGGAGACTGGGAGAAATTTATTTTGGATCAATAAGTGATTTTGGAGAAATAATTAAATTATCATGACCTTGTGATGATACAGTTAGAACTGAACATAAACGTCAGCTGTCTTTGCTTATTGTTTAACCTGCTGTGATTTTCATAAATGGTGCCTTTTAATTAGTTGCGTTTGGAATCATACTTAACCATCAGAGTTTTATGTTGCTTAGAGTAAGATTTTATTCACCCTTAAAGCTAGACTACACATTTTCTCCGTTTTCTCACATTCCCTTTATTCCTGACTCATGCAGGACTTCTGCTGATACCTCTGCACTTAAACGGTTCTTGTCAAGGTCTTTAAAGATCTTGCCAAATCCAATGGATCCTTTCTTGTTCTCACATTACTTTATCCCTTAGCAGCACTGGACATAATCGACTTGACATACCTTGAAATACCAGTGTCTTGGCTTCCACAGTACTGCCCTCTCTCCCGGTTTTTCGTTCTGCCTTACCAGCCACTGCGAAATTTTTGTTGCTGGCTCTTCCTCCTCTAGACTTTTGACTTTGGAATTCCTTGGGGTTCAGCCCTAGTCCCTTCTCTGTCCTCATCTCAGGTAGATCATTTTTATTATAAAACTCTTGATTCCCCCCCGCCCCCCGCAAATCTTTTTCTTCTCAGGTTTTCCCCATTTTTGCAAAGAGCACCCTATCAGCTTACTCAAACCAGAAACCTGGGAGTCGTGCTTGATTCCTTGACCGCTCTCACTTCCCGAATCCCCAGTCATTATTCCTCTCCATCCGGGGCCCCATCCTGGACCAGCCACCGCCATTGCTTGCCCTGATCAACGCAGCAGCCTCTCAGCTGCCTCCCTGACTCCCTTCTTTTCCTCCTCTGGGCCATTTGCCGTACAGCAGCCATAATGAGCTTTTAAAATACAGAAATTAGATCATGTCATTCCTTTGCTTAAAAGTTTGGTGGTTTCCCATTGTTTTAAAAAATAATATCCAAATTCTCCCCATAACTTCCAAGGTCCTTAAGGTCTGGCCCCCTTATATCACCTTATTTTTTCTCCATCCACTGTGCTGGAGCCACCTTGGGTGCCATTTAGTACACCAGGCGCTCTGGGACTCTTTACAAATGAGTGTTAATGATGCGGGGCGCTTGGAGTCCCCTTCCTCAGCGTTGTTTTGTAAAATTATTTAATGGAAAGCACCGTAGACTTTAATGCCTCTGATGGGCTTCTATTAGTTTGGCAGTAGCACTCTGCTTTTGAGCATCAGAGGAAGGATGTTCTCTTTAGTGTTTCCATGGTCCTTGAAGTGGGTCACAGGTTGAAGGATTGGCATTCATTATTGTAGGTGCATCCTTGATATTACAGAATCTTGTAAGGATCCATTAGACTGTGTCCTCTTTGAGGACAAGGATAATGCCTCCTAGATGTTTAGTGATTAATCAAACAGTTGATGAAGGAAGAGAGGTATTTTTATACCTGATAAAAATGCTAACTCTTGTGTTTAATCTCCACAGGGTTTAGGGGCTCAGGAGCAAGGAGCCACCGATCATATTAAAGTTCAAGTTAAAAACAACCACCTGGGACTAGGAGCTACGATCAATAACGAAGTGAGCAACAGCGTCTGCTGGGGGCTTTCTTGCATAATTGATATTTTTGTCAGTGTAAAAAATTTAATCCAGTCAAATTGATTGATCACTTTTCAGCTGTTCAAGCGTGTACCATACATGTTTTAGATAACTAAGGAGCCCGTAACGGAGCTGCTGGGCATCTGTAACGGGTCATCGTTTTGCCTCGTTGCCCTATGGGATTCTTTACTTGCTTATGCATAAGAGATCCAAAGTAGCTTTATTGCTGAACTTTGCAAGAAGTGTTCTTTTTAAAGAAATATTCATTTCAGGACAGAGAGGAATTTTCATCTTTACCTGCGTTGTAATATTAGCTTATATTGTTCAAATTGGTGGCATTTCGTTTTGGAAATACTGAAAGAAAGTGGTATTCTTTTCCTGTCCCACTGTCTGTTTCTGACTGTTGGTGTATAGCACTTGAACTTATTCACATTTCCCCCTTAAAACACTGACACTTTGAAAATATGACCCTGTAATTAAAAGTTCATGGCTTACCCTGCCTTTCATTTTCAGTATCATTGCTCACTGTAGAAAGGATCTAAACCGAAAGCTTTGTTCTTAAATTTTTGCAGCCAACAGAATCTGGTAGGAAATCTGGGGAATTACTTTAGGTAAACTGGGTTACATTGCTTAGATCAATAGCTCAGAGTAGTGGACTGGAGCAGCTAAAATTGTTTGGGCTAACAGCTAAAATCTTAAACCACTAAAGGAAGAGTTTAACATATACATGTTGTCAAATCATCATGTTGTACACCTAAAACTAATATAATGTTATATGTCAACTATATCTCAATAAACTTGAAAAAAGGGGCAGGGGAATGTTCTATTTCTGAGGACAAAATCCAAGACCAGTACTTCAAAATGTTCGGAATGTCACACACTTACTAGATGGAATGTTTAGCCATATCGTCTATTTTCATCAATTAATAAACACACCTTGGACAATTTTAAAAAAAGAGTTTATGTAAGGTTGATTTTGAAGGTAGTTTTGAAGAGGTGGATATACAGATATACTTTACTTTTTAGGAGAAGCATTGCCCGGTTAACCTATTCAATATACCTTAACCTTAAGCATTCTTTAAAAAGTACGCATGAGGCAAGTTCCCGAATTGAAACCCTGCTCCCCACAGGTTGATATTGTTTTGGAGATGTTCATTCTCTTTTAAAGCCAGGTCGTCTTTGTTATGATGAGCTTATTAACTGAGCCCCTTTTAAATGGGTGCTGATTGATTCAGGGAAGCTGGAGGCCTTCTTCCTCCTGTCCCCACTACTGTTTTCTGAAATTGGGGCGGATGCAAGCAAGCAGAATTGGGCAAAATATTTTAAGCTCAAATGAGCAAAGAAGAGAGCCCTCAGATCTGTCACTGCTTTTTTCCTTTGACCTACGTAATTTTCCCATAGTGGAAAAAAAATATTTTATTTTGCTTTATTTTAACTTTTAGCACACAGGTTGCCTGTTGTTTATTTGACTGTAAGTTGACTTGATAAGTCATCTACATTTGAGATCAGGGCTTAAACTTCCAAGGTCCTCATTTTTAATAATGATATAGATAAACTACATTTCAAATTATACTATTTCTTTTTCATTCAAATTTATAAAATAATATTTTTGTGAAACATTTAAAAATTCACATTAACTACCAGATTTCCCTGATTCCAATATATATTTTATCTCAGCTTAGGTAAACTACAGGCTTGTCTCTGATTGATTTTTTGGTATTTTCAGGACAACTGGATTGCTCATCAAGATGATTTTAACCAGCTTCTGGCTGAACTGAGCACTTGCCATGGGCAGGAAACAGCAGGTAAGGAGACTTTGCTTTTTATCCATTAGGCTTATAGAAGACATAATCTCAATCTGAGATATTTTTATCAACTCTTTTTTACCGTAAGCATCCTATATCTGAAAGTCAATTGATTGTAGCTCTCCCAAATAGTCATTTCTGTTTATGTTTTAGGGGTATTCTCATTGAATTAACCTTAGTCATAAGCAAACACTTTTTTCCCCATTACGAGTTTGAGAATGACAAGATAAAGCTTTTATTCAGTTTACATTTCTCTGTTGCCTTTCCCAGGCTTTCCCCAGCCTGACAATGTCCGGGGTCCCGCAGTTCCGGCCTTGGCCCTCTCTCATCTTTCCTTGGCCCTGGCTCTCTTCTTACGCCCTCTGGTCTCATGGGGCGATGTGTGGTGACCACTGCCACACTTCCCTCTGCTCCTTTACCCTCTCTCCTGAACGCCCTGCTCAGTGTCTGCATTCAGGGTGTCGTCGACTCCTGGCACCTAGCAGGTCCAGACTCCGGTTCTGTACCTCCCCCACCTGCACCCTGCAAACTGTTTGACACCCATAGCCCACAGCCTGTTTTCTCCACCATATTCCCCATTTCAGTTGATGTCAACTTCATCCTTCCAGCTGTTCCGGCCAAAGAACTTCGTCCACTAGGAAATTTTGTTGGTTCTACCTTTAAAATATATTCAGACCCTGACTGCTCCGTGTCACCTGCACTGTAACCAACATGGTCTGAGCAGCTGTTATCTCTTGTCTGGATTATTGCAGGAGCCTCTAAAGCCAGTCTGCTCAGCCATGCCACTGCTGATGTTTTGGGCTAGATAATTCTTTGCTGTGAGGCATGTCGTGTGCATTTTAGGATGATTGGCAACATCCCTGACCTCTACCCACAAGATGCCACTAGCACCCCTCCCCCTAGTTGTCGCAACCAAAAATATCTCCAAATAGCGCCAAGTGTCCCCTGGGCAGAATGCCCTGACAGGGAGCTGCTGCGCTGAATTTATCTTTCTCCGTCCACGCGCAGACTCCTTCAGTGTGTCTCAGCCTAACAGCCAGAGCGATTCTCTTAAAATGTAAGTCCATTTGTGCTGCTCCTGCCCAGAACCCGCCGTTGGTTCCTCTTTTTTGTTCAGGATAAAAGCCGAAGCCCCTGCAGCGGACTTGCAGCCTCACACAATATGGATCCTCTCCCTTTCTGACTTTGTCTCCTACCCACCCCCTTCTTACCAGCTCCATCCTGACCACACCGACTCCTGCACTGCCTTCTGAATACACCAAGCGTGCTCCTGCCTTGGGGTTTCGCACTGGCTCCTCCCTCTCTCTAGAACACTCTTCCCCCAGATAGCTTCTGTGCACCTTCTCAACAAGGTCCACACTCAGTTGCCAATTTAAAACTGCATCCTGTTCCTCAGTTCTGTTTTTGGAAGTCAATTGAAAATTGGTAAGAAATAGCAGCATGAGAATATTATTGAGAAACATGTAGTAAGGAAAATGAGAAGAACCAGCTAAGAGTGTGGGGTCAGGGGACAGGGCAGGGAGTCGCTGCACTTTTTGTTAACAGCTTTGTTGAGGTGTAATTCACATGCCTACCATTCACCCATTTACAGTGTGCAATTCAGCAGCTTTTAGTATATTCAGAGTTGTCACCAGAACCAATTATGAAACATTTCATCACCCCAAAAGAAACTCTGTACCCAGCAGTATTCATTCCCCACTTCCCCCAACCACCCTAGGCAACCATTGATTTACTTTCTGACTCTAAAGATTTACCTATTCTGAAATCAAAACTGCAATGAGGTATCACCTCACACCGGTCAGAATGGCCATCATCAAAAACTCTACAAACAGTAAATGCTGGAGAGGGTGTGGAGAAAAGGGAACACTCTTGCACTGCTGGTGGGAATGTGAATTGGTACAGCCACTATGGAGAACAGTATGGAGGTTCCTTAAAAAACTAAAAATAGAACTACCATATGACCCAGCAATCCCACTACTGGGCATATACCCTGAGAAAACCATAATTCAAAAAGAGTCATGTACCAAAATGTTCATTGCAGCTCTATTCACAATAGCCCGGAGCTGGAAACAACCTAAGTGTCCATCATCGGATGAATGGATAAAGAAGATGTGGCACTTATATACAATGGAATATTACTCAGCCATAAAAGGAACGAAATTGAGTTATTTGTAGTGAGGTGGATGGACCTAGAGTCTGTCATACAGAGTGAAGTAAGTCAGAAAGAGAAAAACAAATACCGTATGCTAACACACGTATATGGAATCTAAAAAAAAAAAAAAGGTTCTGAAGAACCTAGGTGTAGGACAGGAATAAAGACGCAGACGTAGAGAATGGACTTGAGGACACAGGGAGGGGGAAGGGGAAGCTGGGATGAAGTGAGAGAGTGGCATGGACATATATACACTACTAAATGTAAGGTAGATAGCTAGTGGGAAGCAGCCGCATAGCACAGGGAGGTCAGCTCGGTGCTTTGTGACCACCCAGAGGGGTGGGAGGGAGACACAAGAGGGAGGGGATGTGGGGATATATGTATACGTATAGCTGATTCACTTTGTTATACAGCAGAAACTAACACACCATTGTAAAGCAATTATACTCCAATAAAGATGTTAAAAAGATTTGCCTATTCTGGACATTTCATATAAATGGAATCATGCAACATGGGTCTTTTGTGACTGGTTTCTTTCACTTAGCATAATGTTTTCAAGGTTCATCCTTGTTATAGCATGTATCAGTGCTTCACTCCTTTTTATTGCCACATGATAGTCCACTGTATGGATATTCTGCAGTTTATCTGTTCATCAGTTGAAGGACATTGGGTTGTTTCCACTTCTTGTCTATCTTGAATAATGCAGCTTTGAACATTAACATACAAGTTTTTGTGTGGACATATATCTTAATTTCTCTTAGGTTTATACTTAGAATGGAATTGCTGGGTGATAGCAGCAGTGTATGAGGGTTTTAATCTTTCTGCGTCTCAGCCAGCACTTTCTGTTATCTGTCTTTTGGATTATAGCCTTGCGAGTTGGTGGGAGTGGTGTCTCATGTGGCTTTGATTTGCATTTCTATAACGGCTAATGATGCTGAGCATCTTTTCACGTGATTATTGACCATTTGTGTGTCTTCTCTGAAGAAGTATCCAGATTTTTTGCCCATTTTTAAACTGTGCTATGTGTCTTTATGGTTGACTTGTAAGGATTTTTAATATATACCAGGTACAAGTCTTTTATCAGACATATGATTTGCAAATATTTTCTCCAGTTCTGTGGGTTGTCTTTTCACTTTCTGGAGGGTATTATTTGAAGACTAAGGATACAGAAATAGATAAAAAGACTCATTCCCCCTCCGAAGAATACTTCAAATCTAGTGTGAGAGAAAGAAATGAAGTAAATACGAAAATAACTAGATCTCCCAATTTTTTTCAGCTCCTGAATAGTTGAGAGAGAGTAGCAAAGATATGAGGGATTTATCTGAAAATTTATCCAAATCTCTTTGTTTCCTAAGCTTTTTCTTTCCCATCAGGTATTTGTAAGTTTGCATTATTGATGACTTTAGGTGGCTTCTAACACACAGGTTTGGATACTGGATATGCTGTTGGGTTTAATAAAGTAGACAGCTGAAGAAAGTGTAGACCATAGATTAGAAGGTAGTATCCATAATGCAGGTGTGAAAGACGAAAAGATGGAAATATGGAATAGAAGTTTAGATGGAGGATAAAGTGAGAAAATCTAATATCTAATAAAAGTTCAGCAGCACAAGAAGAGAGAGAATGGAACAGAGGCAAAATTTAAGGAGATAGGGGCTTCCCAGGTGGCGCAGTGGTTGAGAACCCTCCTGCCATTGCAGGGGACACAGGTTCAATCCCTGGTCCGGGAAGATCCCACATGCCACGGAGCAACTAAGCCCATGTGCCACAACTACTGAGCCTGCACTCCAGAGCCTGTGAGCCACAACTACTGAGCCTGCGTGCTGCAACTACTGAAGCCCGTGCACCTAGAGCCCATGCTCCAAAACAAGAGAAGCCACCACAGTAAGAAGCTGCTGACCGCAACTAAGAGTAGCCCCCGCTCGCCGCAACTAGAGAGAGCCCGTGTGCAGCAATGAAGACCCAACGCAGCCAAAAATAAATTAAAAAAAATAATAATAAAGTTTAAAAGAAAAGAGTTGTTCTGACTGAATGGTACTTTGAAAAAAAAATTTAAGGAGATAAGGGCTGAAGACTGTCTAGAACTGGTGATAAAGCAAATCCACAGATTAAGAAGATGGAGAGAATCCATGCAGATTACATTACAAGTCTCTACTCGCAAATGTCATAGCAGATGTGACCACATAGCATCATGGCAGAACAGCGCGCGCGCGCGCGCACACACACACACACACACACACACACGCGAGAGAGAGAGAGAGAGAGAGAGAGAGAGAGAGAGAGAGAGAGAGAGAGAGAGAGAGGAGATTCTTAGTGCAGCCAGAGACAATAGACTTCCTATCTTCGAAGACGCAACAGTGACATATGAAAGCAGAGTTCTTAACAGTGAGAGCCAAAGACATTGGAGGAATATATTGAGGGAAATATAACTGGCAACCTAGACTTTTACATTCAGCAATTACATCTTTCAAGAATAAATTTTCAGACAAAAAGTTTACCACCAGTAGGCCATAAAGAAAGGAAATTTTCAAGGATGTACATCCTTCCGTCAGAAGGAAAGAATACTTAAAACGCTATCTGTAGTATCCCCAAACTGGCAATAACCCAGATGTCTGCAAACAGTAGAACGGAAAAGTAGACTGCCACATTTGTAACTACAAAGAAATGAAGAATAAAGTACAGTTACATGTGTGAGTGTAGGGCAGGGTTTGGCAGACTTTCCACAAAGGGCCAGATAGAGAGATTCTGCAGACCGAAGCGTCTCTGTCACAACTCCTTGGCTGTTGGAGTATGAAAGCAGCAAGAGATGATATATAAACAAATGGATGTGGCCATGTTCCCATAGAACTTTATTTACAAAAGTAGGTGGTGGGCCAGATTTGGTCCACAGGCTGTAGTTTGCTTCTGGTGTCGAAGACTCTCATTAACTCAATGTTGATTGAAAGTGGGACACATAACATGCAGTGTGATTCCACTTACATAGAACTTCAAATGGAATGCAGAAATCTGATATTTAGGTACTAGACCTGGGTGCTTAAGTTATTTTGTTACTTTGTTATAACAAAGTTATTTTGTTACAACTTTTGTTATAAAGTTATTCATAGTAGAAATGAGTACTCTACTATGAAAGTCACAACAGTGATTACCTTTGGGGAGGGGGAGGGGTTTGGGATTGAGAAGGGGCTCATGGGGAACTCCTGGGCTGATATTCTTGTTCTGTTTCTTGACCCAGTTGGTAGTTACACAGGTATGTGAGTCCATTGTGCTTTAGGCACTTTCTCTCCCCCCAGAATGGTTAAAACCAGAACGAAAAGTAAGGGGAAGGGTGGCTATCCCCAAAATCATGGTATTGGTTACTGTTAGGACAGTGGTTCTCAACTGGGGATGATTTTGCCTCCCATGGGATATTTCACAATATCTGTGGACATTTTTGGTGATCACAGCTGGGGGGATGTTACTGACGTTGGTCGGGAGAGGCTGGAGATGCAGCCAGACATCCTGTTGATGCAATGCACAGCACAGCTGTGTCTCTCCTCCTTGCCCTGAACAAATAATTATTCAGCCCAAAATGCAGTAGTTCCGAGGCTGAGAACCCCTGTTACAGAAGGAAGAGGCACAGGGCTGCAGGATGCTTCTAGATGCAGGTAGTGTTCTGTTTCTAACCCTGGAGGTGGTAATGAGGGGTTTGCTTTATAACTAATTGTACAGACTTCAAGTACTCCTACGTGTGGTGATGTTTGTGGCGATAAAAGAGTCCTGAAAATTGCATGGGCCCTTTTCTGGAGGTAAAACATGGCAAGTGTAATTTATGTCATGTTAAACCTGTAATGAAGGTTAACTAAAGAGGACAGATGCAACAATTTGAGTATCGGGAATCAACGTCTACCTTAATGAAAACCTGGTGTTGTGTAATGGCCACCACTTTTCGTAAACAGGTTCAATGACATGATTAAGGTGTCAGACTTGAGGTGGCCTTTACTGTGACCATCGTCATGGAGGCAGAATCTCTTGCGTCTGGGTTCTTTTACCTAGAGGCATTCACAGGTTCAGTCTTTTTTTTAAGATAAATTTATTTTATTTTATTTATTATTTTTGGCTGTGTTGGGTCTTCGTTGCTGCACACAAGCTTTCTCTAGTTGCGGCGAGCGGCTTCTCTTTGTTGCGGTGCACGGGCTTCTCAACGTGGTGGCTTCGCTTGTTGCAGAGCACGGGTTCTAGGCGCGTGGGCTTCAGTAGATGCAGCACGTGGGCTCAGTAGTTGTGGCTCATGGGCTCTAGAGCGCAGGCTCAGTAGTTGTAGCGCACGGGCTTAGTTGCCGTGTGGCATGTGGGATCTTCCGGACCAGGGCTGGAACCCGTGTCCCCTGCATCGGCAGGCGGATTCTTAACCACTGCGCCACCAGGGAAGCCCCACACGTTCATTCTTGAACAGGGAAACTTCTCACCTTGTTTGGTATCATAACTTTCTCCTTTGATGTACTGAGTTAGAGAATACTTTGTAACTTTTCAAGTGATAGGGATGCCCAGAAATTATCACACCAGGATTCCATAAAGGAAGGAGCTATGAGATTCATTTTTGGAGCTGTGGAAAAGAGAAAGCAGATTTTTGAGCAGTTTGCTTTTGAGATTTGACAGTGATAGCTGGAAAGTTACTTTTTTCCAATTTGATGGTATCGTGATTACTGTTTGCTAACTGAGAAATGCCATTGTAATAGCCATGAAAACCCTGGTTCGGGACAGGTCCCTTGGTGCTGATTGCCCAGGCTGAGCACAATCACCGCAGCCGGGCCTTCCTGATGGATTCCCGCAAGGGCGGTCAGGGAAGTGTTGAAAGTGACTCGGGGAAGCCTGTGTTATTTGTCAGGAAGGTGGTGAGGGCATAACAGACTCGAGGTGGTGGTGCCTGTCCGTGTGCAGCCCCATCCACAGGATCACCTGTGCAGGCTGAGTCTTTTTCTGCGTGAGCCATCGAAGTATAGTAAATCATTAACTGAGTTACTGATCTATAGGTTAACTTCCACCTCAAGACCACTAGAGGGTGCTGCACCTCTGCGGTAGGGACAGGGCTGTTAGCTTTGCCTCCGTCTCGCTCAGTACAGTCCAGCCTTTAGAATAGTCCTTTAACAGAAAAGCTGGCCAGGAAATGGATCTGGAGAGCTGAGATTATTTTTCTGCCAAGTCATCTTTGGTAAATACAGTATCTTCATCCAAATGAATTTTTGGTCTTATTACTTGAATTAAAACTGACAAGCAGACGACATGATAACCTAGTAACGTATTTTTCTGGTATAATAATATTTTTAGTTCCTTAACATTGCTTACCGAATCAACACAGTTTGCCTTTCAACTAAACAGAAATTCTATACCGTTCTCTTCATAGAATCTTGCAAAGATTCTAGAAATAACCCTTATTCCTTTGTGGGACACAAAAATCTCTATATTCTTTAAAATTTCATTTTTAAAAATTATCCTATCTCAGTTAGTTACGCCCAGACTCAACTCAGCTTTTTGATAGACTTATCTCATGGTTTTAAGAAATGCCTTTGACTTCTGTCAGGTATTTTGTCCCTTGTGATTTTAAATATTTTGGAAATAAACTGGGATTCTGATAACCTGTCATCCACAAAGGTGTGGTTTAGGACAGGGATCTTCAAATTTTTTTGCTCCCAGGGCTCCTGAGGGAATTTTGAAAAACAGTATACCCTATCTCACAGTTTTAGATCGACATCTATAATGTTTTTAATCACAGCTTTAAAGAGTTACAAAGAATATAATATCTGCCTATTGGGAAAACTGGCATTTTAAAATAAAAGCATTCTGTCAGTCCCAGTTGTATCCAGTGGATGTTAAATACCAGAGCAATTTGATATCCATGGTCATCTCTTTAGAAATAGAAAAGTAAGTCCTTTAATATTCAGAGATATTATGTTTCCTAGTTTCTTTTCCTCTGAAATATTTCCCTTGTATGTATCCCATAATATGTTAATATATTTTTTTGCTTGAACTTTGAAAAATTCATTACCCTGTCATGTTTCTCCGCTACAAAACAAACACATATAAAATTTGGGTTTATTTCTCATAGCCCCAAGGCCTAAGGGTAAATACTTTTACTTTGGATTAGGTTGTCTTTATTAATTAGTAGATTATAATGCATAAAACCAGGAAATAATACATTTTGATAAATAATTATTAGAACAGTAAAACCTTTTTGGAAGTGCTGGGTTTGCAGCTTTGATTAAAGGACGCCTCCATGACACCAGTACTGTGGCTTGTTCCTTATTGATCCTGGTCAGAGGAGATTTGTGCTCCCCTTGTGTAAAGTGGGAGGAGGACGCAGGGGAGAAGCAAAGAAGGAGGAGCAGATTGATACATCCACACAGAACAGAGCAGCTTTAGGAAAGCGTGTGTGTGGACAGCCAGGCAGAAACTGCTCCCCTAGGACATGTCCGACCTCGGGTTTGCTCTGGAAAGGCTAGGCTGTGTGCTCAGAAGGTGGCGAAGCTCCCAGGAGGTTCTCACGTCCCCAGAAGTGTGAGCGCAGCTCTGCTGGCACACAGTGTGGGGGTTAAGGATGTGTGCTCTCATGCAGATCTGCCTGGGTTCCAGTTCCGTCACAGCCACCGCCTTGATGGGCCTTATTTTACCCCTCTTGCTTCAGTGTCCTGTGAAGTCGGTTTGTTAGTCCTAGCAGCTACCTTCCAGGGCGGTTGCCGAGATGGAATGCAGGATGGCACAGAAAGCTTACAGCCCAGCGCCCGGTGCTTAAATAAGGCTTCAGTGGGTAAAAGCCACTTCAAGCTGGTACTGTGCTTGGTAGTTTGTGTTTGGAACATCAAAATTGAAAATGTTATGTGCTATGTAAAGTGTTTGGGCACAGAAAAGAGCAGAAAGTTTCCTGGTGGGATGTTTTTGAAAAAGTCCCAAGCTGATCTTGGGAAGTGACCGCGGAGGAGGATGTTTCAGGTTGTTGATGTGATTAAGCTGTGCTAGGCATTGTCTGAAAGCCTGAAACATCTGCCTTAATGTTGTTCAGAGCCTTGCTCTGTAGTTTACACTTTGCTTTTGAAATGACTGATTTCCTGGGAGGGGTTACCCTTAGCTAATGTGTTTAATGGACAGGTGCTTGTTTTGCTTCACTACGAAGGTGAAAATTTCCTTTTTTCTCCTTTCTCTAACCTCGTATTTATATTTCCTTATGACACAACCATAGGAAAATTCAGTCTCTTTTCTACCTATGATGTGCTCTTTCTGCTACCTAAACTTGACAAGTAGATAAAGATGAGGAAACACAGGCAGCTACTGAGAATCCTGTCACTGACTCTCACCCGGATCTGCGTGCTCTGATATTTCAGGCAAAGGACTAAGGCTGCTTTCTGGCTCACGTTTTCCTGTTTTGTCAAAGGAGTAACCACATGAGTTTATTCCTCAGTGATTTGTTTTCGTTGTTGTTTTTGTCCTGAACGGCGAGCCTCCAGTGAAATCTGGTGTTTGAGGCGGTGGCTCAGAGCCAGCTCTGTTCCTTCACGCTCTACCTGATTATCATCTCTGATCTGTTTTTGATTATCATGAATCTGTCTTACCGTTATTCACTTTTTAACAGAACTTTTTATTTGGAAACAATTATAGACTTACAGGAAATTGCAAAAATAGTAGTAGAAAGAGTCCTGAATACCATTCACCCAGTTTCCCCCAGCGGTGACATCTAAGATAGCCATAGCCTAACATCAAAACTAGGAAATTGACACTCATGTTGACTATTAACTAGAACGCAGACCTTAGTCAGTTTTCACTATTTTTTTAGCCTTCATTCATTTGTGTGTGTATGTGTGTGTGTGTAGTTCTGTACAATTTTATCACATGTATAGATTCATGTAACCACCACCACAATCTAGGTATAGAATTGCTTCATCACCACAGAAGAGCCGCCTCATGATGCCTTTTTGTATTTACACCCACCTTTCCCCCCTCCAACCTCCAAACTCCACTTTCATCTTTGTTCCTAGAAACCTGTCATCTGTTCTCCAACTCTGTAGTTTTGTCATTTCAAGAATGTTATGGTCTAAGTGGATCATATAGTATGTAGATTGACGTTTTCATTTAAGCATTATGCCCTTGAAGTCCATCTAGGTTGTTGCACAGTATCAACAGCTCCTTCCTCTTTATTGTGGAGTAGTGTTCCCATATAAGGGAGTACCAGAATTTGCTCAGCCATTCACCCATTGAAGGAATTTTGGGTTAATTCCAGTATTTTACTATCACAGATAAAGCTATCATGAACATTTGTGTGGAGGTTTTTTGTGTGAACAGAGGTTTTCATTTCTCTTCCTCCAGGATGTTATAAACTTCTGGAGAATAATAGCCCTGCCAGATGCATAGTACACAGTTTAAGAATATTTCTAATCATTTTTAGAGTTCACTAATAAATAATAGGGCTCATAGGATTTTATTTAAATAAGACTGTGTCACTGTAAGAGAATGAGAATGGAATGCAGAGAGTTTAACGTAATGCTTTTCATGCTTTTTTAAGACTCCTCAGACAACAAGGAGAAGAAATCTTTCAGCCTTGAAGTGAAGTCCAAAATCTCCAAAAACCGTGTTCATTATATGAAATTCACGAAAGGTAAAATTAAGCATTTCTTTACTTGTTTGAAATCTCTGTGTTCACACTGGATTTCTTGAAGCCTTTTTAGCTCTTCACCGGCATCACTTGTTTTACTCACAAAATGGGGGAGGAGGGCCGCGCTGACTGGATTGATCTAAAGCAGTGCTGACGTTTCAACTCTTGCTGTGAGTCACCGGGCGTCTTGTTAGGATGCAGATGCGGACTCATTCGTTCTGAGGTGGGCCCCAGATTCGGCTTTAGACTATTTACAAGTCCTTTGGTAAAAAGCTGAGTGTGGAAGCTGACTTGCTGTTTAGAGGAGAAAAGGGACTTTACGTGGCCAGATCAGAAAATTTTAATTTATCGCTCAACATTTTTAGTTACATTTTCCTGTTCTTCAGAGCTTACTGTCGGTGTTGAACAGCTCCTAAAATGTGCCAATTTAGAGAATTATGCGCCATGTTGAGATCTCCAGTATGAGAAATCTCACTCCCGAGTTGACTCTTCTATTATTCCACACCGTTTCTGTGTTTCATGTAGTGTTAACTTAGGTGTTCCACGGTCATTGCAAAAATAGTGTTAGAAAGCATGTCTTCCTTCATCACCACCTCCCCACTCCCTTCCCAGTGCTGTACCCACACGGTCAGTCGTGGGTGCAGGTGTCCTCTTTAACCACTAGGTGGCAGCCTTGTGTTGGAAAGAAACCATTTAACTTGAACTTATCAACTCTCCAGGTGTTTTGCCATGGAACAGTGTTGTGTACGAAGTGTACTTTTCAGGCACAAAACGTTATTTATTACATTAATATACTTCAAGTGTAAGTATGATAACTATGTTATCTAGGCACCATTTGATGGTTCGTCTATGGGAGCGTGGATGTATGTTTCTACCTCTGTATGCCAGGAAAAGCACGTGTCTTTGCTTTAGTCTCGTTGGCATGCTTGGGAATTCCCTGACGCCTAGAACCCTGCTGAATAGCAGTGGGCACTGGAATTCTCACTACTCTAAACTGTTAATGGTGGCTCTCATTTGGAGCCAGGACCCCGAAAGGTAGACTGGGTTTGGTTTGAGGGAGGGCTCATGGCAGAGCTGAAGGGAGGAGAGAGCCGATTAGCTTCGGGGACGCGTGCAGGGAGAGACCGGGCTTCCCCTTCCCCGTCCTGGCAGGTAGGGCTTGTCTGGCTCGTCGTGTTAGCCTCTCTTCTTTCTGTCAGGATAGAACCTTCTTTGTCGTTCTCCTGTATGGCTTCTGAGCAGGGTTCCTCTCCACCCCTGACCTGCTGCAGGAGAGAAAACAATCCTTGTTGGCCCCTCTGTCCTTGTCGGGAGAGGCTAAATGGTCACTTCATACCCAGGCCCTTAAATATCCCTCCTTCTCGTTAGACCCTATAGAAAAAAAAAAAAAAGAAATAGATACAGTGGGAGGGGTGCTGAGCAAAAATGAAATTAAAAGTGTGCTGTGACTTTTGGGTAGTACGGCAGCCTTTTAAGCTTTGACTTTTGAGAATAGAATCTTCTCATTTTCCTTTAGTACCTGACTACATGCATGATTTCATCTGAAGCATTTGCCAAAGCCGGGATAAACCTCTTTAATCTACTTTAATCTAATGGACGCCGGGAGTATCTCCTTTCTGTTTCTAGTTAAGCCACGCCCTTGCCAGGTGACCCTATCAACCTGCTTGGTGTGTTATGCTTTCCTTTTCTGTCTCTTAAAATGAGGTTTGCTTATTTATTAGCCTTGTTTGGGGAGCAGGGGGCATTGGTATGCAGGGAGGGTAACACAACATATATTGTCACAAAGGTAGCAGAGAAGACTGAGTGGAAAATAGAGGAATTGCAGATTGGGAACAAATAGGAAAGATAGAGGGAGGCAGAAATCCAGGTAGTGAAGAAAATACTCATTTACCGTCCATCTCAGCAATCCACAATGAAAGTTTATTTTTATTTACTTATTTATTTATTTTAAATTTTATTTATTTATTTGGCCGTGCGGCACGGCATGTGGGATCTTAGTTCCCTGACCAGGGATTGAACCCATGCCCCCTGCAGTGGAAGCGCCTCCATGCTGGACCACTGGACCGCCAGGAAAGTCCCCCAAACGTTTATTTTAAAGTTCTTTAACTTACTGAAAGAAATCTTTCCTTGTAGAGCAGCTGTTGTCACTGGATGTGAATGATAAACTCTCAGTTTCCTCCAAGGAGGACTATCTTAGGCCACAGGAAACTGGATTCTGGCCATGACTGTCTCATACAAATCACTTAACCTCTTCCCCTCTTTTAGCCTCAGTTTCCATTTTTGTGAAATGAAAGATTTTTAAGTCATTGTTGAGTTCTAAAATAGGTTGTGCTTTAGAACTTACCAGAAATGATGCCGTTGTGTGGACATTTTGATTGCTCAGCATAGTGGATGATAAGGATTTTTGCCCATGGGTATGCTCATAGTACAGTAACTAACTCACTTATTTAATGAGGATGATTCACACTGTAACTCCATCTATGGTCCAGGAAACTAAAACATGGAAAGACGGCATTTTATTTAGCTTGGTGTGAAGAGTGAAGATAAAGATTACAGTAGCAAATAGCATTGTAACACTTGTTACTGCCTAAATATTGACTGTAGCATTTTAGTTCTGATACATAATTATTCCTTTCTCTAGTCCTAAATTTATAATTTAAATTTGACACCATTTATTACAGAATTTCAAAATGTTAGTTTCATCCATATTTATTTAAAAGCCTAACTTCAACAGTGGTTTCTTTTAATTTGAAAAATGTTTGGCAAGGCCACATCTGCAGAGAAAAAAAAAAAGGGAAAATATAAATTTCTCCAAAGCCGTTTTCGAGGTTTTTAATATTATACAGTGAGAAGTTGTCCAGAGAGCATTGCTTGTTGCTCCCAGTCATGCAGTGGGTGGGTGGAAGGTTGTGTACACTGTACTTGTGTGGCTTCACTGTGGTAATTTATTCAGGCTTCTCATTCCTGTGACAATTTGTGATACTTCACTTCTTAAACAAGGAAACTACACTCAAGAGTGCGTGTCCGCGTGGCCGGCTCCTGGTCTGGACGCGGACTGTAGTGTCCTGGCCCAGCTGGCCCCCTGCTGTCAGGCTCCGGTGATGGGTGTTTCGTTTCCTCTTCTGGCTCTGGCTCTTTTGACATTTAACTGTGAAGTAGCACCATTGCAGGCTTTTAAAAAGTTCCGACTGTCTTATTGTTGGTTGTGAGGGTCTCACTTATTTTACCCCCTGCTCTGATTCTCTCAGGTTTCCTGATTTTCTTACATTATTACCCTTTCAGTGAAGTTTTCTTAATCTTCTGTCCTAGGCTTATTATCAGTCCTATGTGTTTTCATTAAAAGACAAAATCAAAATATAGTATCATTTGTTTTATCCTTCTTGTTTGGGGAATGCAAATTAATTTTCTAAGCAAGTGAAGCTACCTACGTAACCCTTCAGTGTTTTTTATTTAACAAACATATTTCTCAAACCTGCATTTTCTTACCCTTGCCCCTTTACTCTGAGTAGAAAAACTCAGTTTTTTGAGTCCTGGATATAATACAGTGCTATAATACAGTTTCCACCTTAGCACTTTTTGGGCTCTATGTGACTTTTGTCCTTAAACTAAGAGGTTCCAAATTTCCATGATTATTAAGTTCTTACGTTTATTTTTTATCATTTTATTTGCTTCTCATGTGGACTTCTTGGTGTTGTAAGGGTGTCTGGCTGCGGTCATGTTCCTCTCTTCCAATTTGCTGCACTGATAGACAGGAACACCTGATAATCCTCATGATTAGAAAAACAGCTAAAATGATCATAAATAAAGTGCTGTGCTCTGAAAGTATCAGATCATCCTTTCATGGACTTTGTTACGTCAGCTTGGCTACTAGAACCTTTTTTCCTTGGTTCTTGAAATGATACGGCCAATTGAAGACTGGTAGATAAATAAACCAAATCCAGGCAGATAACATATACTTCCTATTCTGTTCAATTTTTTGATTGTCATTTTCTCTAAGAGACAAGTTTATCAACAGTATTTGCTGTAATTTGACCATCATTCAGAACTGAGGCCAATAACTTTCAAACTCATTTTTAATATGTGTATTTTATTCAAAACTGGCCATAATTTTATAACATTTGTAAACTATTCAGCCAGGACCATTAACTAATAACTATTTCAACATCACTTCCATCTTCACAGTTTTATCTACCTTTAAGTTCCTTTCCATTGGTCTCTGTTAATTCTTCTCTGTGTTTTGTTTTTCAGATCAAATCCAGAGCAAGGCCTGTAACAATCCTGGTTTCTACATTTACTTAAGTGAACTTTGCTAAAGGGTAGACATTTCTGTTACGAGAACCCGTCACCAAAACTTTAGAAACGCTTGTGCCTTCATTGGTACATTCTCTACTAGCTTGACAGCTTTCCCTGTGATTCTAGATTGGTTTTTCATCCATCACTGCGTGTTCATGTTTGGACATCCGGTTTTAGAATTGTCACCTTGCATGTACCCTCCCTTTCTTAATCCTTCCAGCATTCCTTTTAGTTCAGTTGCTCTAAAAGAGATTGTCATTTGCATTTCTTTTAGGGTATCTTTTCCATTTCAGGAGCTAGCTTAGGGATGGGTGGCTGCCACGTATTTTGAACTCAGTACAACTCCTTTTTCTGAACTAGAAACTGCCGCCCGAATGTGCTCTGCCGTGCATAACGGGTTCTGCTGAGGGCAAAGCTTGGAATAGATCTCAGACCTCATGAACGTTGTCTACTTCTCCCCACCAGTTTTATTCCCTACTTTTCTGGTTCGTTTTCTGAGTTCCCATCTGGGATGGGCTTCATTTTGCTCTTGAGTAGCTTTCCTTTGGGGTCTTTGGTCTGGGTTCTACGTAATAACCAGGTAGAACCAGGAAGCTCCATTTATTTCCAGCTCAGGAAGAGAGGCGAGAGCAGCACAGAGCCACACATGAGCCTGTCCTCCTAACAGGAACAGGTTGCACTGACTGGACCCATGAGTCTGGTACTGCAGCCTAGGAAACTGGTTTTGGCGCCTGGTTTTGCATTAAATCGAAGGGTGTTTGTTTTTTTAATTTCATGGAGTCACTGAGCAATATCATATTTGAATGCCCCAGTGATAGTCAGTGAACTAGAACCCTTCTGGGTCATGACGGTACTTTGCCAAGTCAGTTTGCTGCAGGAAACCAAGAAGATAAGTGGGTCTGTGACAGTGGAACTCAGGCTTCCAACTCAGAACAAAGACTCTGGTGTCTAACCCAGAGCCTCACTCCCCCAGAACCTCAAGACTTTATATGTAGTAGTTACATTTTAGAATACGTTTACCATGAAGTTGACAAATGGGGCTAGATTTGGTCCGCTGCTCACAGGGTATTATTGGTAGAAGTGGAAATTCCGAAGAAGTGAATTTTAAATTAGTTGGTTTGTGGGTTTGAAATTAAGTTAAAGAGTTTAGGGCTTTTAATAAGAATCAAGGATCCTTTGGACACTGTTTTTGCCAGAAGCCGTTTAATTTCCGACTCTTATTATGTATCCTTTTATTTAAAAATGATATAGCTATTACAGTAAAAAAATTTAAAGAGAAAAATCTGAAACCCTTTCACCCTAATGCAATGAGTTTTATTTGCATTTATTAAAAAATTTCATTCATTCAATTAATTATTGAGCTTCTGTGTGTCAAATGCAGTATGTTCTCATTCCTGTGCTCATGTGGGGTTTTGGAGCTACGTTTCTTAGCAGCATTTTTTTTTATCCTGCATTTCATAATCCTAAGTAAGTAGCTCATGTCTCCTTGAAGTAAACGGGGTCTGTTTTCTAAGTGGGGAGCCCAGAGGCCCAGAAATCATACCTTGAAGGCATACCAGTAGTAGAGCTGCTTTAGAACTGAGCTTTCCTCTCGATCTCCATGCTCTGGGCTGTTGCTAACATTAAGAGAAAGTCAAGGGTTCTGGTTCACTTATTTGATTTTTAAGTGATTTTAAAATTATTTGATTGCAGTAATCTGTGAAGGGGAAACAGAAGGTCAGTGGTTTACAAAATTGTTTATTTCTTTTCCAAAACCCATCTTGCTTTCAGGAGTTTCATAGTTTATATTTGTATTCTTTATTTTAGAAAGAATGTATTACTGAAGGCATCATGTTTTTCTAGGGAAGGATCTCTCATCTCGGAGCCAAACAGATCTTGACTGCATTTTTGGGAAAAGACAGAATAAGAAGACTCCCGAGGTATTAAACCACATACGATTGATTTCTCAACTGTGTATAGAACTATGTATATTTATTACTCATAGTACTTTCCAGGCAAAGTTACCAAAAAAAACTTCTGGAGGCTTCATACAAAGGCTAAATGGTATCCTCTGAATAGTAATACTTGATAGATGATATGTATTATAA